>NC_046165.1:57668121-58020621 GCF_011064425.1 Rattus rattus | reverse complement strand
CACAACCAGAAATTTGCACTTCAACTTGATGCTACCCTGTGGACATGGTAGACCACAGCAGTGACTTTTGTTTTGAATTTTTAGTAGAGTCTCAATTATGTAGCTCAGACTGGCTTCAAACTCACAATCTTGTAGCCAGAGACCTTCCAAAATTCTGGGATTACAGTTGTACTGTGCACCTACACTCTAGGCTGGTTTTGATTTTTGTGAGGATACAAGCTACTGGAAAGTTTTGAGCCATGTAATTATGCTGAAGAGGTCAGTTTGTTGAGGTATTACTGAAAGCCAATTACCAGACATGAAGTGACTTTATGTGGAATACCACAATTTAAACTTTGAAATATATTTAAAATATTATCAATTTACCTAAGTACACACACACACACACACACACACACACACACACACACACACACACACACACACACATATATATATATATATATATATATATATATATATATATATAAGTTTTTCTTGATATCAGTTGTGTAATTTACACCATCACTAGAAATGGAAAATAAATTATGAACCACAAAAATAGAATAATGTTTTAAAATAAGATACTAATGTAAAATACTCAATTTTGAGTTCTGTACATGGTGGCAATGCTTTGAAGAATATGTGTAAAAATGAAAGATGGCTTTTGGAGAAGCCAGTGCTAAGCATTTACCTCTAACAAACCATAACCCCAACCCCAAAAATGCTCTTTATAAAGGTGTATGAGTCTTAGTAAAGAATCAAGAAGTGCTGGCTGTGGTTTGGCTTCATTGATTGAGTGATTGCTTCACACACAAAACTCTGGGCTTGTTTTCCACTACTACTTAAACCTGTGTGTAGTGGTGCACCTGGGAGGTAGAGGCAAGATTAGAAGATCAAATTCTTGGCTTTATAACAAGTTCAAAGTCATCTGGGAGACGTGGGACTCTCTCATTCTTTTCGATTAAGATATTTTAAAAGGAGAATTAAATGCTAAATAATTAATAACCATATGAGCAAACTATAAGGAGCACCAACTGTAGGACAAAAATAACAGTGATAATTAGATGATAAGATATAATAATAAAGAACATGGAACTATAAAACCAAGCATCAATGACGGTCTGAAGAATCTTGGGGATAGGGTGGGATGGAGGCTTGAAATGGAAATGTTCTAAACTCCTTCAGTTCTTCAGGCAGTTAAAGATACTGATTAAAATAGATACATAAAAATGATCAAATACCTGCTGAAAATGATAGAAACAGAATACTTTCCTCCAAACCTGATGGGGATGGTAAAATTGCTTAATGTTTCTGTATCACTGGAGGTGGCCAGTGGATGTCCTTGGTTAGCATCAAGGGTGGTACCATTCCCTAGGCAGAAGGCCTTGGCTATGCATGCATTAGATTCTCTCTGCCCTTGGCTGTCAGCATGATGGAACTAGCTGAAGTTCCTGCCTTGACTTTATGACAATTCCCATGGTAGACTTCCCCATGAGAATGTGGAACCATGAGCAGAAATAAGGTCCCCTTCTCCCCTAAATTTTTTTGTCAAGGTGTTTGATCACAGGAACAGAGCTGAAACCAGAACAGTGAGATGACTTGACTCATTCAGAAAAATCTGCTGTGAAACTCTATAGCAGTGCAGATGTTCAGAGTGGTCCAAATAAGACCGACTGCTGTACAATGCAAGTCCTTTCCTCCATTTTTACAGACAAATAGCTTGCATGCTCATCTCAGACTCTCCAGAGAGTCTTATTAATTGATTTGGGACCAGATTGCATTACCACAATTACAAAGAGGAAGAAGCCAGGAGTTATACTGTATAACCATACTTTAAAACAGCTCATCTACTGAGCAACACCCAAACGTACTGAGAAGGCCTCCAGTCCTGTGGTGTGAAGGTGAAAGTGGCAGAATTCTTCAACCAGACAGCAGGATACACTGCCTCTAGTTCTAATACTAGTCACTCGGGTGGTCTCTCTACTTTGGTTAACAAAAGCCACCGATGTAGAATTATAGCTATAATTTGGCCTCAACCTTTCCAGTAAGCAAACACTGAGATGGGTGGGAGACTCACACTACAGCCCCTCCCTCCCTGAAACTCATCCTTCTCCCCTCAGGAAACAAAGTGAACCCAAGTGCTCCTTCCTTCTGTGGCTTCCCGGCAGGCTGACGCTTTCCTCTCACTCCTTCACAGCTTTGCAAACATGAAGACAGAGAGGACATCTGTTATGAAAGGTAAGCCACAGGTATGGTTTGGTTGCAGCTGTCATGAATAAACACTGACAGAGAGCATTGGTTTTTGACATGTAGTTCTGGTCCTCTGTTGAGAGCTGTTCCCTTTGGTCTCAGCAAGAGTTGCCTCTCCTGCGTGGCTGAGAGAATGGTGTTTCTTGGCAGGCAGATGGCTCACTTATGCAGGGTTAAGGATGCTCTAAGCAGGGCTCACTTATGCATGGTTGAGGATGCTATAAGCAGGTTTCTGAGCCTACATCAAGAGCTTGCCACTCACTTCCCTTTACTCTACCCCTCCTGTGCGAGATGGCCTCATCCCGAAGGTCTCTTAACAGCCTCCTTGCCATCTTCCCCTCATAGTTTTTAAAGAAATGAGTTGTGTCCTCTGACTCGGGGGAAGAGTGCACACATGAGGGACATTTATTCTGAAATAAGTGTTTGGTGTCAGCTGGATCCTTGAGACTTTTTTATGCACAGAACAAAGGAGAAGGAACGGAAGGTTTCCACATTGGATGCTCTCTGGGGTGAGTCTAACACATGCACTGGATCCCCTCAATTAATCCTCACAGCCCCCCCTGGGTGATGTCTCCTGGTGCCCATTTACAGACCGAGACACTGAACAGTGGACAACTTAGCTGGCCAAAGAGCAGCTAGATGAGTGCGACAGGTTGACTCAGCCCTGTTACGATGCCCAGACTTGTTCCAAGATATTTCTGTTGGAAAACGCCCAGAGAGCAGCCACTGGTGTTTTAGAAGCCAATTTCTATCACCTGGTATGTCCTTAACATGACAGGAAGCAGAAAGATGGACAAGAAGAAAAGTAAGGGTTATTGTTCTGCCGAGCAGCTTGACAACATACTTTGGTTTTATTTTGATATTTGGTTGGTCTTTGCCAAAGCTGATATTTTAACAGTTTTATTGAGTTATACCAATACATACAATGGAATATTTAATGCAAAATTTAATGTTTGCACCTTGATACCATTGATATGATGAAAGTAACACTCAAAAGTTTCACTTTCATGTTCCCTTATGCCCGACCAAGGAGTTAACTTCTTTTTCCCCTAGCATGTCCTCTTAGCTCAGTTTGCAGAGGACAATACTCTGTTTTTACCTCTGGCATCACAGACAGTAGCTACATTCCCACTGAGCTCTATGTCCCCTCTGGCCATCCTCTAGCCCTTGACAACCAATCTTTTATTCTCTGCTGCCACGAGTTTGACCACTAGGGAGATTGCCCACATGTTGTGGTTGGATATGAAGTGTCCTCCGACCCCCACATCAAACTGGAGTGTTGAGAGTCTGATTTCCTAGTGGTGGTGTTACTGTGAAGAAATTGGATCATAAGAGCAGTAACTTCATCAATGAATTAACCCATTGATGGCTTGATTACATAGTGAATGGGCTATGGATAAGTAGGGCTTTCTTCGGTTTCCTTCCCAGTTGCTGTGATGGAATACTCCAACAAAAGCAACTTAACAAAGAGTTCATTTTGATTCACATTTGGGAAGTCTTGGCAGTAGGAGTCTGAGGCAGGTGGGTACATTGTATCTATAATCAAGAGTCAAAGTGAGGAATGCCGGGTGCTCAGCTCTGTTTCTCTTTAATTCATTCAGGATCTCATTCCACAGGAAAAGCACTACTCACAGTTTGAGTTGGCCTTTCGTTACTGAACCTAATCATGATCGTTCCTCATAGGCATGCCCAGAGGCTAATCTAATTAATTCTTCATACATGTGCCTAGAAGCTTGTCTCCTAGGTCATTATAGATCCTGTCAAGTTGTCAACCAATACTAAATACTACAGACCTAGTCGGAGGAAGCTGGTCACTGAAGAATATTTCTTTAAAGAGGCTATCTTGTCCATGGCTTTAGTTGTTAGTTTTAATTTTCAAACTGATACAGGACAGAACAATCTGGGAAGGTAATTGAAATGAGAAATTGTCTAGTGTAGGTAGGCCTGTGGATACAACTTCAGGCTGATTGTTTTGATTACATTACTTAAACTGGGAAGATTCATCCTCCATGGGTGGTACCATTCCCTATGTTTGGGTCTTAGACTGAATAAGAGTTGAGTGATCTGAACAGTAGGTATTCATCCTCTCTCAGCTCTTGACTGTGGATGTGGATGGCTGCTTCAAGTTCCTGTGGCCTTGGCTTCCCAATAGTGATCAACTGTAACCTGGAACTTTAAACCCAATAAACCCATCCTCTAAAATTGCTTTGGTCAACAACAAGAATTACACTATGACACTGACCCTCTCTGCTTCCCGGAATTGAGTTGATTTTCTCTGTCATTTCCACCAAGTTTTTCCCCTGGCCATAGACCCCAAAATAAAATCAGACAACAATGGGTTAAAAAGCACTTCAGCTGTTTGCCAAAGTAAATCTTCCCTCTCTGCTTCATCTCGGTTATTTTGTCACAATGAGGAAATGTTGACAGACATACCCTGTAAGCAATATGTTGCAGAATTTATCCCCTGTCTGCCATATTTTCCTTAGCAAAGTACCTTGCATAGTTTCATTGTTCCTTTTAAGTTGCAGAATCCTGTGGATGTGTTTGTGGGTAGCCACAAAGGGGTACCCAAGAGTATCAAGCCTGCTTTCCCAGGAAGCTTTCATCTCCAGTTGATACATTTGTGTACATATCAATACATATATATCAATCAATCAAGTTGCCATTTGTTTGATGATATCTAGGGCTTTGCCTAGGCTAGGATTCCCAGATTGATAGGCAGTCAGTGTTACCAGGAGGCAAAGGCTTAAGGATAGAGAATGTTAAGACCCCATCTGTGTAAAATGCTAAGCAAGGGATCTAGAATGTAGCTGGAGACTCGTGGCCATGAGCTTGGCTTTGTGTCTGTCTTCTTTCCTGGGAACCAAATCACAAAAGTTTCAGAGCTTGTGAAACTACCAACAGTCAAACTAGGAATCAAACCAGGCCCTGAACCTCTGGGAGTTCAACTTTCAAGTCAAGGCCAAGGCCCTTCATGGAGCTCATGTGTTCTCCTGCAACAAGAACAGGAGGGCATTTCCATGCAGGAGCCAGCCGCAACAGGTATTTCTGCACCCTTGCCTGGAGCCACAGATTCCTATTCCATTAAAGGACCACAGGACAGCTGCAAAGATTTCATGCCAGAACGTGGGAAAGTACCACCCATGGCTCCCTGCATCTTCTTAGTGTGACGGACTCTTAATTTAAAACAAAACTTTATAAAGGAAGGCTTTTGTTAAGGAGGCCTAGGGGTGAGAAACAAAAACTTGACCTCTTAGTCATGCTGAGCTCTGGTGGCTCTGTGTTTCCTCCAGGGAGCATACTTCATGCCCCAGGCTTTGTAGTGTGGGCCCCTCAGCCAGGGCAGCTGCAGGCTCAGAAAGAAAACCCCATGGGGCCCAGGAGGGAGAGAGAAGAGAATTCAGGCCACCTCCCTGTGCCTGTGTACAGCAGCAGCTTCCCAGAAAAATTTACTTCCGAGAAAACCTCCTGGTGAGACCTACTGGCTGGCCATAAAAGGTTTAATTTAATATGATTTAATATAAATATGTAGAGCATGTATTTGTTGGGGATGTGGAGGGGGTACCAGTTTCTGAGACCTCTTCATCTTTCACCTGCATGAATCAGGAGCCTTGAATAAATAGTTTAATAGAATCCCCTAAGAAAATCAAGTGTGCATATGCACGTACCTCTCTCTCTCTCTCTCTCTCTCTCTCTCTCTCTTTGTGTGTATGTGTGTGTGTGTGTGTATGTGTGTATGTGAAAACTCTAATAGGAAAAAAAGAAGAAAATAATAGGTGTATTATCGGGAGATCAGGAAAGGTTCCCCAAGGCTATTGATGACATTGGGCAAATACAAGTTTAGTCTATGCTTCCTTCCCACTAAGGCATAAATGTTGGCTACTTCTCTAAGGGGTCCATTCATGGTGCCATTGGATTTTCAGTGATACCAAGAGTTATTACAGACTTGAGAACTAGTATGTCCAGTTCTCATTTAGAGCCAGAAGTCTATAGGTTGAGGGTTCCCCAAGACAGCCTGCTTCCCTGAGGGCAGTGCAGAGGAAGAAGAGACCTCCTATTGCTTGGATGAAACTCCTTCCTAGCTTGGCCTCCAGCTGGCCAGACTCCTCTCCAAGGTGCTGTGGTGCATTCTCTTTTCAAGTTAAGCCCAGGCTCTTTTGGCTGTGTTTAGCCCCCCATCCATTGTGGCCCGGTCCAGTTCTGCCTCCCCATCACACGCCCATCTTCCTTTGTTTATAGCCCAGGTCGTTTTTCTGAGATGCTTCTGTTCGTTACCCTGCCCCACCCCACCTCTTGCACTAGAGCTCAGCTCAATGAGAGCAGCATCTTAGGCTGTCCTTCTAGTTTGTTCCTGGAATGGTAGGTAGCCTGTGATAGCAGGCTACCTACCAGCTCACCCCAGATTAGCAATGCTAGAGGTGGGCATTATACTTTCTTGCATTACCAGCCTAGAATTCTTGACTTTTAAAGAGCAAATAGCAGTGACTCAAAACACAGAACCACAGAGGGAGGGGGAAAACACCTGACTTGTGTTTTACAGCGCTTCAAGGGAGCCATAATTAAAGCATTTCACTCTCTCCCTGGCCCTCTGACAGCAAAATTAGCTTGCAGGAGAAAAACATAGAATAGAAATTGAAGGCCTGCTTTAAAATGTTGCTGTCTCATGCAAATTACAAAATCCAGTTTGGATTCGTGAGTGAAAAGAAAGTATATTTTTTTCCCCACTCCTGAGTTTTGTGCGTCAATAAATGTTGACTTAAAGTGCTTTCAACGCACAGAGCCTGAGTGCAGACTGAGTGTGCAGGAGTTTCTTGGACACTTGTGTATTGTTGGTGATTATCCAAAGCATAGGGTATGGCAGGAGTCACATGACACAAATCTGTTTCTCCCCATCCCAAGGAGTTCTTATCTAGAGAACAGTAGAGAAAAGAAGTGTGCATAACACACAGTGTGACAAACCCCAGGGTAGGGGTGGGGTTGGGGTAGGGGTGTTACATAGGATGTTAGGGAAACATAGGGTAGTTAGTGTTGGTGTCTTCATAAAGAATATAGCTATCAAAATCATGAAGTTGAGCATGTTAGCATTCCTCTGCTGTGACAAGATCCCCAAGAAAGTAAATTTAAGGGGGGGAAGATTTAACTTTGCTCACCGCTTCCGAGGCTTTAAGCTATGGTTAGCTGGTTCCATCGGCGTGAGTCTGAAGCCAGGCTGGAACACCATGTCAGAAAGGTTTAGTGGTATAAAGTTGTTGTGTAGGCTTAGAGTTTTCAAAACCTATTTTAAATAAGGGTTCTCAAACATTTTGTCTGCCCATCTTGCCCACCATTCAAGGGTAGGGGAGAAAAGATGGTAAACAGGACAAAGGGGTGTGGACCTGCTCAGAAGGAGCTCTCTGGGACCATTCCAATCTCTTTGTCAGGATACCAGTAGTCCAGTTCAGTAGTGTCAGAATCCTAAGCATACAAAGCCCTGTACATATCCATCCCTTGAGAACATTCGTAACAATCTATAAAGGTAGAGCGTGGAATCGTAACGTCAGCTTCCATGTTCTCTCCTGGCTACTCTCCCAGTCTCCTCCCCTCTTCCTCCTTTCCATTCCAGTCTCCTCCCCTTCCTTCAAGCTTTTCTCCCGCCCATCCTTCCTTTTCCTCCAATGACAGGCCTCATTCTATCTTGTACCTGCCTCACCTGTGACATCAGCCCACAAAGAATCAGCAGCAGTGGCATAATCCTGTATAAACAGCCAGGTCTCATGAGTCAGCAGGAGCAACCAGAACCATCCAGGACGTCAGGAGAAGTTCTCTGCTGTGCATCTCCCAACTAAGTGAAGATCGCCAAAGACAAGATGAGAGACCAACTAAGTATTGCAAAGCTAGCTATGCAAGCTGGCCATCACTGTCCATTGAGTCCTATTTATACTCTCTCCAAACATCATGTGTCCTCCCACAGGTCTTTCCTTAGCAAAACATCACATGAATCTGCATCACATGACATCACATGATGTATCCAGAAACTTCCACTTCTCTGTTCCCTCTTAGGGAAGCCAGGAAGTAGAGGGAGACCCATTTAGAGGAGCAGAATATTTCTGTCAAAGGCCTGCCCCAATGACTCACTCCTCTAAGAAGGTCTCACTTCCCAGTTCCATACCTCCACTGAATGAGGAATTCACTAATATATTAGGTGAGTGTTCTCATGATCCAGTTGCTTCTCCAAAGCCCCACTTGTGAACATGGCCATGAGGACCAAACCTTCAATACATGAGCCTTATGGGGGACACTTAAAAACAAAACCAGGTTATGAACAACTATGCCAAGCAACCAGAGCTTCCAGGGACTAAGCCACTACCTAAAGACTATACATGGACTGACCCTGGACTCTGAGCTCATAGGTAGCAATGAATATCCAAGTAAGAGCACCAGTGGAAGGGGAAGCTCTGGGTCCTGCTAAGACCGAACCCCCAGTGATTGTTGGGGGGGAGAGCGGCAATGGGGGAGGATGGGGAGGGGAACACCCATAAAGAAGGGGAGGGGGAGGGATTAGGGGATGTTTGCCCGGAAACCGGGAAAGGGAATAACACTTGAAATGTAAATAAGAAATACTCAAGTTAATAAAAAAAACAAACAAACAAACAAAAAAAAACCAGGATATTGAAGAAAATGTTATGGTCTTCAGAGACATGCCTTATTTGTTAAAAATATTGATGGGTACCTTTAAAATACACAGAAATCAAATTTGACTTTGAGCAGATGAGACAAGTCTGTCACCCAGTGTGATGATTGATCTTGTCAGCTTCCATCAGCATTGGGTCACCTAGAAACAGCATTTGAAAGACACCTCCAGGGTACGGTGTTTAAGAGGGTGTTTCTAGAAAGTTTCAAGTATTCCTGGGCATTCATAAAAGCAGAAGACAGCAGTCCACCTCCAGAGGCCTCCCACTGGCAGACCTCAAGAACCCACCCAACTACTTGGGCACTCACATAAGAAATCAGCTTGCTTCATTACCCCACTGCAGGCAGACTTTCTGACCAACTCCTCAAAGGAGCTGGAATCAGGAAGATGCTGTTCACTAAGGAAGGCTGCACCCAGCCTGTGGGAATTGAATCCACATCCTTTGGGAAGAGGTCTGTGCAGCCTCCGTCTTCTCAGTTGCAATAGATAGCTTCCGTTGTCAGAGTAATTCATATTCTCTTTTGCATGCAGTTGTTGGCTTTGTGCTCGAGTCCTAACTAAGATGGGCGTGCTGATTTGATTTATGAAGGAACAGAAATAGATTTTGAGTCAGAAGCATCATGTAGTTCCCAGATAAACGGTGATGGGTCACTCGGTCCATGCTCAAGTTATGCTGCCTGAGTGTCAGATGGAAACAGTCTTTGCTCACTAAGAAACTCACCGGTCCTTGCACAAGCCTGCAAGGCTTTGGAAGTTCTACTCTCTTTCTAAAAGTTGGTGTCTTCCTAGAGTTCCTTCCTGTTGTCATTGTTTGGGTTCAAGAGATTCCAGACATAGCATTCCTACCCACGCACCGCCCAGACAAACAGCAGTAAGAGCACCTTACCTTCACAAGCAGAAGTGGTGGGTGGAATCAGTGGGGGTTTTCTGTTGGGGCCGTCTCCACGGCTCAGCGCTTGCTGCATCTGCAGAGTATCTGAGTTCAGTTCCCAGCACCCACATGGCGGTGTTCTCAAGAGCCTGTAACTCTAGCTCCAGAGGATCTGAAGTTCTTGACCTCCATGGCACTGAATTCATGTGCACATCCTCTTCCCTACCTGTGCACAGAATTTTTAAAGAACTACATACATGTAGTGACTAGCTTTACAAATGAGAAGGAATTGGGTCTTGTCGCCAAAGCTTTGAAAGTGACATGTTAGTAAGTTGCTCACATGTATCAGGCCTGGAGTTTTGATATATAGTGGAATTGTATTTATAGCTAAAAGATCCTAGGACATTAATTATCTTGTCAGTGATACTGAATTAGGGGTAGCAGGGTATAAATAGTAAAGAACTGTGCACTTGCCCCTCCATGTACATGGAGCCTTCACAACTACTACAGCACCACTACCATTACCACCGTTACTGCACCACCAGCATCATCAGTACCACATCACCACCAGTTCCACCATTACCACCACTACCACCAACATCATAATTACACCAGCACCCACCCCATCACCAGCACCATCATCATCACCATCACCAGAACTACCACCATCACCAGAACTACCACCATCACCATCACCACCATCACCACTACCTTCCCCATCACAGCCATCACCAGCACCACTACCACCAACATTATAATTACCACCAGCACCCACCCCATCACCCACCCCGTCACCATCACCAGCACTAGCACCAGCACCAGCACCAGCTTTACCACCACCATCAGAGCCACCATCACCATCACCACCATCATCATTACCTTCCCCACCACAGTCATCACCAGCACCACTACCACCATTGCCACTGCCACCACCTGCATTACCACCGCCATGGACGGGAGCTAGCCTTGCCTTGGATTAAGAGCCTGATTTCAAGCCTATCTCACGTGGTTACCTAGAGCAACCTGCAGAAGGGTTGCTATGACAGTTTGCATTGTCCACAGGAAGGTTAGGCTTTCAGAAGATTCACATAGACCCCACCCTACCTCCAGGTCATCCCCCCTGTGAGAATTCACTCCTAGGCTTTCCTACTTCAAAGACCTTGCAGTGTGACTTTCTACTCCGAGTAAGAAGGGGCCATGAGAACTGGGGCACTCTACTTTCCTACACTTGGGGCTTTCCCAGGCTTCAGTGTGACCCCTGGTTAGGGCTGGTCGCTCCCAGCATCCCCAGTTCTGCTGACAGACTAATTCTATACATGCCATATGGCTTTTCTTAAAATATAAACCCCTGCATAAAACACATAGCAGACCAAGATAGAATCTTTAATTTTGCCCTAAAACAATTTCACCGGAAACAACGATGAGGGACTCTGTGTGGCAGCTACATCCCTGCTCTCCAGCTATCTGCTTCTTTGTGCTCTGCCTCAGAGAAGCCTAACATGGTCCTCCTAAAAGCCAGCTTCGAGTCTCTCCTCACTCCTCCCTTAGGAACAGATATTTACTGGTTTTCTGGGAGCCTGCCTGCCTGCAGCCTTGGGAGCCAGGAGTCTTGACTTCAGCTCAAACATTCTTTCCCCGATCTTCAGGCCTCTGGCATCTTTTCACCCAGCATTTATCTGCATTGAGGCTCACCAGATGCTCCCCCTGGGCCTTATTTATTTAGGTTAAGTGGTTAATGCTGCGGGGCCCTCTGCTTTTTTCCCACTAGACTCTGATTCACAGACAAATTCTTGGCCTTTCATGCTGGGGCCTGGCACAGGCCTGATGGTGAGTGATGGCATTTTATAAAGCCTGGAAGAAAGGGAGAAGAAATAGGAGGGGAGAAGAGGGAGAGGCAGGGTGGAGGGAGAAGGAAGAGGAGAAGAAGGGATGGAGAAGGAGAAGGGAGGGGCAGGAAAGACAAGGAGAGGAAGAAGAGAAGAGAGGGGAGGAGAGGGGAAAGGAGGGGAGGGGAAGGGAAGGGAAGGGAAGGGAAGGGAAGGGAAGGGAAGAGAAGAGAAGAGAAGAGAAGAGAAGAGAAGAGAAGAGAAGAGAAGAGAAGAGAAGAGAAGAGAAGAGAGAGGTGGGAGATGAGGGAAGGGAGGATACTTTTGAGGCAGTTTTACTTTGTATGAATTTATTTACCCACAAACACAAACATACTATAATACAGTAAAAATCTTTGAGGGTGATGTTCTTCTGACTTTATTACAGTGATGATGTTTATATAACTTTATTACAGTGATGTTCTGATTATTTTATCACTAATTCTTGTCACTGTCTCACTGGGGCTCATCTGTAGGTCAGTGTTGACCACAGGCACATCTGTACAGCACAGAAGAAGCTGGTGCTGCCCGGGGATCCAGGCTGCCCATGCGGGGTGGGGGAGTGCCCTCCACCAGCCAGGAGACGATAGCACCTTATTATCACTATCATGTGGTTTGGCCTTGTGCCTCTTACTTGCTTCCTAGCGAAGGTCCCTGCAGTAGAAAAAGGAGGACGTGCTTTTCACACACGCCAGGAATTCCTGCTGGAGAAGGGTGAGGGGAACACTAGAGCCCTAGGTGAGTGAGGAGCCTGCTGGTGGTCAGGGGCCTGGGTCCGCTGCGACTTCATTGAAGACCCCAAGGCAAGTTACTGAACTCCATCCTCAGCCTGGCAAATGGGGAGGAAGTGGAGGTACTTTTGTCCTAAGGGTTTAATATGGAGTAAAGAAGTAAATGCCCCCAGTAGGGGGAGCCACTTGGCAGCTCCTGAAGAGAACTGGGATTAATCATTGTTGGGAGTCAGCATGCAGTGGGTGAAGCTTAGGGACTTGTCTCTAGGGAAACAGCCCATTAGTTGCATAAACATTTATGTGTCCTAATTCATGGTTGGCATTGTGCTAAGTGTTGGGGAGAAGCCTATTCAAATGACACCAAAGTTACCCTTATCCTTGTTATTTATCCTCAGGGGACCCATTCCAAGACCCTAGTGGGCACCTGCCACTTCCAAGAGTATCAAATCCTATAGAGATGAGAGTAAAACAGAAAGATCATAACTCCTTCCGAAAAAATGCTAGAGTCTGTTCTCTTTACTCTTGAAACAATGAAGATGACTCGTTTGAGCTATCGGTGAGTGAAAACAAGCAAATAAAAACCCAGAGAGAGGATCGCTGTACGCTGAGCCCTACCTCTGACATGGTTGGTATAAGTGGGAGAGCTCAGGCCTGAGATGAAGTCTGAGGCATGGCAGGCAGGGAGAGAAGGCTGCTTATAAATCAGAGTTGGTGACACTGCAGGTGCCAGGGCTCCCGCGTGCTGCCTGAACATGACAACGTCTCCCTTCCCTTCTGCTCCAGTGACTCCAAGCTCATCAAAGATGAGCAGTTGTGAGTGAGATGAGCAAAACCCATGGGCTGCACTGAGAGACTTTCCCAAACTCACCACCCAAGCAGCACCACACGCTGCTTCTGAAGAGATCTCTGTGGTGGAAGAGAGCTGCTAAGGTAGCTATGGAACCATGAGGAAGGCCAGTGGGGTCTTCTAGAAGCTCCAGGGAGTGTCTCCCTTGAGTTGAGTGAGTGAGCCACTCGGGTTGGCACAGCTACCACTGGCGTGAGTGAGGGTTCAGGGCCAGTGGCATTAAGACCTTGGTGTTAGAATGTCACCATTTATGCTCACAGGGCAGTGGTGGTGGGCCATTGGGCTATCCAAATCAATGAGCCTTCTAGAATTTTCTCCATTGATGGTGGCTATTAGCACACTACAATTTGTTCCTTCCTGGTTTGAAAGCTGTAGAGAGATAAACTATAAACCAGGATCTTGGCTCCTTCATTAAAAAAAAAAAAAAAAACTCACAAAATTCTGATTATTTTGCATGTCTCTATCTCTCTGTCTTTCTCTGTCTCTCTGTTTCTGTCTCCTCTCTCTCTCTTCCTCTCCTTCCTCTCCTCTCCTCTCCTCTCCTCTCCTCTCCTCTCCTCCCTCTCCTCTCCTCTCTCCTCTCCTTGGATATTCTTGGGAATTAATCGCAGTATTCTTTCACAGTTAGCATGCATTTTCTGCTTGTGACTTAAAATTGCTGTTACTGCACAGCTCTTGAGGAGGATTCATTTTAAGTTCTGCGCAGCCTCTGGCACTGCAGGGCCCTTTTGGTATTTCTGGGTCTTTATGTGAACAAGATGTCAAATTCCTGGTTTCATTAAATCATGTAAAGATTGGGAATTATTGCTCTTGTGAACACTAGAATAGATCTGGTTTTCTTTAAGAAGACAAGACAGAAAATGCTAAGTACCAGAAATTATTCAAATATTCTTTCTGGCTTCTGTTTTCTTCCATGCTTGAATCTTACCAAAGATCCTTGTCAAGAATGCATTTTGTTAAGAGCTGGGCTAATAAACTTGGGGGATGATGCCGTGTTATGTGTGGATCGGGGTTCTGTTTGTGTTGCTCTTATTAACGCATGTGTTTATATAGATTATATATTTAGCACATATACAATAATATCATGTATTTTATTTATTTCAGAATGGTTTGCCTACTACTTTAGTTTTTAAAATATATGTGTATGTGTGTGTGTGTGCCGACTGGTGTTTATGTCGGAGCACATGGAAGGCCCCTCCATTGTGAGTTGGTGCTTCATATACTTCTTCTTTACCTCCTCCTCCTCCTCTTCTGTGAGACAGATTTTCTCTGTGTAGCCTTGGCTGTTCTGGAACTTGCTCTGTTTACTAGGCTGGCCTCAAACTTACAGAAATCCCCATGTCTCTGCTTCTCAAGTGCTGGGATTAAAGGCACGTGCTGCCACCACCCAGTCAGATGTTTCATGTTTAAACTATCTATAAACAATATGCATTGTGTAATATAATAAAATCGTAAGTATATCATAAAACACAATATATATGATACTTTACTATATATGGCATATGTGCATTCATTTTATAGCATATTTAACTCATATCAAGCAGTAGGGCTCCTTCCTGAAAGAAAAATGTGAACTGCTAGGCTGAATGAATGAATGGGAACTTTTCCCTTGCTTTTCAATTCTTAGGTAGTTGATATGTGTGTCTATAGAAAAAAGACAACGCTATAAATAAGTTTAGGCAAACAATATAAGTTTTTAGAAGTTCAATGCACTGTCTATTGCACCACTGAGTCACCTAAAGTAAGAAAAAGAAGTATTTTTCTGGGTGGTAATGATGGTGCACACCTTTAATCCCAGCACTTGAAAGGAAGAGGCAGGTGGATCTCTGTGAGTTTGAGGCCAGCCTGGTCTACAGAGAGAGTTCCAGGACAGCCAGGGTTGGTTACACACACACACAAAAACCATATCTGGAGAAAAAAAAACAAAAGATAAATAAATAATATATAATATAATAAGAAAAGAAGCTTTTATTATATATTTTGTTTATTTATTATTAATATTATTATTATTTGTGTGAGCTTGTATGTGTGTGCGAGCTTATGTGTGTGTGTTTGTGTGTGTGTGTGTGTGTGTGTGTGTGTGTGTATACGCTTACATGTCTGCTGAGGTCAGAGAACAACTTTTAATTAAATATACATTTCTAGAGTGTTCTTTGACTTTGGTCAGATAGAAAATACCGTTTACACTTAGCTACCTGCAGGGACAGCAGAAAGGACATTTTAGCAAGGCCATACACACAGACAAGGCCCCTTAACCACTGTTCATCAGTGCTGCCTAGTGGCTGTGTGACCTTTTATGAGCAGTAGACCCTCTCTGGTCTCGAAAATGAAGTTGGCAGGAGTTGGCTAAATTCGCTTTGCTGTGGTAATCCCCGTGATTCCAAAATGATTCAGAAATGTTAGCCGAAGGACTCCTTCCCAGAGGCTCCTTTGCTGGCTTTTTTTCCTGTCACTTCTGGGTCTCTCACACTTTGCTCTGTGCATTTAACATCAGGGAAATGCGCTGTGGAAAGCCCAAAATAGCAGCAAGAAGCCAACAGGAGACCGCAGGGCTCCACAGGGTGCCGCCAATTTCAAATACTTGTCAACAAGTCCCTAGCAGGACATGGGAAGGAACCTGTGGTTAAGGCTGCTATGACCACCCTGGGCTCCACATAGCACTTAGGGCTCACAGGGAACCCTGGGAAGCCATCATACCTACTGGGGACTGCAGCCCAGTAACCAGCTCTAGCTGAACCAAGGAGGCTTCCAGATCCTGCTTCCCAGGGCCTTTCCGTTCCCATGGCAACTCTGATGGCTCCTTGAAAGTACTCAGAGAGTGGATAACAAATCAGTTGTGTGCCTGCACCTGCCCTGGGCAGTACCCCAAATCCACAAGGGGCAAACCGGTGTGTCCTTAACTGCATGGGTCTGAGACTCCAAGCTTTGGAAGCCAGGAGAATGAGTCCCTTATCCTAACCTTCTGGGTCAGTGTCCTAAATGTCATATCTTGTTACCCATCCCCTGAAGAAGGGGGTCCACAGTAATCATTCTCAGCCTTAATGGTAATTTGAAGGAGGCCTCTGAAAAGGGCCCTGGTTGTGTGTGACCACAGCTGGTGTCTTCATCCAGGTTTATAAAAATCCCAAGAGAAAGAACTGGCCTTTGGAACACAGACGTATATATCACCCTAAATTTGGCTGACTGTATATCTTAAAACTGCCCTGACACAAACAGCTCTTTCTAACACTGAATTCCACAGAGGAAAGGTCTCTGAAATATGGATTGTAATTTCCATTAAGAGATTTTAAAAAATGCATTCTAAGATATGCCATCTATAATCTATATCACTGAAGTGAAGAACCAGGTTTCCGGAATTGAGCTGTAGGGGGAAAAGAGCAGAGCAGAGCTTTCTCATGAAATTTGGAGGATTTTAGTTAGGTGGTGGAGGGATATACCTGCTAACACGGACCACAGACCTGTGATGTGCCACACTGTCACTGGTCTCCGAAACTCTGCGGGTAACAGAGAACTCCCTGCAAGGGTTGCTGCCCTGGGGTGGTCAATGCAGCATGGAATACAACATGTTAGAGGAAAGATTCCAGTGTTGAGAAGCTGGGTGGGGGGTGACTTCCCAAAGAGACAAAAGGATTGAAAATGTATAATCATCCTTTGAAGTGCTAGTAACAGATGCCTTTAACAGAGAGGCAGGCGAAGCCAAGAAGTTCATGAAGAAAAACGAAGCCTCTTCTTGAATCCATCGGAAGCCGAGTCCCTTCTGTTCCTATCACACCCACAATAAATTTATATATATATTTAAAAATACCAGTGCAAGGTGCACCATCATTTTAGTCAAGTGGGAATACATTTCTTCCCTCTGAAGCTTCCTCTCCATAAGCTTTCTCCTCCTGACAGCACACTCCATGATGAAGAATCTCACTCATCAGGAAAATTGCATAAGCTGGGCAGCTAACCTCGTTAGCTCCTCTCTCGATTCTATCAGCAAATGAAATCCCTCTGAAACGTTTCTGCTGGAAATCTCAGAGGTGAGTTGGAATACAAGAGGCAGCTTCCTGTGCAGACCCAGGCTCAGAAGAGCGAGGCCACCTCAGGGATGTAGGGATTAAGGTCTTAGCTAAACTTTGAGGCTGTACATGGTGTTACACATCAGAGTCTCTTAGGTGGCATTGAAAACACTGTGGAATAAAAGGACTTCAGTGGGCTGGACAGTGTAAATGTTCTTGGCCATGTACGTAACAATGAATGGCAACACAATTTTACAATTCTAAAAATTTAAAAACTTGCATTTTTAAATGGCAGTAATTAAATATATTTGATTATGACATTTTAATAAATGTATATGATATGGGCTGATGGATCCAGGTTAATGAGACCATCCATCATTGCAAATACTTTCATTTTCTCATGGAATATTTAGAATCTGAGATATTTAATATTATTGTCAGTTTGACAGGATCAATAAAGACAAATCACTGGGCACATCTGAGAGATTCTAGATTATATAAATTAAGGTGAGAAGACCCACCCTAAATGTGGGTGACATCATTTCATGATCTTGGGTTCTGGGCTGAGTACAAAGGAGAAGATGAACTGAGACCTGCTTTCAATATTCTCTACACTCTATAGTGATCAGCTGTCTCAGGCTCCTGCTTTCAGGCAGGGTAGACTGTATCTTTAGACTGTGAACCAAAATAACCCTCTGCCCAGGTTAATTTTTATTATCAACTTGACATACTTGAGAAAACCCAACCTGAGGAATTGTGTCCATGCTGGTCTGTGACCATGAATGACTGTGGGGCATTTTCTTGATTGCTAGTTAATGTAGGTGGGTCCAGTCCACTGTGGGTGATATCATTCCCTATGTAGGAGAGCCTAGGATGAAAATAAGCAGAGAAAATAAGTGAGTAGTCCTGTAAGCATTGTTCCTCCAAAGTTTCTGTTTCAGTTCCTGCCTCTGGGTTTCCGCCTTAAACTGCTGCACTAACTTCCCTCAATGAAGCGTAAGCTGAGAACCGCCCCCTTTCCTCCCCTAAGTTGCTTCTGATCAGTGTTTTCTCACAGTAACAGAAAAGTAGAGCACTGTTTCTCCCTTAAGCCCCTCTCCTTTCCTAGCTGCATCTGTTGACCGTAGTCATCTTTTTGCCTAGTCCATGAGCTGTATCTCATCTCACGCAGCTATCATCCCATTCACAGAAGTAGTTGTGAGTTTCTGCTTATTGTTTTAATAGAGGTTGTTTATCCATTTGCCTGTCAGAGTACAGCAAGCATGCTTTTCCACAGGGACACAGCTCTCCCGCTCTACATATGGTTAATTAGATGTTCTAGGACAATCCATGGACAAGCTACTCTTCCCACACTATTTCGGCAATTATAATGTCATGCTAAAGAAAAATACTTTCTATATATACATTTTATTTTCTGGGAATTTCCTGGCTGGCTTGCTAATGAATGCCTAGTTTTCATAAATAAGTTTTAGATGTTTTCTAAACAAGCAAATTTGGCCAAGGCAGTATTTATAAATTTTCTTGGGAAAACTGACCTTTCTGCTTTGACCTTATATCCAAATGTTCATTATGGATTATTTTCTTCTTATCTTATGATCTCTGGTAACTTTAGGTCTCAGGTGTTTTCATTGCCTTTTATACTTGTTGGTAATATTTTCTCATTAATAAAAGATGTGTATAGATGCTGGATTTAATGGCTTTTTCTCTGAAGTGTTTTCTCAAGTATTTTCACAGGCAGTCATGATGTTTTTAGGATTTAGACAATGGTTTATCTGGATACAAAAAAAGAAAGAAAGAAAGAAAAGAAAAGAAAATGCTCCCAGCCCTTCTGAGAACCCCGAGCTTCCAACAAGATGGCTTATGCCAGAGTGTGTCTTCCCCAGCAGAGAAGTTGAGCTTCCTGTTAGAAGACCTTAGCACTTTCCCTGTCTTTTTTCCATTCTTTGTGTTTTCTTTTGATGCTGGAGATCAAACACAGGGCAACCCACTGGGCTACATTCTTAGCCATTTGTCTACCCACTGGGCTACATTCTTAGCTATTATATCTTCTGTTCTTAATTAAGCATCACCACGATGGCCCAGTTTTTTTTTTTTCTTTATTGCTTTGCAATCCTTTTGACCAGCCATAAAGTGATGGGACATAATTTAATGGGACTTAAAGTTATGTTTCATTCTGTATTATTGCTATTTTTTTCTCTCCCTCCAAGAAACCTGACTTTTGAGCTACATTTCCAATATTTTACTTCTTTCCAGTGCTTTATGGGTTCCTTAACCAGAACCTCCAATTCACTAATTTCTTCTTTTTCTGCATCTTGTAAAAATATGCTCAACGTTAAGATTAAAGACTTAATCCAATGCTTCTAATCTCAGTATTTTGGGCTTCTATTTTAAAACATCTGTACCTGTCTGGTTCATCTTACCTCTCCCAGATGCTTATCATTCTTCCTTTGGATTATTGATAATTTTGTTTCTAATTCTGGTCCATCCAAGTTGTTATTCAGTCCACTGTTTTTTTTTTAATGCTAATGGTCTTAGCAGTGGACTATGTTTGTCCACCATCCCTTGCTAACATTAGCTCTCTTGTCTGGTGTGAAGCAGAGGAGTAGTGAACAGGCCTCTGTGGAAGAAGTGTGCATTAGGGCAGAGTCTAAACACCATCAACTAGACTAGAGCACCACTGTTTAGACTTAGTAACCTTGTCTCGGGAATTTCTTGGTTTAAAGACCTTTCCTCCATGGTTCTGGTTTCCTGACGGTGAAGACAAAGGGAGAAGATGGCGGGTTGCTTAGAGGACTGGTCGGTCACCTTTGCCTGTTCCTGACTTTACTCCTCCTGGTCCTTTTGGTTCTGGGGCCATCTTGCATGCTTCCCTCATCCTGGCACGGACTCTCATGTTTCTGAACTGCAGTAACAGAGAGACAGAAGTCTTTGTCAAAAGCCACAGGGCAGAGGAAAAACTCAAGAATTTACCGAACTCCAAAGCTGGTCTCCTGTGTTACCGAGGCTTATCTTTCTGATCGTCTTCCTTGCCTGCCTGCCCGTCCGGTTCCCTCCCTCCCTTCTATTTGTCCCCCTCTCCCTCCTTTCCAATACTGAGTATCGAATCAAGGATGTGCTAGGCAGGCAGTCTGTGACTGAGCTACATCCCCACCCCTCCTCTTACAGGTTCAAGCATTGGCTGGCTTGAACTCTGTATGCACACATGGGCATTGAACTTGTGATCCTCTTGCCTGCCTGGGATCACAGGCTTTGCAGGGGTGGGGGTGGGGCTCAGCCAGTGTCCTTCACATTTAATTATTGGAGCATGGTGTTTTCTCGCTGCGCCCTTGTGAGCCCTGTGGGTCGTGACTCTCAGTTCCTTCCTGTGATGTGCACTGTACACTTTTCTCAGTTAACACTTTTCTTCTCACAGCACCTTTATGTTTACAGAATACGATTATAAATCTCAGAAAGCTTTTTGGTTTTTGTAGTTTGCATGTAATATGTTTTCTCCTTGTCTGTGGCTTTCCTCTTCCATCTTGTCACACTGTCTCCCAAAAAGAAAAAAAAATGTTAAGAGGCAATTATCAATTGTTTTCCCTTGATAATTGGCTTGAGTTTCTAAAAATTCTTTGATAAGTGGACTAATGATGGCCCTCAAGTCTTTATTTGAAATGTTCCACGTTGTTCCTGACACCAGGCTAGGACGGTTAGCCCAAAGCCCTCAGATACTAACCTCAAATTCTTAGCACCTGGTTGCTTTACCTGCAGCACAGATGATCTTTTGCCTACTTTCTGACTTTGTGCACCCTGTGAAGCCACCCACCCCATCTGCTATTCATTACCAAGAGGAAGCCAACAGTGAAAGACCACTCTTCACTGCCCTCTGACCTTCCCCCACCCCATGACCTTCAACCTGTTGTAAAGGGGCTTCTCCTAGACAGTAGACCTCTCTCTAACATCCCTATCTCTTACTCTGTGTTCCCTCTCTCATTCCCCTTCTGCATGACGGCCTTGTTACAAAGTCTCTGGAATGTCTCTTGGATAACAAATTCTCTGGATGGGGTGGGCAACAACCACATCTAAAAGTCTTCTCAGTAAAGATGATTGTGTCTAACTGCTTCCTGTGGTGCTGTCTCTTCGTTCATCAACCCCTCAAAGGTAACACTTACCACAGAGCTGATCTCAAAGCCCATTACCAAACCCACCATCACCTACTTTGTCTTCTATGCTGTCTGCTGAAAGTTTCTAGGCTTGCAGTTTTTGCTTATGATTGGCCATTTTGAGCACACTTTTGTAAGATTGCTAGAATCGTTGACTGAATGTATTGCTGTGGGGTTTCCTTCCTTCATTCCATCATTCCTTTCCTTTTCCCAAATATCTGGCATTATTTGGTGAAAGGAACATTATTAGTTCACCCATTGAACTAATTGTGGTTTAGCTACTCGTACTTACATAGGACTTTTGGGGCTCTATTTTGTAGCATTGACATGACTATCATGGTTTTTTGTCTTGATTTTTGTGGCTTTAGAATGATATTGTTTATTTTTGAGACAGGATCTCACTGTGTAAATCTAACCTGGTACGGGATCCATGTAGATCAGGCTAGCCTCAAACTCATAGATCTACCTGCCTCTGCTTCTAGAGGGCTAGGATTAAAGGTGTGCATCACTGTGCCTGGCTCTGCCTGTTTTTCCTCCTCCTCTTTTTCCTCCTCCTCTTTTCCCTCCTCCTCCTTTTCCTGCTCCTCCCCCTGCCCCCACCTCTCTTCTATTTGCTTTTGTTTTGGAGAAAGAGTCTCTCATAGGGACCTGGGGCATTTTAGGCCTGGTTGGCTGGTCAGCAGACCCCAGGAATCCTCCAGTCTCCCCCTCCCCATCACTTGCATTACAAACACATACCCTCATGTCTGGCCACGTGTTTATGAGTGTGTCACGTATTAAACTCAGGTTCTCATGCCTGTGTGACAAGCACTTATTTCAATGTTGTTGCTTTTGTTGCTCTTGTGGGTGACATGAAGTACAAATGCATTCATTCCTCATACAACAGGGCCAGTCCTGTTCTAGTCCTGTTCTCCAGATGGCGATTTCGTATTTGTTATTCCACCCATTTGGCACTTCATTGCCTTTAGGCAGACCTTTGCATCCTGTAATTTCTTGAAGTGCTTCTTTGTTGATTTCCTCTAGCAGCTATTGTCTTCTATCAGGTGCTATTTCTACATTCCTAGAATGATTGATCCATGTGGTCATGTTGGTATAATCACACATGGTGCCTTACTTCTTCATCGTGAGCCCTCTTAGAGTTCCTAGTTAAGTTTCCTTGAATCTATCCAGAGAAGGGTCTATTTAGTATTCCCAGAGTTTAGCTTGTTTTTGTCCATGTTGCTCTCTCTGCACTCGTGTTCATAAGCAAAGTTGGCTAGTTTGATTTGTTCAAAAACCATTTTTCCTTGGGCCAGAGAGATGGCTGGGTAATTGGGAATACTTGCTGCTCTTCAGAGAACCTGAGTTCAGTTTCTAGCACTCACATTACTTATCTTACAAGTACTTGTAATTCCAGCTCCAAGGGAATACCCCCTTCTGACCTCTGGGAAGGCCAGTACTTATGTGTGAGTGTATGCATGCACACACACACACACACACACACACACACACACACACACACACACAGAGAGAGAGAGAGAGAGAGAGAGAGAGAGCCAAACAAACCATTTTCCTTTACATCCCCAACGGGTTTCAATAGAATGACAATGAGTCATCTGTCCCTTGACGTTTGAAGAATGTTGTCTATAAACCTGCCTGACTCTGCCTCTGCTTTTACAAGGGCCACTCTTCAACAAAACCCCTCCAGATTATTCTCTGATGAATTTCTATTTAGGAATTTTAAAAACAAGTTTGTATTCAATTTTGGGTGTTGGTATTCCCTGACAAATGACCCTTTGGATATTTCCAGACATTTCTATCTAGAATATGGAACTATTGTCTCAGAGGTTGGGTAATTCTATCCTCTCTTCTCTTAAGTTTACACTGTGTTTTGTCTCTTCCTTGAACAACAGGTCCAAGAAGAGGCTCAGAGCTTTTCTTACTCATCATCAAATTTTCAAATTTCCTCTCACCAGGTTAAGTCAACCCCCTTGTTTAGCAAAGCTCTGATTTTGTTTATTTGCATGTCTGCTGATGAGTATACCCAGGATTTGCCTTTGTGGCTTAATGTTTAATCAGAAAACCACCAAAAGCTGCCATATTTATTCTACGCAACTTATCTACAGTATTTAAGTTAATTTTTCTTTTTCTTTTTTGTTTTTTAGTATGTGGGAGTATGTAGACATCCCTGTTTTCCTTCCCACTAGCTTTCCTTGTATCTATTTGTGAGTGCGTTTGGCACAAACCAGCCATGCATTTAGGGCTGTGATTTCACATCATCAAAACCACAGCCTTTCATCAGAGGATCTCAAGAGTTCCTCTTCTCTGACAGTTCCCTCCCACTCCCACGACAGCCTGCCCTGCTCAATTCCTCACAGCTCAGGACAATGGTGCAGCTGCCTCTGCTTTTGAGATAGGTCCTCACTGGAGCCTGGTTGTCTTCACCTGGGATACCTGCCTGCCTCTGCTTCCAAAGTGCTGGGGTTAAGGGTGGGGTGGTGTCTGTGTTTCCGATGATACTATTTCAGAAGCAGTACATCAGTAGTGTGCAAGGGTTTGGACTGGCCTCGCCCTTTGCACCAGTGTATCCGTACTTGCCTGGAGCCTTTCTATTGTGTCCCTCTCTGATTCAGTGCTGAGTAGAGTTTAATGGTAGGGCTGTGCCATACTTGGGCTCACAACTGCTGTGGGCAAATAGACAGATTCTAATGTGGGGCTGCCATAAACCTTGAGGGACATGTTTTATGTAAACATACGTTGTAACTTAGGGACTAATGGCCCAAAATGCCGTTGCTGTCAGCAACCGGTGAGTGACACAGTTTGTCCCATCTACCAATGCTCTGTGATGTCACATTTTGCTTTAACCATCCCCATGTGTGTAATGATGGCTCATTGCCTTCTTCAGTTTCATTTCTTTGATGACCATGATGTTGGACACTTTATGTGATCACTGGTCCCTTGTATATTGTTTTTGGTGGGCCTGTGTTTTGACTATTTTCTAGTTGGGATTTTTTTCCATACTGTTGATTTTGAAGTTTTTGAAAATGTATTTGGATACCAGCTCATTCCTTTTCCTTTAAAAGATACATTTTTGGCATTTTTAAATTATGTGTGCATGTTTGTGTGTATGTGTCTGTGTGTGTCTGTGTGTCTGTGTGTGTATCTATGTGTGTGTGCATGTGTGCCTGTATGTCTATGTGTGCATGTGTGTGTGTGTGTGTGTGTGCACACGCATGCACGCTCGTGCCTGAATATGTGCAGATACCCGCTGAAGATGCCAGAAAAAGGATGCTATGGAGCTGGAGAGCTGGAGTCACAGGTATGGATGCTGCAAACTGAACTTGGGTTCTTGGGTCCTTTGCAAAAGCAGCAAGCATGCTTTTAACCCCAGAACCACTTCTCCAGCCCATTGTCTTTTTATTACACATATATAGATCTTTTTCTTCCAAGATGTAGTCTCTTTAAACTCTCACATAGGTTTTGTGTAACAATAATGTTTACTTTTGATGAAGCTGAGTTTACCCATTTTTCCCTCATTGATTGAATTTTACTGCCAAATCTAAGACCTTTATGTTAGTCTTAGAACCCAAGAATTTTCCTCTGTTCTTGAAGAATTTTATAGTTTTACATTGTGCTACTAATCCACTCGGTTGGGGTTAAGATTACACCGTCTGTTGTCAGCTTACAGATGTTTGATAGCTTCAGTGCCTTTAGCTGAAAAGAATATCCCCTTTCTTCTTTGAGCCATGTTGATCTATATCAAGTCAATTGCCAACATCAAACTAAATGGAGAGAAACTTGAAGTAATCCCACTAAAATCAAGGACAAGACAAGGCTGCCCATTCTCCCCATCTATTCAATATAGTACTTGAAGTTCTAGTCAGAGCAATTATGCAACAAAAGGAGATCAAAGGGATACAAATTGAAAAGGATGAGGTCAAGATATCACTATTTGCAGATGATATGATAGTATACATAAGTGACCCCCCCCCAAAATAATCCATAAGAGAACTTCTAAACCTGATAAACAACTTCAGCAAAGTGGCTAGATATAAAATTAACTCAAATAAATCAGTAGCCTTCCTTTACTCAAAGGATAAGTGGGCTGAGGATAAATTAGGGAAATGATACCCTTTACAATAGTCACAAATAATATGAAGTATCTTGGTGTGACTTTAACCAAGCAAGTGAAAGATCTGTATGACAAGAATTTCAAGTCTCTGAAGAAAGAAATTGAAGAAGATCTCAAAGATGGAAAGATCTTCCATGCTCATGGATTGGCAGGATTAACATAGTAAAAATGGCCATCTTACCAAAAGCAATCTACAGATTCAATGCAATTCCCATCAAAATTCCAACTCAATTCTTCACAGAGATAGAGCAATTCTCAAATATGTCCGGAATAACAAAAAACCTAGGATATCAAAAAACACTCTCAACAGTTAAAGAATTTCTGGGGGAAATCACCATCCCTGACCTCAAGTATACTACAGAGCAATAGTGATAAAATCCTCATGGTATTGGTACAGAGACAGGCAGGTAGATCAATGGATTAGAATTGAAGATCCAAAAATGAACCCACACACCTTTGGTCACTTGATCTTTGACAAAAGGGCCAAAACCATCCAATGAAAAAAAAGACAGCATTTTTCAACAAATGGTTCTGGTTCAACTTCCTGTCAACATGTAGAAGAATGCAAATTGACCCATTCTTATCTCCTTGTACAAAGCTCAAGTCCAAATGGATAAGGACCTCCACATAAAACCAGATATGATGAATCTAATAGAAGAGAAAGTGGGGAAGAGACTTGAAAACATTGGCACAGGAGAAAATTCCCTGAACAGATCACCAATGGCTTATGCTCTAAGATCAAGAATTGACAGATTGGATCTCATAAAATTGCAAAGCTTCTGTGAGGCAAAGGACACTGTCAACAGGGCAAAACAGCAACCCATAGATTGGAAAAGGATCTTTACCAACCCTACATCTGATAGAAGGCTAATATCTAAAATATACAAAAACCTCAAGAAGTTAGACTCCAGAGAACCAAATAACCATATTAAAAATTCGATACAGAGCTAAAGAGAGAATTCTCAAGTGAGGAATCTCAAATGGCTTAGAAGCATTAAAAGAAATGTTTAACATTCGTAGTCAGCAGAGAAATGCAAATCAAAACAACTCTGATTCTACATTACACAGAATATCAAAGATCAAAAACTCAGGTGACAGCAGATGCTGGCAAGGATGTGGAGAAAGAGGAATACTCTTCCATTGCTGGTGGGATTGCAAGCTGGTACAAACGCTCTGGAAATCAGTCTGGAGGCTCCTCAGAAAATTGAAAGTAGTTCTACCTGAGGACCCAGGTATACCACTCACCCAAAAGATGCTCCAGCATATAACAAGGACACATGCTCCACTATGTTCATAGCAGCCTTATTTATAATAGCCAGAAGCTGGAAACAATCCAGATTTCCCTCAACAGAGGAATGGATACAGAAAATGTGGTCCATCTACACAATGAAGTACTATTAAAAACAATGACTACATGAAATTTGCAGGCACATGAATAGAACTTGAAAATATTATCCTGAGTGAAGTAACTCAGTCACAAAAAAAGCATGGTATATACTCACTGATACATGGATTTTAGGCAAAAATAAGCTTGGAATACCCATGATATAACTCACAGACCATATGAAACCCAAGAAGAAAGAAAATCACACCAAAGTGTGGATGGTACAGTCCTACTCAGTAGGGGGAAGAAAATAATCTCTGGGAAGTAGAGGGAGAGAGGGATCTAGGAGGAAGAGAAGAGGGGAAGGGAAAAGGGGGTCTGGTTCAGATATGGGAGGATATGGGGGAGAAGTACAGAGGGTCAGGAATTTGAAATGAGGAAAGTGGAAGTTGGGGAGGGGGAACTGAGTGCAGCCACCAGAAAGTTCCAGATGCCAGAGACCCAAGAGGTTCCAAGGACTCATCAAGGAGGACATTAGTTGAAATACCCAACAATAGAGAGATAGAACCTGTGGAGACTATATTCGGTGGATAGGCACAACCCCTGATTGAGGGATGGGGCCATCCACCTACCTCAAAAATATTAATCCAGAATTCCTCTTGTCAAGAGGAAATGCAGGAACTATAAGAGTGGAGCAGAGACTGAAGGAATGGCCATCCAGAGGCTGCCCTACCTAGGGATCCATCCCATCTGCAGACACCAAACCCAGACACCACTGCTGGTGCCAAGAAGCGCTTGCTCACAGGAACATGGAATAGTTGTCCCCTGAGAGGCTCTGCCAGAGACTGACCAGTACAGGTGTGGATGCACACAGGCAAACATCATACTGAGCGCGGGGACCTCAACAGAGAAGTTAGGGCAAGGACTGAAGGAGCTGAAGGGGTTTGCAACCTCATAGGAAGAACAACAATATCAAGCAACCAGACCTCCCAGAGCTCCCAGGGACTAAACCACCAACCAAAGAGTACACATGGAGGGACCCATGGCTCCAACTGTATATGTAGCAGAGGACGGTTTTGTCAGGCATCATTGGGAAGGGAGCCCCTTGGTCTTATGGAGGCTCGATGACCCAGGGTAGGGAAATGCTTGGGTGCTGAGGCCGGAGTGGGTGGGCAGGTTGGGGAGCACCCTCATAGAGGCAAGGGAGGGGGAGGGGCTAGGAGGTTTGTGTGGGGGAGACTGGGAAGGGGGATAGCATTTGCAATGTCAATAAATAAAATAACCAGTAAAAAATGAAAAGAAAAATGTGGTATGTGTGTTGCCACAGGCTGGATACCAGATACTTTGTTGAATCACAGATATTTGTGGTTCTGTCCCCTCATGAACACCACTGTGCCCCCAATGCCCTAGATTATTATGAGCCAAGTCTTCAGGTTGAGTAGAATAATTACTATATTTTATTCTTTCTAAAGGTTTTTAAATTTTAACTATTTTAGAACCTAAACCTTTCTACATGACTAGTAGGAAAAAAACTATCTATACCCATAAGAACCTTGCTGGAATATTGATAGAAATTTCATTAAGTATATGGATAATTTTGGAGAAATTGACTGGTTGATTCTGTTGAGTCTTGAACTCAGAATGTTTTTATAATTAGCTTTTTAAAAATCTCCTTTGTTAAATTTTTTTCAAATTTCAACATATAAGTTTAAGACACATTAAATTTTTAGCTAGATGTGTATTCTCTGAAGAGGTTATACATGATATTTTCTGTGTTTACATTGTAGAAAGTAGGAATGGGATGGATTTCTGTCAGTGCATAGACTGTCAAGTATACCTTGCTGAACTCTGGGATTTCTATGTGGACAATCCGTATTGTCTACAAATGACAGTATTATTGATCTTATTCTTCAAGTTCATTCCCTTAATCTCCTCATCATAATTACAGAAGGAAAGTCTCCCAGTGTCACACCCACAGACCTAATGTCTCATTTTCAGAGCAGTTTGGGTTTTGTGGCTCTTTAGGTTCTTCCGAGATGCCTGCATCTCTGAGTTGACAGGGAGGGCCTCTCCCAGCCCAGACTTCACCGTGGTGTCTACATGGAGCAATGATGCATGGGACCCCCACCAGAAATCCATTGGACACATCATCCTGGGCAGAACGAGTAATGTTTAAGTTTGGGACACTGGGTTGGTCCAAGCATCTTCTTAGGTTGCATGTTTATTGTTTACATTCTAGCTGACCCATCCATCCTGTCTTCTGGATAGTGGTCCTGGCCTTTAGCTATAACCAAATCCTTTCATCAGTCTATCTGCCAGCCCTTGTGCCTCCCAAGAGGGAGCATCTCAAAGGTCTTAGGTTGATATGACTCAGAGGTGGGTCTCTTATGGTTAGTTCTGTCCATCTCTACCTTGCTGTCTTTTGTTTCTGCACCTGTCTAAGGCTAGTGGAGAAAAGAACACTCTCAACTCTATCCAGCCTCCTTACACATTGAGTCCCTGATGGACTCACCTGATGCTATCAGGTTCCTCCATTCAACACAGGGAAGGAATGAGCCTAGGGGCCTGAGTTTAGTCGATAGCAGCATGAAGAGGCAGGTGTCATGGCCTTTCTATTCCAAGGATGGGAGTCAGTATCCCTGCATTGAGCCTCCAGTCCTGGAACCCCAAACCAATTCTCCTTCTTTCTCATTGGGAGTCCTTGTTTTCTCTGTATTGTAACTGTGTTTGGGAGGAAAAGCAGGGAGAGACTGCCCTATACCATCTTATTAGCATTGAAGTTGACTGATGCTTCTGCTAAAGCCTCAAAACTGATCTCTGGAGACACTTCACAAATGGAGGAGGCTAGAGTCCGGGCTTCAGCACATGACCACCAAATAATCAGAGAAGTGAACCTAGTGTGGTGATGTGATTAATCCGCTGTCAGGCTCAGCCCACGGAATGTGCTAGTGGCCACTGCTGATGTGAGCAGATAACCTGGGGATTGGAAAGGGAAAAGCACTTTTACCTCACAATTATGATTTATGAGATTTCTCTTCTGCTGAATATAGGAATAATTGTGTGAAATTTTAATACATACCTATGTCCGACTTCTATAAACAATGTATTTAAAACAAAGGGCAGAATTTAAACAGTCATACACACAGACACACACACACATGAGAGAGAGAAAAGAGAGATGAGAGAGAGAGAGAGAGAGAGAGAGAGAGAGAGAGAGAGAGAGAGAGAGAGAGAGAGAGTGTCTTTGTAAAACCATTTACTCACACCTAGGGAGGTGGCTTAGTGGATCCAGGTGATTGCAGCCAAGTCTAACCACCTGAGTTCATCCCCAGGTACTCTCATGGTAGAAGGAAAGAACAGACTCACACAGACTTTCTTCTGACATACCCATGTGCTCTGTGTCATGGATGAGGCCCCACTTACAGAGACTAAATAAATTAGCTATTTTTTTATTATTAAATAAAAAAAAATTACCTGTTTGCTCCAAATCACTGGTACTTTGTTGTGCTAGCTTCCACTCTCCTCCTGCCTGGACTCTACAGCTAGAACTCATTATAGATGTCTCTGTAAGCTATTCCTGGCTACAGGTCTCAGGAACAAAGAGTTTCCATCATTCTATGTCTCTAGCCCTCACACAAGGGTCTCATTTATCAGCCTTCTCTCTCCATGTGTTTGTTTAGAAAAGTGATTCAGTCTATGCTAACCAAATATATTAGCCATCTCTAACTACTGCCTTTGAATGGGTCCATGGTCCTTAAAGGTCCTTGTATGTTTGGAATGTAGAATTCTTTAATAAATCTGCCCCATGTAGGGAAGTCTCACTATCTATATATACATGCACAGATACACATTTTCAAATGTGCTTGCTTTTATGTGTTTATAAATGCAAATTATATTTTAATATGCCTTGACTCAATTCCAACATGGATTTTATTAGTACATGTAATTATACTGCACATGACTCTGGGATGTCTCTTGGACTCATACCTGCAATGCCTTTGTTTTGGTCCTTTCCCGATCCTGCCTTAAACATCTTAATTTTGCAGATGGGCAAACCAAAGGGAGCATTAGGATTTTATTATCCTTCTCCTAAGGTCAAATAACTCCCAGTAGTCTCGAGACCAGAATATAGATAGATTTCCTAACTCCAGGCTCTTTGCAGCAGACATTAGTCCCTCTGTGACTAAAGGCCAGAGGCATGCTGGGAGAGAGCATGGTGTGGAATACAAAGAGATCTATTCCGTGCTGCGTCCAGAGGTGTCATCCCTATCCAGGCAACACTTTAATTACAACCTGGCATTAATTTACTGATCTGTGTCTGCTCTGTGACTAAACATTCCCCGGCCCATGCTGATTAAGTCCGGTGTGAATCAGATATTCATGTCACGAGTTAGCAAGGGTTTGGATGAGCAGTCTCCCCCACAGCAGTCCGTACACAAAGACGATGGATTGATTCAGTCTCTAATTGCTGTGCCCAGGATAACATTTCCTTACATTTATTTTTATTTTATAAATTAATTTTTAACGTTTAGGAGCAAATTAAAGTGTAAATTACAGCATGGTCCCCCTTCCCTTTCATCTCCCCCATCTGACCATGTGACCCATCCCTGCTTTGTCCTCTCTTAAATATATGAATACAATTTACTCAGTCCATTTAGTGTTACCTGCATGTGTATAATTTCTGGGCTGACCACTTGATAGTGGATAAGCAATTAGGTGGAATGACACTTTATAAATGGCTGCACCTGAATAGAGAGACAGCCGTACAGAACATGATGTCAGGGTCCTTATGTGCCTGTATTCGGAAGCTCGAACAAAACAGCAGGATAAATTCCTTAGTAGGACTTAGTTCTTCGCCTGCTTGTAGATTAAAGCAGAAAAATGTGACCATACTTTATATGAATAATACAATTTTCTATGTTTATTCAACATGCCAAATTCCTCTTATTGTGAAAAATTGTCTACCCACAGAATTTTATAATAATTCAGCCTATTTGCCTCCCTAGCCCCCCGATGATACTAATATTTTCTTTTCCATGGTACGTTAGGAAATACGTGCCTTAGGAAACAGCCTGATGCTTGTCACAGCTGCAGCCCCACTGATGCAGAAAATCTGGCATTTACAGAGAATGAAACTCGCTTTCTCTTGCTTTGTCTGCCCTTCTCCAATCGCCTTTGTTTAGTCATTGTGTTTGGAGCCTCTGAAAAGAGACAGCTTTCAGGAGCAAGTGAATAGGGATGAGGGCATACTCATGTGTGAATAAGACGGTGATGGCAAAGAAAATTGATTTTCCCCCCTCCAGCTGAAGTCTGTGGGGGAGGCTGCTCTGCTTGTCACTGATAGCTGTGTGAGTCACAGTCCCAGACCGCCTCCAGGCCAGGACAGCCCCTGCTGCGGTTACCATGGCACTTGGCGCCCTATCATAAGCTTCAATATCATAGCTCAGTACTGACAGCTCCCTGTGCTTTTGTGCACTCGTGGATAGATGTACTGGATCAGAGATGAGAACTCCCTCATACACCAGCGTCTAGCAAAGGCCTGGCACACAGTGGATACTTCACGTGTTCAATGAAAGAGTGAATACACCTTAAAATTAAGCTCATTTCCAACTTCCATTTTTTGAAAGAAAAAAATTAAGATTACTTTTGAGGCTGTATGAGTCTGTGTGAATACTTTCTCTCTCTCTCTCTCTCTCTCTCTCTCTCTCTCTCGTGTGTGTGTGTGTGTGTGTGTGTGTGTGTGTGTGTGTGTGTGTGTGAATTTGCCTACAGAGGCCAGAAGAGGACATTGGATGCCCTGGGGCTAGAGTTACCTGTTGCTGTGAGCCAAAAATATGGATGCTAGGAACTGAATTCCTCCTCTACAATTCAGTAAGGGCTTCTTTTAACTGCGGAGCCATCTCTCCTGCACACCCACTTCCTTAACAAGCAAGCAAGCAAACAAACCATTTTACGGAAATGTAACTAAATGGCATACACGAGTGCTGCGCGCACTTGTTTACAGTTTGATGAGCTTGGGCATATGTACACACCCATCCCATCACCACAGACTAGGCAATGAACACGCCTGTCACATCCAGAAGTCTCCTGCACCTCTCCTTTAGTGCTGAAATAATTCAAAACTTGAATTTCAAAACACCAAAGGAAAGCGAAAGCCAATCTCCACTGCCTGACCTTCGATGGCTTCGTTTCCCCAAACTCCGCTTTATTTCCACCTGCCTCTCTTCCATCCTCTCCCCAATATCCTGCAACCCGCATCTAACTGTAATGCATGGAATGGGTGGGGAGAATAAAGAGAGTAAATAAAAAAATGGAAGCATTGAGGGGAAACCATGACTGGGACAATCTCTCTTATCCTCCAAAAATTACGAGCAGCTCTCAGAAACAGTCCCATTACCGACGATGTTTAGCTGGATGAGTGACAGTTTTAGAGAAAGAAAGAGCTGAATGGATGCACCACTTGTATGATGTTTGCTTATCTTCAAGTGAGTAAATAAACCCAAGATTCACTGCCTGTATGACCTCACTCCATAAGGCACAGCAGTGGGTCTTCCTGATGGTGGTAGGAAGTTCCTTCACCTTCAGTGGGATGGGGGAGAAATGTACTCTACCATCCCAGGTTCCCTAGGGTGGCAGAACTTATAGAATGAATCTCTGTATATATTCAGAAAGGGGATTGTTAGAATGACTTACAGAATGCAGTCCAGCTAACCCAACAGTGGCTGGCTGTGAACACGAAGTCTAAGAATCCAGTAGGTGGTACTTGGTCCACAAGGCTGGATGTCTTAACTGGTCTTATGGGATCCCAAAGAGGTAGGCTGTAATGGCAGTGCAGGAGTGACTGTGCTAGAAAGGTGAAGGTAAGCAAGCAAAGAGTAAGGTTTTGTCTTCCATGTCCTGACAGACATTGGCTTCCAGGAGAAGGTATAGTCTACATTAAAGGTGTGTCTTTCCACCTCACGATCCAGATCAAAGGTTATGTCTTCCTGCCTCCAAGATCTGGACTAAAAGTGGATCCACCCATTTCAAACCAAGTCCCCTCCCAAAAAAAAAAAATCCCTCACAGGTTATGCCCTCCATTTTGGGGTTATAGTTTTGGACATAGTCAAGTTGACAACCAAGAATAGCCATCACTGTACCATTCATAGAATTTAGCACGAGGCAGAGGCTGGTTGTTAAGAAGGGACCAAGCAGAGGCTAGTAGAGATGCTGAAGCTAAAGGAGCAGGCGAGTCTACAACCCTTGTTCAGGATCCCAGCAGGAAAGGAAAATAATGGCCAATATGGGTGACTTTCAAGGAAGCCACTGAGTTAAACAAATTAAGGAGTTTTGGGTGGTCCCATTAAGGCAAACAGGACTGAGTTAGATATTAAGCTGTATCCATGGTACTGATGCTTTCTCTGGGGCTCAGCAGGTATACTGGGGAGATTATCTGAGTTTGCCTCTCCTCTCCCTTCTCTCCAGGCCTCTCTGCCTCACTATGTATCTTTAGCCCTGTGTCTTTCTTCATAAACACTACCATTCACCTCTTTCCTTTCTTCAACCTTACCCTCTGTCCTATGCAATTGTGTTTTCCTGAGAGAGAAGCCAGCCTTGAGCTTGGAGACTAAAATGGACCCTGGAGTGGAATGGAGCAAGGAGGGATGGGTAAGAGCTGACTACATTTATGTTACTTGTGTACTGGCTGCTTTCATGTATCAACTTGACACGAGCTGGAGTTATCACAGAGAAAGGAGCTTCCCTTGAGGAAATGCCTCCATGAGACCCAGCTGTTGGGCATTTTATCAACTGGTTATCAAGGCGGAAGGACCCAACCCATTGTGGGTGGTGCTGTCCCTGGGCTGGTGGTCTTGGGTTCTATACAAAAGCAAGGTGAGCAAGCCAGGGGAAGCAAGCCAGTAAGCAGCACCCTTCATGGTCTCTGCATCATCTCCTGCCTCCAAGTTCCTGCCCTGTGTGAGTTCCTGTCCTGACTTTCTTTGGTAATGAACATCAATGTAGAAGTGTAAGCTGGTCATGATGTTTTCTGTAGGAATACAAACCCTAAGACACTAAGTAAAGGGTGTTTGTGAGACTTTAAGGGTCTTTTAGAAATACTTCCATCACAAGGGCTTGACTAACAAATGGATTCATAAATTTTTAATAGTCACAAAACAATAGCCTTGCTGGGAGAAAAGCAAAAAGTGGGGGCCTCTGGAAGAAATTGACAAATTAGGAAACCTGGGGCTTTATCTTGCCATGGATCCCCCTCCCGGCTTCCTGTCTACAATAAAATGTCTGCCTGCTTGCCACACACTGCCCCAACCATGGCACTGTGCCCAAGTGGGCAGGCTCAAGCAACTGTGCACTGAAATCTCTAATACTGTAAATCAAAATAAATCCCTCCTCCATGAAGTTGTCTCTGTCAACTCTAGTCACAGTCACTAACAAAGGGGTTGCATATGCCTGAGGTATCTAGAGAGTTTATTGTAGGCTAGTGGAGCCTGGAGAGTGATGGCTTCCTTTCACCATCCTAATTTAGTAAGCCCATCCTTGCCAAGCTTCTTCAACTGAATGAACCACGCTGTGGGCAACATCTTCTAAAGAAGAGAGCTAAATTCTCCCCCTCTCTGTCACTGCTGTGACAAACAATCAAACAAACAAAACCAAAACATAGCCTTTCTTCTGACTGTGGCTCACTGCTAGCCATCCTCGGATACAGCACAAAGTGTTAGTCACAGAGGTCATTTGGGATATGTCTGCTGTTTGCATTTCTGATGGACAAGCCCCATTCCAAATCATACATCCACACCATAGTTCCCCCCTGGAATAGTTACTCCGACATTTTTGTTCTGCTAAAATACACAATCCCTTAACATCATCTGGAAGAATTCCTCTCTGATGTACAGTGAGAATCTCATACTTAATGAGTCTGAAACAGTGGCTTGGTCTATCATTAAGTATCTACTCTCTTCTTCCAGTTGCTTGTATCTTGTAGTCAGCGATTGCTTTTCCCTTCTCTTCTAAGCCTCACCAAGGGCATCAGGAGCACACCTGTTGACATGACGCTGTTGACATAAATCTGCTGACAGTATCTTTTCACTTGTTCCACAAGCACCTAGCCACCACCACAGTATGTTCTCCTAACTCAGCTCTGCTTACACTTTGTCCCCTCCCCCCACTCTATTCTCAGCTACCAAAATAGTCCCTGTGAACACAATGCAGACCATCTGATTCTTCTCTTCTAAAGTCTCTAATAGCTTCTTTGTGAGAATTTAAAATATAAAAGTCAATACTTGACCCTATAGGGCCCTGTATAAACTGGCTCCTGGGTGTCTTTTTGATTACATCTGGGTAATAGTCATAAGTGCTTAATACATGCTCTCTAGGCACAGTTCTGGCATGAGTGCTGGATGACACTGTCATTTATATTGACAAGTAAAGCCATAACGAGGTGACCTTCACACATTTACGGATGTCATGAATAGTACTCCTTTGCCAAATTGAAACCATTTTCAAATATTGATAGGGCATTTTTCTCTTACACTTTTTGGGCTACTCAAATGTAACACAAAACTCTTCCACCTTTTCCCTTATGTGTTGAGAATTTTCATGCACATAAACAATTAAGTATGATCATAGCTAATCCTCTATTTCCCCATGACCCCTTCCATGACCCTAACAACACACCCTTCCATTCCGTTTATTTTTGATTTAGACCTGCTGAATCCAGTCAACACCACTCATACAACCGTGAGAAGTGCCCACTGATATAATGATGGCACAACTGTTATGGAATGTCTAACCACTTTCTGATTAGACTTTAGAACATGCCTGGGACTGTGATCCTGCTCCAAAGCCCATGCCTGGGAAGTTGTAGACCCTAGGGTAGGTTCTTATTTTGCTAAAAGGCCATGCTATCAAATTGCCTTCTAACTATGCTTATACTCATAGGCCTGGGCTGCTTTCAGCTGTGGTCAGAGAAGCTTTTTTTCAGCATGAGCAAGAGCCAAGAGCAAGATGCAGAACTTGTCAGTGTGCAGAGACTGAGTCCAGAGGCACTGGCCTGAAATCCCAGTGACCGGGTTGGGGGGACATGGGGACAGACATGGGGTCTATAGCTCAGAGGTAAAGTGCTTACCTAGAATGTCCAGGCACAAGGTTAAAAAAGGAAAGACCCCAGTTATCCTGCCTCCTGCTTTGCAACCTGACAAATGCACACAAACCTTTAGGAGTAGTCTGCTTTTACAACTTCTCCACTCCTTTCACAGATCTATATAATTAACAAACTTTAAATCAAGCCCCACTTGGTAGCATTTGCAGGTTTCTATAGTACAATTCTCCATTCCACCACGTTTTGCTGAGTGAGGGACTCAACAGCCCCGAGCACAGAGCTGGGGGACATGCAATGGGCACGAATCTACCTCAGGGAGATGTGGACATGAACATCCTCAACAGCCTAGACAACACGGGACAAGCTGGTTCTGTCATTAATGTGCTGGCTGAGGGAGCTGCCTTGGAAGCCCTCCTAAGCAACATGATCTTGCTCATGTAATCCACCTGCACTTGAACAGGGCCTCCGGATTGAGAGACCCCCTTCCGTCCCCCGGGTCTCTTCTGAACTCCTGCCCATTTGGAGACTCACACCATATCTCTTTGCCTTCCTATGTGTTCCGCCCATCGCCTCCATGATCGTCTTGACCATTCCTCCTTCATACGTGTAAGACTTTCAATATCTGTGTGGGGGTTGTGTTTCTAAGTCATCATTCTTTATATCCCTTTGGAGAGTACTAGTAACTCAATTTCTGGAATGGATCAAGTATTTAATAAAACGTTCCTAAGTTACTCAGTGAGTGATTGGCACCCAACTCTCATTTGATTCACAGACTATACCCGAGACTGGCAACTACTGTCCCAAGGGTTGGGACCTGGGCTTTGTCAGGATAAGAAACAGCCACATTCACTTGACCCATGATTTAAAAGTCCATGTCCTCAACATACTGTCAGCACAATATGAACTGGTATCTATCAAGGTAAATGGGAACATTTATTCCCAATCTTACTGGTCCCTTGGTTGGTTTTTCTGATGATGCCAAGAGAAAATGTGGCTCCGGGTCCATCTCTCAGCCTCCTTCCTCTTTATTCTGAAACTTGTCACAGATGATGTGTAGCTATGATGTATGCTGGTTACATCTGATTCGGATTTTTTTTTTTAATTCGCTGTTTTTAAACTCTGAGAGACTCCCTTGGCATTTGGAAGGCTGATGCACCCACTTAAGCACTCCCCAGGCAATAAGTCTTTACGTTAATTAAAAATCTGAACAGAGCTGGCCTTTGAGGCGCAGGCATCTATGAATGCCAATAAGCAGATATGTCTTACTCCAGAGCTTTGCCAAATGTTGAATATTTCAAGGCAGAGAGCGGGCTGTCTTTAGAACCTACACTGAAATGTGCTTAGGACTTGATCCACCAAACAACAGGATTTTGACCAACTATCTTTTGAGGCAGATCTACATTCAGGGCTCAGGCTAGCCTAGATCCTGCTACATGGCTCAGGCTCACCTTTTCCTTAACCTCCCAAGTATGAGGATTACATCATGTACCACAATGTTTAGTTCCATTTAAACAAATGGTGACTGTAACTTTCCACAGCCTTATAGGTAGCGGGAAATGTACTGAGGACACAGAAAATGTGGTTTGATCTCTTTAGCTAAAACAATATTGGGAAGGTAAAAGACAAATGCTCTATAAAGACGTGAGCATTGCAACACTTTGGCAGTGAAATGGGGTAACTGTTTGCACAGTTATCAAGGGAGCACTAGCTGATGATGAAAGATTTTGCTGATGGAGGATTGGCAAGAGACAAAGGGTCTGTCCCTTTTAGAATAGGGGTAACACCAGCCTTACTACTGGTGCCATATCAGCCAGAGGCCAACAGGTCTGGGGAGGGCAGAAAGTAGGCTAGGGACCTTATGTGTCCTTTGTGAAGTAATTTATTATATTATATATAATACACATATTTATCTATTCACATATATACTATAAAATTATATATTATATAATACATATAATTAAAATGTATTATATATGAAGTCATTGGTCTTGATCTGGAATGGGGATGTGGCCCGGGCACATTGGGAGAGGGAAAAGGCAGTCAAGAAGGGTAGGGTGTAGGTGGTACAGCCTCAGTCAAGAAAGCAAAGGGACAGTAGGAAAAGAGCTGTGTTGACACAGAGAGAGAGAGAGCCACTGGGAAGACTCTAACTGGAACCTGGTGGGGTGGTTGAAGGAGTATCTTAGTCAGCTGGGAACTACACAGCATATATCCTAATGCAGGTGACACAAAGTAGCTGACACTTGTCTTGGTCTTTTCTGTCCACTGCAGGGTCAAGATGAGGTTTGCTTCCTTCCACGAGCTCACTTCCCAGTTGGCAAATGACCAATTTCACCCCACAGCCTCAGATTTCATCAGGGACTCATACTATGACCTCATAACTTAATTACCTCCCAAACCCTCACCTACTAATACCATCTTATTGGGAATTAGGCCTTCAACATATGAATAGCTATGTGTGGGGGAGGGGTTAACAGCCATTCAACCCATAGTAGGATTAAAGAAAAGAATTAGAACTTCCCTAAGTGCGGGACAGAGATAGGAGTACTCTTAGTTATATAGTGTATCTTCAGTCCCTCTTGATTTTTGCCTTGGGAAGAGCTTACAGTGTTGGATGACATGTGATGTCATGTTTTTGCATGTCACCTCTGCCTCTCAGGTGCCCTTCAGTTCAGTGGTGCGGGGCCACTGCACCACTGGAATAGACTGACAGCAATGAGGTGTGGCCTTGGGGTAGACATCATTCATGAATGAACCATTACATAGCTGTACCCTTCAAGGGCACGCAGGGATGGAAAGCCAGAAAGAACTAGTTCTGCTTCCATGCAATCTACACTCCAGAGAGCAACAGACAGGAGGCAAGCCATTTCATAACCAGACAGGACAGTGCTGAGGAGCCACCCAGAGAGGAGCAAACAGGGAACTGTATACAGCAACGAGGCAGAAAGGAGCATCATTTAGGCTGGCGGTGAAGGGCGGGCTCAGGAGTGGTGTTTGAGCTGAAACCAATGGCACAAGTCATGAGGGGTGTCAAGGTCTGAAACCAAAGAGTTCCAAACAGTAGCCACAAAGCATTTTAGGACAATGCACATTGAATATGTTTGCCTAGAGTCTCGAGAGAAGGAGGATAGGAGCTGGACTACAGAGTCTGGAGATTCACTGGACTCTTACTATTGCTTATGGCCTGCATGGTTATCTTCCCAAACTTCTCACCTTCAAGCCACAACTAGTAATGCAATAGTATTTGGAGATGCAGCCTTCAAGGTCTAATTATGGTTAAATAAAGTCATGAGGGTGAGGGTGAGGAAGGACTTGTGCCCTTACAAGAAGCAAGGGTCTGGTTCTTTGTGAGAACACAGTATGAAGGGGCTGCTATCAAGGCAGGATGAGAGCCCTCAGTAGACCCTTACTCTGTCAGTGTTCTTGCCCCAAACTTCCCAACAGTAAATATTGCTTTAAGCCACTTCGTTAGTGGGAGTCAGCTACAGTAGCCTAGGTGGAAAAATAGAAACCGAGCTTTGGTTGATGTGCTTATAAATGAAAGTGGGTAAGCACCCCCATTGATGTTTATAGGGATAATTAAGTGAAGTTGTGCATTTTAAGCATCCAGAGTCTGAGATGTGCAAAGGTGCTCAAAATTCTGCTGCATCAAATTCCTCAGAACAAAGTCGAGTGCTGAGAGAAACCACTACAAACTTTCCGGGAGTGATTTTTGTTTTTGATTTGTTTTAGCAAAATCACTCCTCCTGGCATCTCAGGGTGGGAGGGAGATGGAGCGTGTGAGAGCACAGGCCACAGCTGTGGCTTTGGCAGTGGTGAGGTGAGGGAGGCGCCAAGAATTACTCTGCAAAAGGAGCAACCAGAATGATGATTTATTGAATAAAATGATTGCGTTAGACAGTTCTCTGGGGGGAAAAGGAAAGAAGTTGAGAATAAGAGATTAGTATGTTTTTGTGTCCTTCCACTTGGTGGGCTCCATCACATAGCCATGAGGTGGGGAAAGTACAGCTTTGTCCTTCTTAGTGATTTGAATTTTTATCTATTGGAAGGAAAATAGAAGATGTTAGTATCCTACAGAGAGAAAACCACAGACTAGTATAGGAGCAAAGATATCATCTTCCCATAATATTTGTGGATGTGCATATGGATCTACTGTCTGCAGCGTGAGACATTACACATCTACTTATCCCAGATAGGGAACTTACAATAGACCAGAGTAACGATTATATTGAAGCCCAAACTCTGTGAACCTATGAGTTTTAATTGGAGTAACTTATAGAAGCAGGGAAGACTCCCATTCTGCTGCATCTCTGAAAAGCTCACATCTGTGTGGGTGGCGACTCATGAAAGCTGCAGGCCCCAGCCCTCAGGGCTCTCTGTGTAACTTGCCCAAAGCTTCACAGGCCTGAGAAACTCAACAACTCAACTGGTCAGAGACTCCCGTTCAGTGCTCCTTTAACCATGATGGGGGAGGGGTTCCTCATGAACCTTTCAAGTCTTAGCTTCCTCAGACTTGTGGAAAATATTTCATTCCAGAGTCTCATGAGCTCCCCTAGAGGGAATGTTTCAATATGGAGGAAGTCTCTATACAACATTTTTATGGATTACTGATTTATATTTTAAAGAGAATCCTATCACGATGCTTTAGTTCTGCTGTGCATTCTGCTAGTTAGACATCCATCTAAAAGCTTTTATGGGTTCGTGTGCCCAGAACAATATCCTTGTCCTCTAGGCAGTGGTGGTAGAGAAGCTTCTAGTAGAAAGCAGCACAAAAAGCTGAAATTCTACCTGAAGTGCTCTCCACATCTGTCTCTATCCAGAGGCAGTCCTCTGTCCCTCTGGAGCAAATAAGTCTCCTTTGTGCTGAGAACTAGGTCTCGGTGGGTCCTGGACCGTCCTTTCTTTCACCATTTTCACACTGCCCACCTAGGGATAAGTACCAAAAGTGGACCCAAAGCTGAGATTTTCATTGCCGGTGACGGGGCAGGCAAGTTATCCAGCAGACCCCTTGCTGAAAGATTAATCGTGTTGGGCATGCAGTTTTCTACGACAAAGCAATGGGTATTCTTATGCGCATTTGGTCCTTTGAGATAAACTCTTAAGCAATGGATGAGTCACAGGGCGTGTGCTATTCTAAGGATTCTAGGAAGGAGCCTGTGTCCTATCTGAACACTCGGAGGCAGCATGTATGAAGTAGTTTGGAGGAATTACTTCTGACAGCTATGTAACTGCAGCGGCTCCTTTGGGTGAGCTGGAGACAGAGGTTAAGGCTCTGCAATGCCAGGCAAGCGTCACACCAGTGAGCCACACCCCAACCAGTGGTGTCTTTGCAGCTGATCCAATTTGTACTCTGTGAATTCTCATTTATAACTGTTTCCCCATCCTTTGTTCCCTCATTATTTCTTGTGACAAGAGGCTAACTGACTGGCCAGTTCACAGGAGCTCACTCACCCACAGTCTCTGGATGCTGTGGGAATTCACATTTTCAGTCTTCTCTGACTTACCAAGGCCAGTCCCCTCCTTCCAGACAGTGAGCCCATCAGGTCCCTCAGGTAGCTGGGCAGGCTGGCGGGCACACTTCTTTTCTGACGTAAAATAATGACGAAAGCACAAATCTTTTGCCTCCCAAACACTGAAGTGAGTAAAGTGCTTTGTGAATGAAATGAATGGTTGAGAAGGTTTAATGTATGAGGGAGAGTACAGCCCAAGGCACCTGGAAGGATCCAGACTGAACCAGATCATGGGGGCAATGAGAGAGGAAGAGGGAGGGAGCAAAGATGACACAGAGGGACCAAAGAGGAAAAAAGAATCAAGAAGAACCAAGAGAGCTGTGGCCAAAATGGCTGGGTTATATAGGAATCAGAAGCTGGGGGAAGGGAAGGAAAGCCCCTGGACCAGTGAAGTTTATAGGGGAAGAGAAAGAGGAGGAGCCTCTGGTCTAGAGTGAGTCGGTGGCCAGCATCTGCTAATAGCCACTCCGGTTAGTCATTTGTCCCAGGCTTCTTTGGGACTGAAGATGGTAAGAGCTGTGGGTCTGTATTGGAGGGAGGAGATCTCCACATGTGTCAAATGCCTCCTTTAAAATGTGAACAGCTGGCAAATAAAAGATACCCTACACATAATGGGATTTGGGATGACAGATGTGGCTCCGGGTGTCCTCTGAGGACACTTTGGTGGGGTGGGGGTGTGTCTCACTCCCTAGTCTAATCCATTGCAGCCAGTTGTTCACAGATGAACACCTAGCGGAAAGGAGCAAAGCCAGCTGCTGAGGGGATGGTGGGTATTACACTGTCATGTGGTAAGGTCACCAGGACCAACCCTTCTTGGAACCTTTCAACAAATTAAAAAATCATGTGGCTTGCTTGATCTCCTTCCCCCGTAACTGCAAGGACAAAGGTCAAGGCAGCTCAGCCTTGTTTGCCCTGCTTTTTGACTGACATTATCTGATGTTTTCAGACAATGGCAAGCACCTGCTCCCAGCCTCTTCCCAAATTATCCATTTGTCCTCCTTCCATATCCCGGCTCTGAGCAAGTGTTTCGTTACTTTCACCGTTGCTGGGAGCAGATACGTGACGAGAGGACTTCTAAGAAAGGAAGGGTTTACTTTGCCTCACAGTTCAACTGTAAGCAGGTGGGAGGGTCTAGCCTGAGGCAGCTGGCCGTATTGCAACTGCACTTGGAAGCAGAGGGGTGAATGCTGATGTTTATCTTATTTTGCTTGATCCTTCTTGTACCAACCAGGAACCCCTGCTCATAGAATCATGCCACTCACACTTGGGGTTGGTCTTCCTACCTCGATTGACCTCATTTAGAAAATTCCCTCTAAGACATGCTCAGAGATTTGTCTGCTAGTGAATTCTAGATCATGTAAGTTGACAATCAGTATTAAATCCTTGCACTGGTTAGCTTTAATTGCCAATGTGACACACTTAGAGTCACCTGGCAAGAGTCTTATTGAGGAATTGTCTAGACTAGGTTGGTTTGTGGACATATCTGTAAGACATGGGCATATCAGGCAGACTCTTGGGACACGGCCAAAAAAGCAGTCACATTCTTCACCAAAATATCACAAGAATGATCTCTAGGCAACATACTAAAACTCCTTTTCTCTGAAACCTCTTGAGCCAGGTCCCCACAGTTTAAATCACCCCCAACACCATGTTTCTACTAGGATGGCCCATTAAGTACCACTTAAAGCATTTCACTGCTTTATAACTCAAAGTCTCAAAATCTACATTCCTCTAAACAAAAACATGGGCAAGTCTATCACAGCAATACCTCAGTCCCCAGTGCTGTCTTCTGTCTTAGTGATTTATTGCTATAAAGAGACATCATGACCATGGCAACTCTTATACAGGACAACATTTACCTGGGGCTGGCTTACAGTTTCAGAAGTTCAGTCCAGTAACATCATGGTGGGAAGTATGGCAGCATCCAGGCAGAGATGGTGGTGGAGAAGGAGTGTTGAGTTCTTCATCTTGATCCTCTGGCAGCAGAAGGTGACTGGATTCCACACTGGCCAGAGCTTTAGCTTTGGAGACCTCAAAGCTCACCTACATAGTAACACACTTCCTCCAATAAGGCCACATCCACTCCAACAAATCTACACTTCTTAATGGTGCCACTCTCTTATGGCCAAGTATTCAAACACACAAGTCTAAAGGGTTATACCTATTCAAACTACCAAATTCCACTTTCTGACTACTGTATTCTTGTAGCCATAATATAATACAAAGCCTATAAAATCAAAATCAAAAAGTAGGTCATATACTTCCAACATATAACTTGTCTTGACTTTCATGGCACAGGACATACATTGCCGTTCTAAAACACAGGGAAGGGAGCACAGTGAGGAAATACTGAAGCAAAGCAAGACTGAAACCAGCTGGGCGAGCTCTGAGTTCTGAGCTCCGTGTCTGATGTCAAAATGCTCCTCAGATCTCCAGCTCCTCTCAGCTGTGTTGACTGCAACACACTTCTTTCTCTTGGGCTGGTTCACTTCCCAGTTAGCAGCTTTCCTTGACAGGTATCCCAAGACTATGGCATCTCCAACATCTTGGGATCTCCAAGGCAATCCAGACTTCAACTTCACTGCCTCACACAATGGCTTCCATGTAGCCTGCCGTACTCCTGGCCTCAGAGGCTTTCCTTAGTTTAGTAACAGGGGGAAATTCTATCCTTGACTCTAAAGCCAGAGTGGCATGGCCAAAGCTGCCACATTCTGCTGCTTGCTGGGCCTGGAAATGGCCCACTTGTTCGATTATATCTTCACCAGTTTTCTGTTCCCAATGGTTTCCTTTACTGCCTTAGGTTGGCTGTTATAGAACTTGCTCTGTAGACCAGGCTGGCATTGAACTCAGAGATCTGATGCCTCTGTCTCCTGAGTGCTGGGATTCAAGGCATGTACCACCACACTTGTACCAAAGCCTCTATTTAGTTCCTTTTTACTATAGATCTTCATAAGCATGGCCTACTACATCTGAAGATCTGGATTAAAAGCATGTGTTGATCCAGATCAAAAGCATGTGTATCCTACCTCAAGGATACAGATTAAAAACTTATGTCTACCAGCCTCAAGATCCAGATGTTGTCTTTCTGCTTAAAGCTCTATTTCTGAACTGTAGTTCATTCTATATAGAGTCAAACTGGCAACTGAGAATAGCCCTCACAATCCACCCCTTGCCAACTTGACACACAGTCATATTTCCTTATCTAACCTTAATCTAGTGTGGTTTCCTACGTTCTAGCTCCACTCAAGTTGAAAATTGAGATTAACCATCACAAAGTCCCATCTTCTGAGGACTATTCCTTTCACACTCTGTTCAAGGGCTCTCTTGCTGGCTTTTCTCAAGGGCTACCATCTCTGGTGAAAATAAGCAGAGAGTAGGCTGAGCCCAGACACTTGTATTGACTTTCACTGTCTCAAGAGACTCTTAACAACTAGGCCTTTTATGCTGATCTGTCTGGTTCAGCAGAACTATAAAGCAGACCCAAGGCTCAAGCAGGACATTCGCTAACAAGGTCACTTGGAGAGGCGCCTTTTTAATCCCTCAGGGACAAGAGTGAGTATTTCAGTGGGGTGCAGTGACCATAGCAAGCAACACACCAGAGCTGTGCTGGAGAGACAAACCCATTTTAATAGCAATGCCAGAAAAACAAGATTTGCAAAACCAGTCTACATATATTGGCCAACACACGTTTACACTCATTTATACGTATGTACAATGATTCTGTCATGGTTTACTCCCATCAAACATTCTTATGTGGAAAAACTTGTCCCTGGTATGCGTATTGATATTGAAGCTACTTGCTGGGCCTGGAACATGGCCCACTTGTTCGATTACATCTTCACCAGCTTTCTGTTCCCAATGGTTTCCTTTACTGCCTTAGGTTGGCTGTTCTAGAACTTGCTCTGTAGACCAGGCTGGCATTGAACTCAGAAATCTGATACCTCTGTCTCCTGAATGCTGGGATTCAAGGCGTGTACCACCACACCTGTACCAACGCCTTTCTTTAGTTCCTTTTTATTATAGATCTTCGTAAGCATGACCCACTATGTCTCAAGATCTGTGTGAGGTGAAGTTAAAGCCTGGATTGCCTTGGGATCCCAAGATGTTGGAGATGCCATAGTCTTGAGACACCTGTCAAGGAAAGCTGCTAACGGGGAAGTGAACCAGCCCAAGAGAAAGAAGTGTGTTGCAGTCAACACAGCTGAGAGGAATAAGCTCAGAACTTAGAGCTCGCCCAGCTGGTTTCAGTCTTGCTTTGCTTCAGTATTTCCTCACTGTGCTCCCTTCCCTGTGTTAATCACTGCTTAAGGCAGTGATTCTCAATGTAGGTCATGATCCCTTTGAGTGTCACATATGAGATACTCTGCATATCAAATATTTTCATTGTGACTTATAACAGTAGCAAAGTTGCAGCTATGAAGTAGCAACTAAATAATTTTTGGATTGAGGGTCACCACAACATGAGGTTCTGTATTAAAGGCCACAGCATTAGGTAGGGTGAGAACTATTATTTAAGAAATGACCCCATTTTTGAGGCACCAGTCTAGGAAGAGGTTGATGATAGTAAGCTGTTATAAAAGATTTCACACACATCAACTCCCTGACAGTCTTTTCAGTTTCAAGATGCTCCCCACAATGAGTTTATCACAAAAAGCTGATCCAGTGCATCCTCTCAGCATCCCAGAACTGCAAACGAAACCAATTTCCTCTCCTTATCCATGACCAAGTGTCAGACATTTTGTAACAGTAGTGCAAAATTTACTAAGACAGTGTGTGTGTGTTGTGTGCCTGTTATGTGTGCAATGGACTTCTCTACTATGAGGAGAGAAGAATGGTTTGAACAACTGCTGAGATCTGCATCCCCCAATCCTTTTCAATAGTAGAACTACTTAAGAACTGGAGGAGAAGATACTTATATTTGCACCTTTTGTTGTGCCTGGTTGGGTGTTCAGAGGTTCAGCATGCTTCAGAGCAATGTGAGATTCCTCCCAGTCACCCATAGATAGTGTTCATTGATGTTGAATTTGTGTTTTTCAATTCCACACAGATTCCAGGTCTTTGTGAACTTGGGGGTTCTCGCACACAGCATTACTTCAACACCAGCCAGGTTAAAAACCATTCGTTCATTCATTCACTCACCCATTCATCCCTCCATCCATTCATTCATCCATCCACCCACCCATCCATCCATCCATCCATCCATCCATCCATCCATCCATTCTAGTGTTTGCTGAGGGCTCACTTCATGTATGGTCCTGTTCTAAAAGTAGCCAACATGGAAAACTAATATTTGTGCCTTGAGAATTTGTATTTTGGTGGGAAAACACAAGGAAATAAATAGTAAAATATCAGTGTAGGAGATGCCTGTAGGACTTATGAGGAGAAATGCAGAGAAAGGAGTTGCAGCTTCCACAGAGAGACAATGTGCATTTCAGTGAAGGTGGAGAAAGGTCTCCTTCAAAGGAAGATGGTAGGCTGAGACCCAAAGGAGGTGAGAACATGGATGTGAGTTTGAGGGGCAGAGGAGAGGTAGGGTCTAAATGCCCCATGACAGGAGTGTACTTGAAGGCCTGTGGATTACACAGAGTGACCAGAAAGATGAGAAGGTGACATGGCCACAGTCAGACACCCAGAAATAGAAATGAAAGCAAAGGATTTGAGTAGTTTTTGCTATCCCCAGTGAATAGCTACCTGCATTCTATCCCTCAAATAACTGGAGGAAGAGAGGGTTCTATGGCAGTTTCCTGCCAAGGTTTCAATCATCTATCAAATCTTCAGTCTTTTTGGTCACTCTAGCTATCTACCTTCTGGACACATGGCCTGAGATATCAGCCCTCACACTTTTGATGCAAAGATGCCCATTTTAGGCATTTTCATGTCAACCAGTAGGCCATGTGAGGTACATGCTGGGAGAGAGAAGCACCAGTCATTACTCCATTCCTAAGACATCAAAGGAGAGGCCCTGTCACTGATCTAGTCACTGGTTCCTTTCGTGGCTCAGATCAGGTCCCCGTCCCAGCCATCTTGGGAGGGTCTCAGTGGGTGTTGTTTTGTGGTTGCTGATGGTGCCCACATCTGACGACCATAATCAAAGAGAAAGGTAGCATCAGCCACACGTAGCTTCATTACTAGTTGGAATAGAATCCTAGGAAGGTCCTCAATCCACTTCCCACACGTTACTTTTCCTTCCCAAGCCTCATCTACCAGCCCTTCTTATTGATTGCTCGGCTCTTAACAGCTCTTGTGATGGCAGGGGTTCACAGCTACCCCTCCGACAGGTGCTAGAGGAACCCCCATTGGCTCACCCGATAGCACTGGCTCTTCTTCTGAGTCAAGGTAGGACTAGTCAGTTTCCCTTCCCCTTTCCCTTTTAGGAGCTCTGCTGCCCTTTACTCGTGTGGCCTGCAGCTGTCCAGCCTAGTCCATGGCTGACAGGGCTTCTGCATCTTATGACATCACTTATCTGTATCACTTAGCAGAGAATTCAACGGATGTCCTGTGGCTCACAACCGCCCTGTGTGCTAGCCTTCATCTACCTTCATAGCCTCATGGGACTCACATTTCTACCTTGTTTTCTAAGCTCCAACCGTTTCGGTTTTGTTTGTTTGTTTGTCTGATGTTGATTGGTTGGTTTTAGTTCTCAAGTATCCCAAGTTACTGCCCGTCTTAGAGACCATCTATGGGTATTGTTTACTTTATGTACACTTCTGTCCACCTTCCTTTGCTGACTTTCCCCTACCCTGCACAGTATCTCCAACCACCACCTCTTAGATGGATTTTTGGCATCTTGTACTTTTAATGTATGACACTGAGCTAAAAATGGACATTGATTCTTTGTGTGGTTGTTTATCTCTTAACTATAAACACCACACACTATAGGATTTCTCCGCAGCCCATCTCCAATTATGCCTGGCACATAGTACATGGTCAGTAAATATGTATTAGCTAGTATTTGAAGCAGCTGAGAACCTGTAGCTGGAAGAACAGAAGAATAAAACTGCCCATTCTGAAAACAAGAACTAAAACAAAAATGTTGCTTATTCTGAATGTATCCATGATGTGCAAGGACAGACAAAACTTTCTATGAAACTAGAAAATAATTTTGACGCTTTTAAATGTTTTATACTATATTTTAGGTTGAGTTTTCTTCCGCACATCCCCTTCTGCAGAAATGGAAAGGATATTTTAATTGTAATCTTCCTACAAATAGCATTGTTCTTTAGTATCCATTGGGTACCTTGTGCTCCCTGAAGACCAGACTTTCAAAACTTCCTTGTACAAAACACTGTTAATATCTATATGTAGCTACATATATGCATCTGAAGATTTAAAAAATCATTTTGGGACTACTGTGACGATATGTCATTTCAATGCTGTCTATAGGTATCAGGAGATACTGTTTCAGGAACTATGAGAAGAAAATTGTCTGTATTGGGGCTAGAAAGACAGCTCTTGCTGATCTTGGAGAGGACCTGAGTTCGTTTCCCAGCACCCACATGGCGACTCACAACCATCAGTAACACCATTTCCAGGTGATCTGATACTCCCTCTGGCCTCTGAAGACACCAAGCATGCACATGAAACACATACATACATACATACATACATACATACATACATACACATACATACATACATGCAAGCAAGCAAAACACTCATCTTTCATTAAAATGTGTGTATTATAATATATACATTCATATGAAATATTAAGCAATGTTTTCCACCTGAGGTTGATGGACTCCAATGACGTGGAATCCCTGGGGACAGAGGAGCACTTGCATGCAGAATTCTCTAGGTGACAAAAAGACAGCAGAGCTGTAGACACTTCTAGAAAGCAATGTTTCCCTGCAGAGTGATCTTATACAGCAATCTCATCCAGACATCGGTTCCTTCTAAGGTCCTCCAAACATTAGCAATTATTCCAGCTGTCCTTTAAGTATTCGGATCAGCCTAAACACCAGCTGCTTTACTCAACAAACGGGCAAGCCTTGCCTCTTCCTGCTTAAAATCATGTCTGCGCCTTTTAAAATCATTTCACGGTGTGCGGACAGCCAAGTTTGGCTGCCGATGTATGCCTATAACAACGCAGGGCGTCTAATCTAATCATCAAAACAAAGCAGATTGGATCAGCTCCTGGGTGTCTTTTGCTTTGTTTTGCCCCTGGCTCCTATTCCAAGCCTTAAAAGGCCCTAGTCCACACACTTGCATATTAAAAAACGATGTGGTCAAAATGTGGCAGGCCTCCTCATGCCAACTGGAACACAGGACAGCTGACTGGCTCCCTTTGCATTTAAGTAGATAATGCCTCCAGTGACCCTGGAGTCAAGTGTGATTCTTCTGAAGACTCTGATCTTTTTCCAAAAATAAATAGGTTTCCTGACCTTGTAGCCATCACAATGATTAATTCGCTACACCAGAACCTTTGGTCTAACCTGTCTGCATTCTCTAATTTCTTTAAGTTTTTCCTGTTATTTTCTTTTATTAAATGTTTCTTTGGTTTAAAAAAAATTACCTCACTTTGTTCTGTTTAATTTTTTGAAAGGATTTAAATATAATGAATTTACAAAACATCTTTTTGTGGCTATATGGTACGATGTTGTAAATGAAAATTTAAAATACAAATACGTTGTGCTTCTATACACCTGCATGTATGATAAGGGTACCCCCCAAATGGTAGCTAGAAACAGTGCACCAGTTTTAACATAGTGGAGATGGCCTGGAGAGGGAAGAAAGAATGAGGTCAGCTGGAGAGATGGCTTAGTGGTTAAAAGCATCTAGCTGCTCTTGCAGAGGACCTGGGTTCAATTCCCGGGACTCACAAGGCCTTTTGCAATTATCTGTAACTCCAGGGCATCTCTGCCTTTTTAAATATCTCTATAGGCTACTATAGCCATGTGATGCATGGACACACACTCAGGCATACACATAAAGTTAAATTAAATTTTAAAAAGAAGGAAGGAATGGATGGTCTGGCAGTTGTGACTTATCTTTTAAAATTACAACATTCGAATGTTGTAGAAAAATAAGAGAGACCACAGTGCAATCAAAGGTAGGGAGCGACCCCCTCACAGATTTCAACTTGGGAAATTTCTAGAGGTGAAGATTTAAGTGGATTGAGACAGGTGGTCAGAAGCTCCTGGGAACTCAGGGGAAGGGTAGAGGTGTGGGAATTGGAGGACTCCTGAAGACAGGAGGCACATCAAGGGAGATGAGGGAGAGTTGAAGCTTCTTAGGCACAATGGAGAATAGCATAACAAAAGCCGCCTGAAAGAGCTTATGTCTTGGGGGAACCGACATTGGGGAGAAACAGGATGGATGTCCGAAACTTAGCAGGAGATCCAACACAAGGTGAAACCTGCCGTCATTAACTATTACCAAATCAATACTAATTAGCTTAAAGGGAAATACTCTACAAGAGAATATTGCTCATTTAGAGCAGGAGCACAGAACTATGAAGAAGCAGCAGTTACAAATCATCACTGGAATGAGAAACTCTGTGGAACAGCAGAATAGATGCAGGCAAAGATAAGCTGAAAAACTGGAAAACCCTCAAAGAATTCCCCGAAAAATATATCGATGTTAGAGTAAAACGTGAAAATATGAAAGAAATGTTAGGGCAAGGAAGGATAGAAGAAGCTTTAGAAATAGACAATAAACGGAGGGAAGAGATTATTAAGAGAATTCTTGATCGTGAGCCTCCTACAATTAAAGAAGAAAAACTACGAGGTGAAGAAGGGTGAACAGAAAAGGTGAGAAAAGGCATACATCTCTAAATAACGAAATTCAAGGACATCAAAACTGAAAGGAAGGTTCTGGAAACAAGAAGATAACACCAGGTTGACAATTTTTTGCTAGAGGTTTTAGCATCAATCTCTGGGTGATAATAGAACTCTTTCTTTCTTTCTTTCTTTCTTTCTCTCTCTCTCTCTCTCTCTCTCTCTCTCTCTCTCTTTCTTTCTTTCTTCTTTCCTTCCTTCCTTCCTTCCTTTCTCCTCCTCCTCCTTTCTTTTGCTGTAGTAAGAAAAGAGGTCGAGCTCACAATGATTTTGTACACATGAAAGCTGAGTTCTTGTCAAGGGTCATGACATCATTCTCAAACACACAGCTGCCTCAGTGAAGTAGCTTACAGACTCCCATGGGCAGTGCTCTTGGAGGAAGTGGCTTTATGAATAGACTATGTGCAGGAATCACAAAGAAAACAGGCATAAAGTCGAAACAAGAACTGAAGACTGCAGTTTCCCTTGTGAACCTTGAAAGGTCAATGCAGAGGAAAGTGGAACAATCTAAATGAGGTTGAGCATAACTAGAGTGATGGGACTTGGAAATGCTGAATTTGCAGATTCTAAAATTATTCTCTCTGAAATGGAACGAGGTAGTTTCCTGGTCACTAAACACCGAGGGAGCCAAGCAGACAGTTGTGATTCAGTTTTAAAATTGGTAATATTTTTATAATTTGTGTTATGGTTTAGAGAAGTGTCTCTTAAGGCTTGTGGGTTAAAAGCTTGGTTATTAATATACTGGATTTTTAGAAGGTGGTGGGACCTTCAGAGGTGAGGCTTCATGGAGGATGTTAGATCCTTGGAAGGTGTGCCCTTGAAGGGTCCATTGAGATCTGTGCTTCTTTTCCTCCTCCTCCTCCTCCTCCTCCTCCTCCTCTTCCTCCTCCTCCTCCTCCTATGGACATCATCCTTCTTCATCTGTCTTTCTTTCCCAGTCATCATGGGATAAAGAGGACTCCTCCATTTTGCACTTTCCCATGGTACACTGTGTTGTCACAGGTCCAAAGCAACAGGATGTGGTCTGATGCTTCAGAAACTGAGCACCAACATAATTTTCTTCTCCCTTAAAGCTCATTATCACAGGCATTCTGTTACAGCAGCCCAGAGATGACTAACACAATTTGTACATTTTCAAATTTCAGAAATAACTGACACAAACTGTGGAAAGACAGCTATATTTAGAATTCATACCTACTGAGGGTGTCTGATTTTCTTCTATGAATGAATTCTGAGCATAGTATGTGCTAAAGGAACTTTCACCATATTTAATCTTAACCATTAGTGTAAACTGAAGGTCTGCTACTAAAGGACTTTCCCTCTTTTTTTCAAGCCTTGTCGGTGAACAGTATAAGTTATTACTGTGTTTGTTACTCAGATTTGTCGCTTGTCCTGGTCAGCTTTAACTATCCACAGGACACAATGCAGAGTCACCTAAGAAGAAGACTTTTATTAGAGCATTGTCTAGATCATAATGGCCTGTGAGCTTGTCTGGATGGGATTGCCTTGATTGTTAATTGGTGGAGGAAGACCCATCCCATCATGGGTGGCACTATTCCCTAGGCAGGTAGTCTGGGACTGTGTAAGAAAGCATGAGCCATTGAACAAGCTAACTAACGAGCAGCATTCTGTATTCTCTGAGCTATGAATGAGTTCCTTGGTTAGAGGTAATGTTGAGTAGAAATATCATTCCTGGAGGTTCTGCCTTGATTTCCTGTCCTCACTTGGCCCCAGTGATGGATGTGACCTGGAAGTGTAAGCTGAAATAAACTTTCCTCTACAAGTTGCTTTTGTTCATAGTGGTTTTTCACAGACACAGATCAAACTATGACACTGCTAGTAGTTTTATTGGTTTCAAACACAGAGCATCAGAGCTTGTAGCAAATGGAAAAAACCAACAGATATGTGCCTCCAACCATAATTTTACCACCAATCTACACATTTACAAGATAGGGATGGCCAAAATGTAGCACATTTATGTTATTATTTATAATGAGTTTTCTGAGGCCACACAGAAGTGCAGAGTATAGCCCAGTGCGCCAACCGAGGCAGGATATTGATATTAGGCAGTCCAAACATTTTTAACTTCCAAAATATTTTGACATTCACCCGAAGCTTATATTTTACTACCGACATTTTAGAACATTTAGCTACTTAAAAAAAAAAAGACATGCTCAAGACAGAAAACTTTGAAAATGCAAAGCTAGAAAGAAGCAAATGTTTCTGTTATCCATGTGGCTGTTGAGTGGTTTTATTAATCCCGTTTCTTAAAGCAATAATTGCTAGTATACAGTTTGCAGCTAGTTCTTGTTTCTACATCTACACATAGACCTGGACCTGGAACATGCCACCTGACTTCTCCTCTATGATTTGGAGAGTGCAGTCTGTATAGTCAGGCATCTACAGAAATTGATATTCCTATAGCTATACACATACATATGTACACACACACACACACACACACACACACACACACACACACACACACACACACACACACACACGGGAACTTGCCCTGGAGAGGCTGAGAACCCAGGAAGTAATCAATCCAAGGCACGATGTCGTAGCAGTCCCAATCTACAGCTGAAAGTCTGGAGGTTTTCTGAAAAGCCTCTGATCTTCAGTCCAGGTTGTGGGGCTAAAGAAACTGGGCTTTGATGGCAGCGGCAGGGGACTAACAGAGACACAGTAAGAGGCAGAGTTAACCAGGTAAAAAGCTTTTCATTGGATCTCTTCAGATCTGGATCCCTGCCAGAAGGTGCCACCAACAGGGGAGGGTCTTCCTGCTTCACTTAATCCTTCTGAGATGGATTGGCACAGACATGCCAAAAAGCTTGTCTCTTAATTGGTTCCAGATCCAATGGGGATTCACCATCACAGGGGGATTATCTGTCAGATGGTGTGATTACAGTTCTCATCTCGTGGCACTGTGGTGAGAATGAACGGAAAAGAAAGTGAAACATTTAACCCTGTGACTGGTGCTTAGAAAGTATTCAGCAAATGTTTTCTATTGTTAATATAATCATCACCAAAGTCAGGGAAAGTGGTGCCCTCCTTTAATCCTAGCAGAGGCAGGATCATCTCTGAGTTAGTTCAAGGCCAGTCTGGCCTCACAGCAAGTTCTAGGCCAGTCAGGGCTACATAACAAAGCCTTGTCTCAAAAATATAAAAAATAAAATAAGTAGATAAATAGTACATTCTCTTGATGAGACGGGGACTTGGGACATGGCATATACTAGCCCAAATTTCTCTTACCTCTCTTCACTCCACCTAAACCAGAGGCCAAGCTGTAGTTGAAGACAGTGTTGGCATCGAACATGCCCTCTTCTGCTATTTATTCCAAAGTAGAAAATCCCTGTGGACTCATTTCACAGCACTCCAGCAAAGCATTTGATAGAACTTACACTTTGTGTCTTTTAAATTTAATACTCTCCTGTCTTTAAATCAAGATGCATCCACACAAGGCAAAGAACACAGTTTAAGCTGTCAGGACTAGGTGTTCTGTCAGTTGAGGACGACCATGTAACAAGATATAGATCATCCTCACCCCACCCCACCCCCACAGGAAATCCCTTCACATGCCTTCCAGAACTTTCCTATGCTGTCAGACATGCTTTCTTACAGGTGTCAGCCTGCTTCCTGTTCTCACGGACTACTTTTGCTTATAGCATTTGGATTTTATTTGCATGGACTCTGACAGAACATATGCCTCTGTGCCTGGCTTCTTTTATTCACATATGTCTTTGAGATTCATCCCTGTTGCTGTATCTAACACCCATGATGTTCTCGATCACTCAGATGTCATCAAGCAGAAGCAGAGATCAAGGAAAAGTTTTTCATCTGCAAGACCTGAACTAGGTTCGCAGCTTTGTGCCAATTGAATAAAACTCAGTCTGACTGCTTGACAAACCTGTGCAAATCCCAATGTGCACGACTTCAAATGACTGTAGAAATCTTTACCTAGTAACATCGCTGTCAAGATTAAGGCGAATAGACGAGAATATGGTGCCAGACCTTTCCATGGTTCTATCTAATATGGCTGACCAGCTGCAGGTGCTGACTAATTTTAACCCCAGCTAACTTTAGCAGGATGAAGGGATAGAAACTGATTTTCTACATTACACATGCAACATAAATCTTACTTCCCACCGTGGAATATATTTCAGGGCTTGGAAGAGATTGTAACATAATTAAAAGAAGTGATTACAAATGTAGAAACTATAACAAGGATGTGCCTGGGATTCTCTCTCTCTCTCTCTCTCTCTCTCTCTCTCTCTCTCTCTCTCTCTCCTCCCTCCCTCCCTCCCCCCCTCCCTCCCTCTGTGTGTGTGTGTGTGTGTATGTGTGTGTTCTTGTGCATGTGCACATATGTATATGTGTATATGTAGGTCAGAGGTCAATGCTGGGTGTCTTCTTCAGTATCTTTCCCCTTATTTTTCGAGACACAGTCTCTTCCTGACCTTGGAGCATATATATCATATATATTCAGCTACAGTGCCTAGCCAGCAAGTTCCTAAAACCTTGTCTTTGCCACACCAGTGCTGAGATAACAGGTGCATACAAGACAAGCACTTTACCAACTGAGACACTCCCCAACCCCTCATTTCTCAGTTCTGTATTTTCATTTCACAGGTGTGAACTCTGACCCTTATCGCTCATCTTTTCTCGGAGAGGGTAGATTAATTCTAAAGGTTTAAATGCAGCTAGCTATTTTTGTTATGGTAACATCAAAGCAAGATGCAATTCCAGCAAAAAGCCAGTTCAAGATAATAAACTGCAAGGAGGGTACATATCATTAAATGAAACTATAAAGATAAAATGAGAAAACCCTAATACTTTCTGACTGTATTTCCATCAATTCAGATGACTGTCTTTCCTATAAACATTGATTATCCAAGACACAGGGAATTTAATAACATGAACAGCCCATTATTGGTTTTGGACCCTCAAAAAGAACTAATTTGGGAATGAAAGCAGCTTTTGAATACACTGAGTATTTAGATACCTCAAAAAACCATTGCCACTCTGATTGCCTGATTTGACATGACCTTGGAAATTACTATAGCAAAGAGACTTCTACATCAGGACTGGGAAGCTCTGGGTGGAAAATATCATGAATTCAACTCCTTATCTATAAGGAGAACCACCCTATGAGGAGGACGATCCTGTGAGGAGCACCACCCTGTGAGGAGCATCACCCTGTGAGGAGCACCACCCTGTGAGGAGCATCACCCTGTGAGGAGCACCACCCTGTGAGGAGCATCACCCTGTGAGGAGCACCACCCTGTGAGGAGCACCACCCTGTGAGGAGCACCACCCTGTGAGGAGCACCACCCTGTGAGGAGCATCACCCTGTGAGGAGCACCACCCTGTGAGGAGCATCACCCTGTGAGGAGCACCACCCTGTGAGGAGCATCACCCTGTGAGGAGCAGCACCCTGTGAGGAGCACTACCCTGTGAGGAGCACCACCCTGTGAGGAGCACCACCCTGTGAGGAGCATCACCCTGTGAGGAGCACTACCAAACTCTCATCACAGAAATGTCCTGGGACGAGTGTTGAGGGTTGAGAAAAATCATTTCCCTAATCTCATACATTGTCTGTGTTTATTTCCCAGTCTGAACTCTTTGAACTTTATTTTCTTTTTGCTCCAAATGTCACTTAATACATTGGATAGAAAATCAATATAAACGTCAAATGTTAAACGTGGGTATTTCTTTGTGTGTTTGGGAAATGGATTGTTTTTCATTAAGGTGCTCTCCCCCTATGACTTACATATTGCTTTTGAAACAATCACAAAACAAAAGTAATTTTATGGGAATCTATTTAAAACACAAAGGACTTTGTAAAGAAAACCCCAAACACCAAGAGGCAAGGAATCAGCCTCAGGGACATCATAGTTGTCACTGTGAGATGAATTCTTGGTAACCTTTATTATCTTTGTGTTCCCGTCTATTTTCAAAATATTTCATATTCTCATCCCATTTTGATATTTCCTCTACCATTCCTCTTCTGAATATGGCATGATGAGGTTGAGCTTTTTGGCTAACAGATTCTATTTGCCTTCCTCTCCATCTGTAATAACATCTGTAATTAACTGGAGACCGCTTTTCTTGACAACTGACTTCAGGATCCGTAGAGATGGCTCTATGAGTAAGCACACTAGCTGCACAAGCTTGGAGACATACAGATCCCTAGCACCCAAGTATAAAGCTGGGTGTGGTTCTGTGTGCTGTGAAGGGCTGAGTTGGGAGAATCTGGGCCTTAGTCCCTGCTAGCATAGTTTCAAGTTCAGTGAGAGACCCTGTATCAAGGAAGTAATGTGGAAAGTGATGGAAAAGGACACCTGGCACTCCTATGTGCATGCATGGTCGCGTGCACCTGTACACATGTGCATGTAACACATGTGTATGCATGTGCATGCACACACACACAGGCAAATAAAATAAAATAAGATAAACACAATCGTAAACTTGGACTTGCCATTGATGACATTGACTGAAAAACAATATGGCCATGGGACTAAATGAATATTTAAATATAACACTTGGTAGGGGAAAAATAGAATGAACACAGAAGTGTACTCCAGAACACCCACCCCTGATATTAGGATCTAAGAGTATTGTTTTATCCCAATAGAAAAATGATTCTCCTTTTCCTCATTTTGCTTTTCCTGGTAATGCAGGTGGAATTTGGAGACTTTGTGCCCTGTGTGGTTGTCACTGTCAAGGAAAATCATGAGCATTAATTTGACATGAATCTCATCAGACAGTTTTCTTCTGTAAGGTGACCTGCTCTAGAAGATTACCTGCTCTAGAAGATGATGTACTCTGTAAGGTGACCTGCTCTAGAAGATGATGTACTCTGTAAGGTGACCTGCTCTAGAAGATGACCTGCTCTAGAAGATGATGTGCTCTGTAAGATGACCTGCTCTAGAAGATGACCTGCTCTAGAAGATGACCTGCTCTTACTTATTATTGCAGAGGATTACATTTTAACTTGACTTTCTTGAAGCAAATAATGAAAGTTATTTACCAAGAAAAGTAAATGTCTTGATGCATTTAGTACTAAGATTGCAATGTACAAATAAAGAGTTTAGTCTACTCTGAGTCTCCCATTTTCTTGTTCCTTAAAAAGGTGGCTAGGCTCGAGGCCAATGTAAGCCCAATCTTATTAGTTTGAAAAACATTTTTTTGGTTATTAGTATGTAAGAACCACAACTTTTCACCCACTGTTTGTCTTAAGTTGAATTTCTCTTCATTTTTTTTTTTGCCTGTTGAGTGGGAAGACTGCCAAAAGAAAGCCAAAGTTGATCTAAAACAAGATCCATTTATAACTCATGTGGAATCCAGAACCTTCTCATGTCCTTTATTCTAGTCCAGCCATCGCTCTGGATAAGCTGCAGAATGGATCATGTGACCAAAGGACATGCAGGCCTTACTCAGTGGTTTGTATGAGAACTTAAGTGTGAATGAGAGAGAAGACTATAGAATAGTGACAGCTACCAATCACTGTATCCATAAGGGGCAAATCCAAAACAGCTTGAGAGCAGTTACTCTTTGAAGTGGGTGACCATGGGAAGGCTCTGACAAAACAGTAGTGAATACTGAACAGAGATAGATAGATAGATAGATAGATAGATAGATAGATAGATAGATAGATAGATAGAGGATGCATAGATGATAGATAGATAGATAGATAGATAGATAGATAGATAGATAGATAATGGATGGATAGATGATAGATAGGTAGATAGAAAGATGATAGATAGATAGATAGATAGATAGATAGATAGATAGATAGATAGATAGATAGATAATGGATAGATGATAGGTAGATAGACAGATGGGTAGATAATGATAGATTGATAACATGTAAATAGGTGGGATAAAGATAGAGATGATAATATAAATAATAGATATAGGTGATAGATATAAATGATAGATAAAATTATAGACAGGAACTTAGAGAGAGATGATAGCTGGATATACTTGATGATAAATGACATAAATATGTGATATATAAATATGTAGATGATTGGCATATATGATAGAGGTGAAGATACATGATAGGTAGATAGATGGGTGGCTGTATGGATGGGTGGATAGCTGGCTAGATTGATAGATAATTGATGATAGACATATAGATAGAAAGGATAGATTTTAGAGAACAGAAGAAGCCATATTTGCAGGCAGGAGTCCTAAAACCATCTGACATACAGTTTCAGGAACAGTTATCTCTTCATCTGTTGGTTGCAGTGTAGTGTCAGGAGTCATTTTGTGAGACTTCTGGCTGGGTCTGCAGCATTAGGAGTACTCCAGATCCTCCCATCTCCAGGAATTGTTAGGAAGCGTCAAGCATGATTCAGGGGAGTGCAGCCTGGAGAGGCAGGACAACTACAAATGAAAGACTGCATCACCAAGCTAGGAGAATGGGCCTGGGACGGTGGGAGTGATGGGGGCTGTCTATTAGGAAAGCAAAATATGAGAATTCTCAAGGAACACAGGAATTCTCATATATGTAGTTATGTATGAGAACTAAATTGGCAAGTTGCAGGGTAGAAAGGAAGGTACTCTGTGGTTACTTCCCAATGGGGGATATTATAGCCCATAGTATATCCTTTATCCCAGGGCCATACATCCAAAGAGAACAGATAGACGCTGAGTCTTGATGATCAGGGAAACCCAGAATATTTACAGTTGGCTCTGTCCATAAGCTGCACCCCCTGTTGCTGGGTTCTTATCACAGAGGACAGAAGAGAACACCAGTAGCATAGAGACTGTTGTCACTAAGTAAATTGAAGTGAGGTGGCCACAGAGAGAAGAGCTGGGAAGCACCAGTGACATCTTTCTCTATTGCCTACACCACTGGTTCCTATAGAAGACAGGAAACCTGTCCTCTTGCATGTTTTAAAAAATTATATTCTTCTACTTTTGAAGAGTGGCATAGGTCATTGTATTTCCATGATAGAAATCAGAATTCAGGCTCCTCAATGCTAAAAAATATAATTACCATAGCAATCAGGTACACAGTTCCTAGGCATGGAGCCAAACAATTTAATATCAACAGAAGCCCTGTTCATGATATCAAATCATGCACTCACACTAGGTGCTTTTTAAGAAAAGCATGGATAAAGGAAACACACACATATGTGCAACACATGCACACATACACATGTACACATGTATGTATAGACATGCATATGTATACAGACATGCACATACACATGTGCACACATGCACACATACACATGTAAGCATATATGCATGTACACATGCATACACATGCACCACATGCATACACACATATGCAAACACATACACACACAAGTATAACAATGCACACATGCACGCACACATGCACGCACACATCTAGTTTTCTTTTTATTGCTGTGATGACAGTCTGATTAAAAGCTGCTAATGGGAGTGAAGGGTTTCTTTGGCTTACACTTCTAGGTCACAGTTCACCATTGAAAGATATCTGAGTAGAAACTTGGAGCAGAAACTATGGAGGAATGATGTTCCCTGGCTTGCTTCCTGCCCTTGCTTAGCTGGCTTTCCTACAGAGCCCAGCACCACTTGCCTAGGGCAGGTATTTTCTACAGCCAAGCTGTGCTCCCAGGCATCAATAATCAAAATGATGTCCATAGACCTGCCCACAGGCAAATCTAATCTAGGCAGTCCCTCTATGGAGGGTTTCCTCTCAGATGACTCTAGGCTGTCAGTGTCAAGTTGACAATTGAAGCTGATTAGGACACACACACACACACACACACACACACACACACACACACACCTCTGAGTTTTATTCAGCCATTAAGAATAACAATATTATGAAAATTGCAGGAAAATGAGAGGATCTGGAAATCACTGTTGAGTGAAGAAGCCAGTCAAACAAGTATCATATTTTTTTTTATCTTATGGAAATCTAGAAATAAAAATCCTTTAAAGACGTGAAAGTAAGAAGGATGTTATTCGGAAACAAGAGGACAGAAGAGGAGAGGGGGAAATACTTGTGAGGAATGGGCAGTAAATAAGATCAACGTAACTTGTGCACAGATATGAAAATGTCATTGTAAAACCTAGTGTGCTACATCTGCTAACAAAAAGAAAGAGTAAAAATGCAAAGGCAGAATGTACACGTGGTTTGTATGTATACAACAGATCTTCTGTTCTCAACAAACGGGCCAAAGGTCTGGGTTAAAGGGCTTTCCTTGCCTGACCTGTTAAGATTGCTTCACAGGGGCTGACCTTTGCCCCAGTGACCGTGACAACTAACTGTGTCATTGTAAAATGCTATTTGACACGGTAGTAGTTAAAGGGATGAAACCCAAAGCATAGGTTTGGGCTGGCAGCCAGCCTCAGTCTCCTCAGTGGCTGTTAAAGGTAAGAGATAAAGAGAGAACACCCTGGGGTAAACTACTCTTGCCCCGTGCAGAGATAAAGACATATTCTTAGCTCCCACAGCTTCTCTTTTCATTGGATTGCAAAATGAGCTAAAGTACCTTGCCAACTACACTAGAAGTGCTCGACAATTGCTACAAATTGAGATGATGCTCATATATCCCAGAGGCTTTACAAATACTGTGAGAAAGAGCAGGGACTCTGCCCTGCAGTCAGGATGCCACCACACTGTCCCTGGATGGTGCCTTTCTCTGTTAGAGCTGTGGCAAATGTTCTTCCACACAAGGGGTGCGGTCTGGAGACAGTTATCAAAGCTAAATGACACCAGCAAAGGAAAATGTCTCCCTGGGAACAAAGACTGGCCTAGCAACCACTAGAATTCCGTATTCACTATTAATCAGTTCAAACCAAGACAGGTTATTTGTTATGTGCTGCATGTCAAGAATAAAAACGAAATCCAGGACTTGGAAAATGGGCAGCGGGTTTGTCCGTGTTCTTTAAACTGTCATTGATTGTGCTGCACAGCCTGCAACCGTTTTGATTCTCTGGGAAACAAGGGTGACAATCACTGGAAATTTCCCACTGTATTGGGCACAAAAAGATCTGGAAGTTCCATAGGAAGCTGATTGCTACACACCACTCTCTTCCTCTTTGTATCTAGTATCTTTACCTGCAGCTGCAGTTCAAGACAGGAGCTCTTGGAACGGCTTGATTCCATTGTGAATTCATAGCCTGTTCCTCCAGCAAGCAGCAAGCTGGAGCTTAGGAAGGGAAATGGGCACACACAAACATCCTGGCTCCCTTCTGAGCCAAAGAGCTGGACAGAATGGCCAGTTGAGCTGGCTGGGTTCAGCTCTCAGCAGCACGGGGACTTGGCCTCCATCCCTCCCACTGCGGTGCATTTATGCGACTAGAAAACAGATCAAGGGGTGTCTGCAATGCACAAGGAAAGAGAGTGTAGCAATCTATTTCCCCGAGGGGGTGGCAGCTCCACAGCCCTGAAGACATTCCTAGGAGCAAGAGAAAAACCTAAAGCATGCCCTGTGGCTGGTGGGGTCTGTAAGTCTCCTCCTTTTATGTTCATATTCTCCTTATGTTCATGTAAGAAAAGGTGATGTCACCCCAGTAGAGGCATACACACAAGGAGGCAAAGGGAAATTGGGGGGTCCTAGACTTATACTCACGACCAAGTGGGTGATTCAGTTACATAATTCACACTGGGGACAATTCTCATGGCATGTTTGGTCCTGGATCTTCAGTTTAGTCCTTCAGCAAGGTCACATTCTGTTGGCACATAAACACCTACAAGTATTATCCTCTGTTTTTAGGAACATATGTATGATCTCCCACTGTGCTGGGAACTCAGCCCTCCCAGTGTCTCCTAATTTTGCCTTTTCATTTTATTGAGATAATGTACCATGGGGCTGGAGAGATGGCTCAGCAGTTCTGAACACTGGTTGCTTTCAGAGGAAAGAGTTTAATTCCCAACACCTTTGTTGAGTTTTTGTAATCCCAGGCAATCTGACACCTTCTTTTGACCTCTGTAAGCACATGCACACATGTGTTCATGCACATAGACACACATACACATTCTTGTAAATAACGATAAATAAATCGTTTTAAAAAGAGAGATAGTGTATTGGTCACTTTTCCAATACTATAGCTAACAGCTATGGCAGAAAAGTTATGAAGAAGAAAGGTTTATTTGGATTCATTGTTTTATGGGTTTAGTCCACTTGAACTCACTACTTTCGTGGCTGGGAAAAGTGTGATGGAGCAAACCCTGGCACCTCATGCCTGGAAACAAATGGGAGAAGAAGACACTGAGGTCCCACATCTCTTCTGAGGGTAAGTCCCGGTGACCAGATCTTTCTCGCTAGGCTCACCTCTCAGAGATTTTGTCACCTTTCCAGCAGTGCCACGCTGAAGACAAAGCCCCAAACAGAAGCCTTCAGGGGAGCATTGTAGATCCAAAGTAGCACAAGAAAATAACAACAATTAAAATTACTTTGCTTATTTATTTTTGAGACAAGGTTTTCTGTATTCCATACTGGCTTGAAATTCCCTACAGGGCTATGGAAGACTGTGCTTTTGATCTCCATCCACCTCTGAAGGCTGGATGACAGATGTGCTTCTACCATGTCCAGTCTGTGAGTCCTGGGAATTGAGCCAATGGCCTTGTGCATGCTAGGCCATCACTCTACTGACAGAGCTAGACTCTCAGCCTCTTTTTATTTTTGGTGTAAGAAATACAGGAAGCCCTAAGTAATAACAAATGACAAGGGACACTGGTCAGACAATGGGTGACAGTGACCACAGCCCACCTTGAAAGGCACACCTTGTGCTATGGAGTGAATTGTGTCTCTCCTAAAACCTAAATACCAAAGCACTATCCCTCGATGTGATTGCATTTGGTGGTAGGGCCTTTCGGAGGTAATTAAGGTTGACTGGATTCGTAAGGGTAGAGCTTTGATATAACAGCATTGGGGCTGTATCTGCTGAGACCTTAAGGAACGCATTCTCATTTTCTCACTTGCTCCCACCCCTGGCACCTGCACCACAGCTATGTACAAGAAGCCTTGAGCACATGGAGAATATGCAGTACTTAGAGGCCAAGAGAAAAGGTTTCAGATGAAACCCTCTGTGCTGACACTTGGACTTTCAACTTCTTGAATTACAATAATTGTGTTGTATAACACTTCTACAGGCCTGCCTAGAAAAGTCACTTGCACTGTCCAGAGTAGACAACCACTTTGGAAGAGCTTATTATCAACCAGCAATGTGAGCTCAAGATCACTACACATTCTGCTGTCATTAGATAATAGATTTTTACACAAAAATATTCCCTGGGTTTTAAGATTCTAATGTAATTAATAAAAAACACAAGCTCTGTAAAGATATGAGATGATATATTTATATATATTCACCTTGATATTATTTGTAACATAAATATAAATTATTTATAGATTATTTATTAAACATTAGAAATAATCTAGTATTCATCAATTAGGGATTGGTCAAGTTGGGTCAGATAAATAATGTACCATCCATGAATCTAAACACTTTATTAACATGTATTTTATAGTGACTACTAACCATTAAATTCATAGAAAAGATAATTTATGTCAGGACATAATTTTAAAAATAGAAGTAAATACTTAAACTCTAAAATTAAATAAGTTACATATAAATTCATAATTAAGTATAAAACATGTATTTCAAAGTATAGTTGTTGAGACCAAGCACTCTAGATAATGTGCCTTACGGGCCCATAGAAACTCCCTGAATGAAACAGACAGAAATGCAGATTGCACCTGTTAGATCAATAAGCTGTGAAAAAAGCACAGGTTTCCATTTCCACAATCTGAGAAATGCATTCACAATATACATACTTCCTTTCCAAGCACAGCAGAATCATGCCACAGGCTTGGATGATTATGCACAGCCCTGTGACTATCCAATGGCACATTTGGAAAATCTGCACAGAGCTCTGAGTGTTATCCTTGGGTCTTGAACATGCACCAAAAATCCATGTGTTCAAGACTTGGTCTCCTGGGACCTTTTAGATGTGTGGTCTCAAATACTGGGATGGGCCATGACCTCATCTCTTTGGTTTTTCTTGCTGGCTCACAGGAAGCTGGTTTTGTACTAATGCATGCTCTCTTTCATTGCTGTGATGTCCGCCTGAGGCCCAAAGCAATGGGGCAGCCTAGTATTAGACTGAAGCCTCTGGACATGGGAGCTAAAGCCAACATTCTCTCTTTATAATGTAAAGGTCTCAGATATTTAATTACAGCATGGAAAGCTAACTTACACAGAGAGGGGAGAGAGAGCCCGTGGAAGAAATGTCATTGGGTTGTGTATTATAGAACATCTAACATCTCTACTAAATGTCAATGTTATCCTGATCTCCATGACAACCAAAACTACAATTTCCCACACAGTTCATGATGGGGTGAGTGTCTTTATTGAACACTATAGATTAAATGCTTGTGTCTCCTCTAATTTTAAGCTAAAGGCAAACTCTCCAGTGTGGTTGCATTAGAGGGGTATTTGAGGAACTCCCTGCCTCACTGGAGGATACAGCAAGAGTGCAACTATTTGTAGCTCCAGAAAAGAGCTTTCCACAGACTCTAAACTTGTTGATTCTAAACTCGTAATTCTAAACTTCAGAAGTGTGAGAGAAACACATGTCTGTGATATTTTGATATGGTAGTCCCATCTGACTGACACACTGAAAATCACAGATCTGACCTTTGCTCGCTCCCTTTTCTACTCTTTTGTATGTTGTAAGTCTGTAGAGATGATTGCAGTGTGCAGAGAACTGGGGGGATGATTATTAACGGTAAAGCCAAGGCTGAGTCCTTTGGACGACCTCATTAGAGAAGTCAATCTTTTGTGAATTCCAGATATCTGTAGTCAAGGTGGAGTCTCTACAGGAAGAAAAAAGTCTTCCAAGGACTTGAAGTGGACAGCAGTCTGCCTGCCACAAATGAAGGAAGCTGCTAGTGTCTCCCAAGTCTTCTGCTCACTCCTGGATTTTCCTGGGACAATGCTATCTGCTTTTGTGTGATGGGTGAGAGAAAAACAAAGCACAGTGATACCTGGTGGGGTGCGACCAGTAAAAGGACCGACATCCAGAGACAAACCAAGTGAGCATCAGCAATCAGACGAACGTCCTCCTACAACCAGCGTCAACAAAATTTACAAACGCAAGGCCCAACGATGATTCTCTTCTGCCTTTTTCAAAGCAAGCATACCTTCCATGAAGAATCTGTAATTACTGGTTGTTTACAAAAGCCGAAATAACAAAAAAGTTTCAGGTCCAGTGACTGAGGTCACAAGTCAGATGTGCCCATCTTCAGATTGCTGTTTGTGTCCCTCCCCTTGAGTGGGGAATAGCTAATGCGCTTAAAAATACTTTGCTCAAGTTCTAATTCTCCACAGGGTGTGATTACATGAATAATTCTGTCAGAACCAAGTAGCTGTTCCCTCCCTCGCCTGCCTGTCCACCCCCTCTATCCCTCCTCTTGCCCACCCCTCCTCTCCTGCTGGAATCCATCCTGAAGTTTCTCATCAGCTTCCTGCTGTGGGATCCCGGAGTAGCTTCAGGACCCCTGTGCTAAGAATGACAGTGTTTGAAAGCCACCAGGCAGGATCCAGTTAGGGAGAGAACACCCAGCCTAGGGTTGGGAAGTAGAGGCTTTGCTCTGTGGCTTCTGAGAACCTTGATGTAGGAAAGGGAGCTGTAAGGAGGAGGAATTAGCTCAGCGTGCCTCTCTTCTTCCTCTCCCTTCTTCCCCATCTTTCTTCCTCCTGTTCTTAGCTATTTTCATCTCTTTATTCTCACTTAAGCTCCAAAGGCAAGCATTCCTGTAAGTGTGGATCTTGCCTGAAAAACAACAGCAAAGAAGACCAGGTGGGAGCACCCTTTGCTCAGTGTCCACGTGAAGGCCGAGGTGAGAGCTCCATGGTAGCTCTCCCAGATCTCTCGTAGAGAGGTTCATCTGTAACCACATTCAAACTGCTCTCTGACACATGTTCCGATCCCACGAGCCCATGGTACCATTGAATAACATACCATCCTCCTTGACATAGTTTTGGGATGCTCCATTTTTTTTTTGGTGACCAATGGATGGAATAAAGATTTTGGGGTTGTCAGAATGCCTTCAGGGCAATAGCATATGAGGGCTTTGGAGCACGCTGCCTGCTCCTGACATGAAGAGCGTTAAGAATAAATTCGAAGATTTAATTTGTCAGCCCAGGATGTGTTCAGAACATGAGACTTTTTTAACTTCTGTGGCTGCCAGTGAAAGAGCCATTTATCTTTCCGGCAGACACACAGCTGAGGGAGCCAACAATCAAAATCAAGGCTCTATCCTCAGACTTGCCAGAATTCAGAGTCAGCTGAGTGCTCAGGGGTGCCTGGTTTTATCTGTGGATAAACTAACAAGCAGGATCTTTGGTGTGGGAAGAGAAGAAAACAGGAAGATTTGAAAGTTTTATGCTCCAGTTCTCCAAGCTCTGGTCTGAGGAATACCAAACCATGGACAGCACCCTTCTCCTGACCCCGCCCTCAACCCCCCCAACCTCACCCCCCCCCCCCCCGTGCCTACCCCTGCCCCACTGACTCGCTGTCTCCACCCACCGCAGCTGCTTAGGCAAGGCCCTCCAGGTCTCCTTGGGCTTCCATCATCCTTGTCTCCAAACTACAGGTAGGCCCCAGGTACCAATGCCATCACACCTAGGAGAAGTCAGTTTATAAACTGCAGTTTATAAATTGCTCACAATTCTCAAGCAGAACATACAGAGGGCGAAGCACCCTGACAAGGAGGAAACATGCAGCACACATAGGGCATGCCTTTCCTTGTCACACAGCGGGGCGCTCTGAGGTGCTTGGGCAAAACATGCCAAACTGCACCCAGGAGATAAAACCCAAGGCAGGTTTGTTTCCCCAATCCCTTCAATGTGGTGAGACATGCGAGACAAGCAAGACTCTTAGCATTGTTCATCATCCCTGAAACCTGAAGACTCCTTCAGTGTGGGTCCTATCTTCTTGGTGACTATGTCTGAGTAACCATGTTGCTTAGCTTAACTCACGCACAGATTGTTGGCACGAGGAGGAGCCAACAGTTGCCATGCCGTGATGCTTTCAAAACTCCCTGTCTACGAACCCCATGTTTGTAAAAGAAAAGACTGGCAGTCCCTCTCTGCAGTCTCCTTTGAGGGCAGCAGGCAGGCTTTTGACGAGTGTCCTGATTCTGGTGTGTTCATCTGAAACGTCTCCTTCAGAGTAAGTGAATGAAACGCTCAGAACGAACTAAGACTTGAGCTGCTTTCCTGGAGTTCCTGGAGAGTAAACCAAAATGGAGAGCACACAACAGGGAGAAGAGAGTGGAAAGAGGGGGTGAGAGCAAGCAGCTCCAGTAAGCCTGAAGCCAGTAGCTCAGGACTCATCCCAGTCTGCTCACGTGCACAGCAAAGGCAAAGCCTCCTTCCTTCCAAACTATACTCTTTGGTCAATCAGAGTCAATCAAGCAAAAGAACCGCAAAACTGAGGCCTGGAGATGGTGGAGGAGTCCACAGAAGGTCAGGCAAACCCCCTCTGCCCCAAGGTCTGGATCTCACATGGACAGAGCGGAAGTTATCTGGAGTCTCCCTCGCTTAGGCAGGAAAAAGAAGTTTATAGAAACAGCAAGCATGGTGCTACTCTCTCATGAGATTACAGCCATGTGGCTGCTTAGATAAGACACACAAAGAAAATACCAGCTGACATGCCGAGGTGGATGGGGACGTCTCCCCCTGGATGAAGCTGTTGGCAATTAAGGGCTGCTGAGAGAGGGAGAATCAGTTTTCTCAAGGGAGGAGCTCCCTAATAGATTATCCAGTCTCAAGTGGTCATCCCTAAACACATGTACATAGGAGTAACATTAAATGCACTCAGTAGGAATATATATATATATGCACATATATACATATAGACACATATACAATATACATATAGACACATATACACACATATACATATATATTTGTGTGTTTGTAAAACAATAATTTTTAAAAGGATTTATGAATTTGAAAGGAAGTGGGATAAGACAGGAGGAGTTAGAGAGAGAGAGAGAGAGAGAGAGAGAAGCAGAAATGATTTAAATACAGTACACACATAAAAATCCTCAAAATATTTTAAAAAATTAAATTTGAAGTATTTTCACTTGAAATTATCACACTTACAGGGAAGTTCCACTCACTTGATTGCACGCCCACCCGCTCCAGGCATTGCATACACACACACACACACACACACACACACACACACACACCCTCCAGCACACACACACACACACACATACACACACACACACCCTCCAGGCATTGCATACACACACACACACACACACTCCGGGCTTTGCATACACACACACACACCTCCTCCAGGCATTGCACACCACACACACACACACCCTCCAGGCATTGCACAACACACACACACACACACACACACACACACACACACACACACCCTCCAGGCATTCACGAAGCTCTTTTAATCTGAAATAGAGGGCTGTAAGCAGTAAGCACACTGTGCCCATCTCCTCCATAACTGTCATAGGAAGTCACCTCTCTACTTAATTTTTTAATATAATCTTATTTTTAGCTGACAAATACTAAGCTATGATGCTTTTTACAAATTTGATGATGTCAGGGGAATCACAGGATCTTCATCTCTTTTGTGACGGGGTCATTGTTTTAGCTCACAAAGTTCTCAAGGTTTATTTACATTGCAACATAAGTCAAAATCCATTTCTTTCTAAGAACAAATGGTATCCCAGTGTATGCATATGGTACAGTTTGTCTGCTTACCTTACAATAACACCTTGGTTTCACCACCTTTTGGCAAGTGTGGACAGTGCTACTAAGTGTAGATGTGCAGATACCCATTTGAGAAACTGCTTTCATTTCTTTTGGATATTTTATTATATTATTTTTATAAGTGGAAGTTCCAAATCATACAGTAATTTTAAGCTTTAAATTTTAATTTTTGAGGTTCGGAATGCTTTTTAAATGAGTAAACCCAAGGATTATACAGGAAACTAAGAATGTGGAGATAAGTATTAAAATATTAAACATGAATGTATATTACAGTGATATGTACTTCTTACTAATGCATTAAAGCAAAAATATATTTGAAATAGAGGCCAATTAAAGTTATTTTTATCTCTTAAAAGATGCATTAGAATAAAGGCTTATTGGTAACTTTGATAAGAAAGTCACTGTCGAGCACCTTTTGGTAAGAAAACAGTGTCTGTGACATTCACCCCATTTTGACCTTGTTTATTAGCAGTTTCAAAATCCCAATTTTATGAAGCCCCACCTCTACCTGAGGGGTTATTGGCAACTGATGGGTGCTGGAGGAAGCACAGTCCGGTTTCTTCAGGATGTGGTCCTTAAGAGGCTGCCCATCCTCCTGCAGACAGCCCCACCCCATACATGGAGGGCATAGAGGATTACTACTCAGTGGATTAAAAAGAGAACCCATGAGTTGGGAAGGAAACGTTGGGGAGGAGGTCGAGGGAAGATTTGATCAAAACACATTATGTGCATTTATGAAATTCCTAATGAAAAAATGAAAACCGTAGTTTTCAGAGTCCTTATCGCAGAGGAAAGTGTAGTTCAGTACTTGCTGTTGGCTGAAGCCAGGAGAGGATCCTGGCCAAAGGCTGGAGCCATCCTATCTGCCATTATGGGAGATTACTTTGTCTGCATATCAATGAGGTCAGTATATTTTAAAATGCTAACAGCAGGAGCTGGAGAGATGGCTCAACAGTTAGGAGAACTTGACGCCCCTGTGGAAGACACAGCCAAGTTTGGTTCCCAGAGCCCACATGATGGCTCACAACTGTCCATAGTTCCTGTTCCAAGGTATCTGCTGCCCTCTTCTAACCTCTGTGGGCACTGCATACATGCAGTGCTCAGATGTACATGCAGTCAAAATGGTGATACCCATCCGGAATAAAATAATGTAGATCTATGATTAGGTCTGACTTCATCAAGATGCAGGGCAGTCTTTGAAAGGCTTCATAGTGTTTTCTCATATTTGGTACTTCTCTACTCAGATATCTGAGCAGAGACGTTTCCATTTCAATTTCAAGTTGGCAAAGCTAATACTTCTATACCGGACATCATGCATGGATGTTCTACTTCCTCAATACTTGCTGATAGCCAAGAGAGTTTGACATTTTTCTCAGATGTGTCCATCAGAGCAATTTTAGAACCCTGGTTAAAAACGAACCCAGTATCATCCTTCATCAGCAGGGAAATGCAAATCAAATCAACTTGGAGATTTTACCTCATGTCAGTCAGAACGGCTAAGATAAAAATCTCAGGTGACAACAGATGCTGTCAAGGATGTGGAGAAAGAACACTCCTCCATTGTTGGTGGGATTGCAAGTTGGTACCCCTCTGGAAATCAGTCTGGAGGTTCCTCAGAAAAATGGACATTGAATTACCTGAGGACCCAGCTATACCACTCTGGGCATATACCCAAATGATAATCCAACATATAGCAAGGACACAGACTCCACTATGTTCATAGCAGCCTTATTTATAATAGCCAGAAGCTGGAAAGGACCCAGATGCCCTTCAACAGAGGAATGGATGCAGAAAATGTGGTACATCTACACAATGGAGTACTATTCAGCTATTAAAAACAATGACTTCATGGAATTCTTAGGCAAATGGATGGAATTAGAAAATATTATCCTGAGTGATAATATTTTATAACCCAATCACAAAAGAACACACATGGTATGCACTCACTGATAAGTGGATGGTAGCCCAAAAGTTCGGATTGCCCAAGATACAATCCACAGACCACTTGAAGCTCAAGAAGTTAGAAGACCAAGAGCAGATGCTTCAGTCCTTCTTAGAAGAGAGAACAAAATATTCACAGGAGGAAATACAAAGACAAAGGGTGGAGCAGAGACTGAGGGAAAGGTCATCTAGAGACAGCCCCACCCGGAGATCCATCCCATATACTGTCACCAAACCCAGACAATATTGTGGATGCCAAAAAGTGCATGCTGACAGGAGCAGGATATAGTTGTCTCCTGAGAGACTTTGCCAGAGCCTGAGAAATACAGAGTCAGATGCTTTCTATGAACCATTGGACTGAAAATGGGGCCCCCAATGGAGGAGTTAGAAAAGGACTAATGGAGCTGAAGGGGTTTTTCAACTCCACAGGAAGAACAACAATATCAACTAACTAGACCCCCCAGAGCTCCCAGAGACTAAACCACCTATCAAAGACTACACATGGAGGAACCCATGGCTCCAGCCACATATGTAGCAGAGGATGGTCTTATCTATCAGGCATCAATGAGAGGAGAGGCCCTTGGCCCTGTGAAGGCTTAATGTCCCTGTGTAAGGGAATGCCAGGGCAGGGAGATGGGAGGGAGGGAGTGAGTGGATGGATGGGGGAACACTCTCCTAGAGGCGGGGGACGGGGAAGGGATAGGGGAATTCCAGAGGGGAAATCAGGAAAGGAGATAACATTTGAAATGTAAGTAAAGAAAATATCCAATAAAAATGAATCTCATGTCAGGTGGTGGCCGTGCATGCCTTTGATCCCAGAACTCAGGAGGCAGAGGCAAGAGAATCTCTATAAATTCAGAAACTACAGGACTACAAAACAAATTCCAGGATAGCCAAGGCTACACAGAGAAATCCTGTTTTAAGAAACAAACAAACAAAAACCCAGAATAACTTCACTTAGGTCCCCTTGGCAGATAGCTTAGTGCATCACCACATTTGAAATACTTTGGATTTGAAATACTTTACTTTGAAATACTTGGGGGAATATGACTTCTTTACTTTCACAAACACTTTCAGCCCATCCACACCCTCTAAGTCTAGTTCTTAGACCAGCAAACATTTGCTCTCATGTATTGCCAAACCCAGATACCCTCATCACTGTTCCAAAAACTACACGAGAAACTACACTTGTTGATTGACCGCACGGTCCTCTCTCTCCAGGAATGCTTGTGAGACCAGTTGGCCAGCTCCCTAGAGACTTTATTTCTATCAGCCATCTGGCCAAGAAATAGGAAGGTGCCTCGTTTCCCAACTGGAGTCTCAGCAACTTATGCTGACTCTGACTTTTGTATAATTATAATTATTTGTTGACAGATGTGTCACTAGAACCACAAAAGTACAGACCAAACAAAGTTAAATATCTCATGGCTGGGATAATTGGTGAAGTGCTCTCCTGGAAGTAGAGCATGATTGCTGACAGATTGCTGCAAGAGTACAGCGCATGCCCAGTGTGCTACAGTGCAAGAGAAACCGAGTGGTTCTACATTTGCCTTCTTGCTTGCATGCTTATGTGCTCTCTGGGTTATGAAGCAGTGGTATGCATGTATAATGTATGACAAAAATGTTATCAGTGTGTTGCTGTTCTTTGAAAATACTATACATTGAAAAGTAGCCTTTTCAAGGGCTGGAGAGATGGCTCAGTGGTTAAGAACACAGATGCTCTTTCAGAGAACTGGGATCATTTCCCAATGCTCACGCTGTGTGGTTCATAGTCACCTGTAACTCCAATTCTGGGCTTCTGACACTATTTCCTGGCCTCTGTAGCAACATGCCCACACATGGTGTACATACAGATAAGCATACACAAACACACACACACACATTTTTATTTAAAACATTTTTAAAAGAAGTCATGAAAGCCATCTAAAACGCAGCCAAACATCTCTGTATGACAACAGTTGAATATTAGCAATGACTTGGATCCTCAACTACTCCAGTAATGTGCATGTGTCCTCAATGACAATTTTGGATATACTTAAACGCTTTGGTATTTTGTTTTCTTGTTATGTAAATGTCTTTAATATCCTGCAACTAGTTGACATAAAATTTATGATGATACTACCTTTGAACGATGGGGAGATGCTCTGAGAAATGCACTGTCAAGCAATCTCATTACTACAAGAACATCACAGAGTGCTGGAGGAACTTAGAGAACCTGCTGCAAACACAGGTTATGGCCTTTGGATGCAGCCATTTTTGCTAGGTCTCTAGCAAATGGGAGACACAGATGTAGCTGCCACAGAGACACATTCTTTCACAGTAAACACCATACAAAACAGAACACTAGCCATAAGACATGCAACCCAGCAAAGACACGAAGCAATGACAGGTCACTTATTGTCATGCTTCCTCTGCCGTGCTGTCCGTGATCACATTGTTTCGTGTTTGAGGTGACTGACAGCACAGCAAGCTTGTCCGTGCCACTGTCGCCACAAACATGAGTGATGTGCTATGTCACAGAGAAACAGCACTCAGACATCTCAAGCTGATGGGGACTTTTCAGTTGCAGTACACTCTAAAGGACCGTCATGGTATACATCATCAACCCACACATCAATATTTGTTTCTGTACAATTAAGCAACTTAAAACTTAAAACTTTTAAACTGATAACTGAATCATTATGATGTAGTTTAGTTTGTTATTTATATTTACAGACCTTATTTAAGCTGAAAATATCAAGGACGAAAAGGTTAATGAGTCTTGTACAGATGTTTGCATTTGTATTGCCTTTTTAGAATATCTCCTGTGTATTTCTTGACAATTTCACACATGTATGGAAGTGTCTTCACTCTATTCGCCTCAGATTTCCCCTTTGCTTCCTAATAGACAACCCCAACATGTCCTGCTTCCCCTTTAATGACTTCTCCTTTTGGGGTGAACTCCACTGAGTCCAATTTGTATTGTCTTAGTCCAGTTTCTTTATCGGATGCTAACTGATCATATTGGCTCGAGTTGTACCTGTCTCATGCGGTACCCATGGTGGTAATGAGCTCATGAGTGTAACGGCGGTGTCATGTCAGAAGCAGCATCCCACAGCTTTCCTCCCTTCCTCCAGTTCTTGGATTCCTTCCACCCCCTCTTCCATGATGCTTTCTTAGCCTGGCACTTATCTTGTTGATGTGACAGAATGAAGGACACAAGAGCCACACCACTTTCCCAATCTCAGTCTCATCAGTGGAAGCATGGAAACAGCATGCGGGTGGAGCACTTTCCATCTACCTGTGCTCCAAATGCTTCCAAACGAGACGTGTGGCGTGGAGAAATGATGGTGTGAGCCAATCTCAACTCTGAATGAGACGTGTGGGGTGGAGAAATGATGGTGTGAGCCAATCTCAACTCTGAACGAGACGTGTGGGGTGGAGAAATGATGGCGTGAGCCAATCTCAACTCTGAACGAGACGTGTGGGGTGGAGAAATGATGGCGTGAGCCAATCTCAACTCTGGAAAATCGGGTTGGAGTCTGCCCAAACCTTGAGTTCCTTGGCATCCTTGACACCGCCTTCAAAGCCGCTGAACACTGCAACCCTCACCCTGTCGAAGAGACTTAAGCAGAGCCATGTGTTGTAGCGTTGAGCTGGTTTGTGGCATACAATTAAAAAGATCCTAGAAACTACTTTCCATCTAATGACATGTTCTGGAAGAGTCAAGATGGTGTGTGACATTCTGAAGCAAGTCATCAAGCAGTTGACAGCCTCTTGAGTTTCTTTCGATGTGTAACTGGTTGAAAAATGCAGATAACTTTTTATGTAACCATCTCCTGTTTTTAACAGCCACTATTTACATGCTAATGCCATCAGAGTAAAAACTCTTATTTTGTGAACTCCTTTTGAAATGACAAAGATTGACAATGTTCTGGGAATGGTTAAAAAAAGTCTTTTTCCAAACAGCTTTCACTGAAGAATAGCTCCATACATCATGCAGATTGGTTTTATGAAGTGTGGAGGACAGATAGCAGTTTTGTTTGTTTGAAAAATTAGAAAGAGCTGGGCATTGTGGCACACAGCTTTAATTCTAGCACTCATGAGGCACAGGTAAGCAGATCTCTGAGTTCAAGGTCAGCCTGGTCTATAGAGCAAGTTCCAGGGTAGCCAAGACTATAGAGACAAACCCTCTCTCAAAAACCAAACCAAAACAAACAAAAACACAAAGAAAGAAAGAAAAAGAGAAAGAAAGAAAGAAAGAAAGAAAGATAGATAGATACATAGATACATAGATACATAGATACATAAATAGATTAGATAGATGATAGATTAAATAGATGATAGATAGATGGAGGGAAGGAAGGAGTGGAAGGAGGGAGGCGAGGAGGGAGGGAGGGATAGAAGGAAGGAAGAAATGAAGAAAGGAAGGAAGTTCATCAGCACATCTTGGTCAAGCACAGAGATGTCAACACTCTTCAGGTATCACCCAAGGAAATTTTACAGGCAGCCATGGAGTCATGAACATTAGTTCTTTGGCTACCAACAGCTAAGAGTAAATCTGAAACCTTAATGGAGAGATGATGTGGTGGAGAGACGAGCCACAGAGAGCTGGACAACAGCATTGGTTGGGATGAAAGGACGGGACTGTCTGGTCTTGACACAGTGTTGTTAGGCTCTCGAGTCAGCTGAACAAGTAGAATTAATCCCCAGCTTGGCCTCTGGCTTTTGCTGCTCCTTCAAGAGTACCAGTTTGTGGGGCTGGGGAGCTAATTCATTTGGCAAAGCACATGATGTACAGGCATGAGAGACTGAGTTCATCCCCAGAAGTGTGTAGGTGGCACATGCTTGCAATCCTAGTGTGGAGAGACACAGACGGGAGATTCCTGGGTCTCAGTGAGCTTCAAGTTTAGTGAGACCTCCTGACTTTAAAAAAATTGACTGCTGAGAGAGAGAGAGAGAGAGAGAGAGAGAGAGAGAGAGAGAGAGAGAGAGACTTGTTTTCCCCAGGAATGAGCTCCCTAATTGGCTATCTAATACCAAGTGGGCAATCCCAAAATCATATACATAAGCCAGCACTCAATGAATTTAAGAGGAGATATATATATGTATATATATGTATATATATATGAGGAGATATATATATATATGTATATATATAAAGTTATAAAATATATACTTCTATATATCAGTAATAACTAAAAATGAGATCATAAATATGAAAAGGGCATGTGAAGAGTTAGGGGATGAAAAATGATACAAATATATATTAATTAAATTAAAATAAAATAAATTTTAAAGGTGAATTGAACCTGGGGTACAATACTAGAGGATCTCTCTCCTCTCTCTCTCTCTCTCTCTCTCTCTCTCTCTCTCTCTCTCTCTCTCACACACACACACACACACACACACACACACACACAAAGGCATGTACTTGTGTACATGTACACATACAAGCATGGGCACACACACAGGAATATGCACACACACATACACACACACACATACACACACACACACACACACAGGGTGAAGGGTCATATCCATTTGTCACCCTTACATCATTTAACAAGCCCCTTTTAAGGTCAATGCCACTCTGGACACTAAAACTAAGACCTTAGTCCTAAGATTTTAGGTTCTATGATTCTCTAATAAAAGTTTTAAATTGGTTTACAAAGTAGTAGGTTTCCCTGTGGCATTTTCGTATCTCCTACATTTTGCTTAGCCCTCTATTCGCCCACACCAGTGTCCTTTCTGACAACAGTTTTGCCTGTGTACTTTCACAGCAGTTGTTAAAGCTCCTCGTAGATAAGCACAGTCTCCTGAGAAGCGGAATCTTCCAGAACCCTGACCTGTCTGTGGTTTGTGAAGCAGGGAAGGAACTCTGCTCCTGGGACCTGGCAGAGGCACAGAACTCCTGACTGAAGAACCTGCAGAGGGTTTGAGAGCTTCAGGATCAGTCAATTTGTTTACATCCCATTGTCTCTGAGATCTTGGACCTCATCTTTGATATCCCATGGGGATTCAGCTTTTGAGTTTTGATGCTACATATTCTAATACTCACTGTGTCACAATATGTAAACTCATGTAGTTTCCCCAGGAAACATTGCTCTCTTCACATCTTCCGGATGATTTTTATCTCTTCTTTCACTCTAAAACATCCACTATTCAGATACGAGGCCCTCCTACCCCAGTGTTCTGCCTTGCATTTCCTTATTCCTGTGGTTTTCCACCTCTGATTTCCTCTGCTTATAGATGCGTCTCTTCAAATCTGCTCCCACATCTTTAGTTAGGCTTTTCTTTTCGGGTGTGCTGTGTTTCTGCTATCACCGTGGAAAGCCTTCCTTTCTGAATGTCTATCATCAGCTGACCTATCTGTCATCTCTATCTACCGTCTGCCTGTTACCTAGTAATCAATCACCTATCATTTACCTTATCTACCCATCATCTATTAGCTCCAAATTATCTAACATTAATCTATATATTATTTACTAATCTACCTATTACTTATCAATCAACTCTCACTTACTCTACCATCTGTCATCTATGTATCTACCATCTATCATTTATCATCTACCTATAAAATCTGTCTATCCATCTATCATTTGCACAGAATCAATCAATCACCAACCATTTATTTCATCTATTTATGTATCCACCCACCCATCATCTGCTTACAGAATCTAATATTTGTTTAATGGATCGGTGTCATGTCTCCTGTCTTAGGCTATATTAATAACTACATTGAGGTTCCATCTGCTCACATATTTATTAATCCTAAGTTGATTTTTTTCTGATATAGTTCTATTTCTAACATCCTTATCGGGGTCTTTCTCCAAAAGTCTAGTAATAAAAATGTAGATATTTATAAAAAAGAAAACAAAAAAAAAAAAGAAAACAAAAATGTCCAAACTTTACTGTGTGAAGAAGATGTGTTTCTGTGTGGAACGACCTAGTTCAGACTTTCACCGTGGGATTCCTGCTGTTGCTCTCCTTAAGTTTCGTTTTGACTGATTGTTACTTTCCTTTGCCAGACCCTGGGTCGGATTTCTCAGGCAACAATCCCACCTGGTGGCACAGCCTTAACTTCCAGTGTCCTGAGAACCGAGTTGAAAAAGATCTAGAACTCGACCCTGCTGGCGACGCTCAGATGCGCTCTGCCTTCCTGCCTCCCACTGCCTATTGTACTGGCTCCCAGAATGCTCTTTTTTGGGGAATAAATCTCCAATTTTCTGATGGAGTGTAGAAGGTTCTAAATGATCCTTAAATAGATTTTCAAACATTTCTCCTAATTTGGAATACTGCTCGCACTCCGGAGGACATGGTGTCCCGAGTATGGGCTTTTGCAGCACACACTGGATTGGTTCCCCACTTCTCTTGGTAAGTTGGCATTCAGTGTTGTCAGGTCTAATTAGTCAATCATCGTTCCTTTTGCTGCTTTCCAGCTTCTAAACTGTCTCCTCGTCTACCCTCACTCATTGTGTAGGCTTATCCCGTTCATCACAAATAAAATCTTGTCATTTTCTATTTCTGAAGGGCACACAAATAAAGATTCTAGTTCGATTCGCAATCTTTAGCCAGTATCTCCATCAACTCTAAAGATAGAATTTCCTTGCTTTATTTCCCTCAACCAAATAAAGACTTTTTTTCACAATGGTGCAGGAGAGAGAACTTTTGTTTGAAATTGATGCCAAATTAGCTAAGAATGTTTCTTTTGGTTTAAAGGTTTTGTTGATTCTTTTAAGGCATTTTCTGGATTTTTAAGTTCTCGCTGTCTCAGTTCAAGTATGCATGTTCAAAACTTGGACAGACTTAGATGTTGTAATGCCATCCTGCATGACTTTAATGACTACAGATGATTTAAAGGTGACGCTGACTCTATGTGTAGATTTTCCTATTTGAGAGAGTTAAGCTCCGTTATGATTAAAACATCAACAATGTAAGTAATTTCCAAAAGTGGTAACAATAATGTGAAGGGTTGAGCTGCTGAGGCCACGTGCACAACAGACCTGTCAATGAGACAGCCTTTTAGTCTAATGGACCTGGGAATGTGATCAACTCAAAAGATAAAATGGAAAGATGCTGTGTTTGAATGTTATTGTATTGCATTGGGCTATACACGGTGGTTTTCACGAAAGTATATTGTGTACCTTGAGCAATGCACCCCTCCCCTTCACCCTCTCCTCTAATTCCCCTTCCCCTTCTATCTTCCTTTCTCATCCCTCTCCTGCTGTTCTCCCCTCTCTCATTCCTCCCTTCGCATTAGTTCCCCCTTTTCCTGACAACAATGGCTCCTATTTTCATTCCATCTGTTCATCTGTGACTTTATGATTTTTGTGAGGTGTAGGTACCACAAGAGAGAGAATGCAACACTCAAACAGAGGCCTGGGGAGCCCTGTGTTCCAGCACACAGACCCACAGACCCTCGGCACAGAGCTGAAATGCGTGGCCATTTTATAAAAAGAGAATTCTTCTGAGTGTTTCTGGCTAATGGACCAGCTCTCATCCACTTACCCAATCTTCAAATTAATATTTGAATTCAAAGGAATATTAACCTTCCGGTTTCATGTTATTGGCAGGGTGGGGATCTTTGTGGAGTACTTCTCTTTGAGGATCCATCACAAACTCTTCTTCTGGGACACTCATTCTCTTTTAAGAATGTCACATTGAAAGGCAGTGTGAAAAATAGAAAATTAAGAGGCTGACCCAAGTGACCACAAAATTCAATGGCCGGTGCTCCAAGTGCACTATAAATTCAAAGAACCTGCCAGGGAGGAAGCGGTGAGGACCTCTCCCTTCCACGAAGGAAAGAGTGTATGTAACTAAGATTATACCTCACTTGATGCCCCAGAATAAACTTCACGTGGTTTAAAGACCCATCATTCAAAGGCAAAACTTCAAATCTCCATAACTAGTCTAGTAAAACAGATTATTTTTTATGAAGTCAAGGTGTAGGATTTTCTCACTAAGGCATAAAAAGCAAATTACCATGAAAAAGATTAATATATTTGATTACTTTAGAATTAAAATAAAAGCTTCAAAGTATAACGAATATAATTCATCTTGTAAGTTTGTACCATTGTATCTACACGATGAGTAGTTAGTCAGAGAGTCTCCTGAAAGAGTTCATAAAACAGTCCTTTAAGTAGAAAGTACACACTCCTCAGTATTTGATGGTTTTCTTAACTTTCATTAATGCATGTTTACATTAGCATTAAAAGTGTTTTCCATCATCTTCTTTTCAGTGCTGATTATTAAGACTAATTATTCCATCCATAGCACTTACTTATTTTTAGTCTTTGCTGTTTCAAGACACATAACACTAAATTACTTTTATTTTTGCCATAGTCAGACAAGAAGCAACTGAAGGGAAGAAAGGCTGAGTTTAACTTAGGACTTAAAGGTACAGTCCATCATGGTGGTAGTATGAACCACGATCACATTGCATCTATAGTCGGGAAACTGAGAGAGATGTCTGCTGGTGCTCCCCTGGCTTCTTCCTTTTTCCTTTTTTGTTCTAAGACAACATTCTTTGGACCCCTGCTCTCTGGGGTGGGTCTTCCCATGCCAGTTAAGCTTTCCTGGAAATGCCCCCATCAACTTACCTAGACGTGTGTCTCCTCAGTGATCCCAAACCCAGTCAAGTGACAATGGAGGCTTCATCATAATGTTGAGTACAGATCATGTGAGAAATTGAAGCAGTCAAAACCACAGGCAGAGCACAAGAAGTCAACTTACAGAGAAGAATACCCAAATAACTCCAGGTAGTATGTAAAGATGCCCAGCCTCACCAATAAATAAGATTACTCTAACAGCTCCCATTAGTCAGACTGGCAAAAAGAAATAACTGTGGTTATTTAAATTACAATATTGGTTGGATTAGGGAGACATGGCCAAGCTCATGACTGTGGGTAGAAATGCAGGGATTATGTCAGTTTAGAAATCAAATTTGATCTTTGACATTCCCACTCATGTACACAATGCATTCTGATCCCTCTTACTCCTCCCATCCTGCCTTTCTCTCACATCTATTAACCCCGTCTCTTCCTTGCAAGCCCCCTCCCACTCCTTCCCAGACTCATGTCTTTCTGTTTTGATTTGAGATGGATGATTTCAACCGGGGCCACCTATGTGAATACTATTTCTTTTGACACAAACGTGACAATGATTAAAGCTTTAAGTCAGTGCCTTTATTTCAAGCCACTTGATAGAAAGTCTTATGTAGTTCTCTATTTATAGAGAAGATTTCTTTTTTCTTTTTCTTTTTTTCTTTTTTTCGGAGCTGGGGACCGAACCCAGGGCCTTGCGCTTGCTAGGCAAGCGCTCTACCACTGAGCTAAATCCCCAACCCCGAGAAGATTTCAAAGTTCAAAAGTAGTACAGGCCACATCGAAACGCAAAGTAGTTCATAGGAGCACCGATTATATGCCAGATCTGCCTGAACTCCGTAGACACAGTGATTCCAAAGACAGAAGGATCCTCTGTATCACAGGACTTAAGAATTAAATAGCAGTGTTGGGGGAGAGGGGTCAAGTTGCAAAAATTCAGGCAAATTCTAGCTAATGAAAGTACACAAGGTGTGAGAGACGTGTAGAAATGGTTAGCGTGTAGTCCTTTAGAAGAAGTCAAGAGCAAAGACATCCTCATCGAGCTATTTCCTTTCTCATTACCAAAATACTCATTATTTTGTAGATGACATTTATAACTCTGCTTGGTAATCATAATTACACCACAGAAGTTCAGCTGTAATTCTAAATGTAATGCATTAAATTCACATGTGCATCCTTCCTTAGCCCAACATTTATATTTCTGAGTGCTTAATTCTGAGCCACATATTTACTGTTAGTGTCTTCCTGTCATCTTCATTTCTGTCAGATTTATATAAGTGTTCAACTTCCTGAAGTCTTCTTCAGACAACGTCAGTCTCTTGAAGGACTACTTAGCCCAGGGTGACCCTCAGGGTAATGCTTTCCCTGGACCCTTCAGCTGTCCCAGGATCGCCTGCTTTCAGTACCATCAGTCACTCAGCCTTGATTTTTTTCCCTTCCCTCAGCAGGATTTAACCTTACCACCAGTCATATAGAAGACTCCCTCCCTCCTCCCTGAGATCCAGAAAGTGTGACCAAGACACAGATCAGTCCATAGTCCATCTGTTTGCCTTTCCCGTAGGACACACAGAGACAATTTAAAATTGTTTCAGTCTTTGATTTTACCCTTTAAAATATGGTTTATTTTACTTAATTTTTTAAGTAAAAAATCTATCCACGTCTCTCATCCAGGAGTAACCCCCATTCTGTTCCATCTCCATGAGTTTGTATGTATGTTAAGTGCCACCATGCAGGATGTGACGGCTGGCTTTTTTCACTTAACATTATGTTCTTTTAGGTCCATCCAGCTTATCCTGAAAGGATAGTGCAGTAATGGAAAAGGAGGAGCATATTCTACCTGTGTACGTTCAAGTAAACACACACACACACACACACACACACACACACACAATCTTAGGTATTTGACCTTTAAATTGTGGTTAAACAAACAAACAAACAAACAAAATTAGCTCCTTCAAATATAGTGTAAATGTGACACACACACACACACACACACACACAATCTTAGGTATTTGACCTTTAAATTGTGGTTAAACAAACAAACAAACAAACAAACAAAATTAGCTCCTTCAAATATAGTGTAAATGTGACACACACACACACACACACACACACAATCTTAGACATTGAACCTTTAAACTGTGGTTAAACAAACAAAAAACCATTAACTCCTTCAGATATAGTATAAATGTGATACACACACACACACAAACCATAAACAAAACAAAACTAAAACATCCACATTTCCATGCCAGAGAAATTGCTAAAGCTAACACAGACTCCATCTTATTTCCCTGGCTCCCATCTGTTGAAAACTGATTGGCTTGTTTGTCTGAGTAAGTAAAGTGTCTAGTTTTCTGGGGGCACGAGACAACTTGCTGACTACCATGGAGTCACCCCTCTGCAATCTCCTGTCAATCAAACCCAAAGTTTTTCAAAAAGCAAGTGAGATCAGAAGAACTTTCTCCTTGCTTCCTTAGCGTTCCCCTCCTTGCTGTGCATGTCAAGTCACTCTTTCGTCCACCTTTGACTGTGCATGCAAAGCATAGATCAGTGTGCAACAAAATGCTTTCTTTACTTTTTAAAACTTGGTCCCCAGTGTGGTGCAGTTGAGGAAGAGAACCTGTAAAATGGGGGCAGGCTTAAGGGGAGGTTATAGGGGGTGACCTCAGACAAGATTGGTGTTCTCTAGTTAGTCACCCTGAGAGTCAGCCATTATAAAAAGCAATCCTGGCCCCTGAGTCCCCCAGCTTCCCCTCCTACATAATGACTTCCACGTAGTCACCTGTTCTATGTGACTCTGGCATGATGACAACACACCCACTTGTTAGGATGTAACCAGAAAGCACTCACCAGGAACACGCTGCCACCACACGTGTGTGTAATCCCAGCCCTTGAGAAGTTGAAACAAAAGGCCTACCTGTTAGAATGAGGGCTCTATCAAAAAAACGACAAAACAAAAACAAAAGCAAAAACAACCTCACCAAAGCCTCTTTTTATCCATTTGTTTTAGTTAAATTTCTAAAGAAAAAAAAATGCACACACAAACACGAAACCGTGTTTGAGTTTACTTTTGATTCAATTTTACTATGCTTCAGCAGAATTCTCAATTCTTTATTCCAAGTGGTGGTAGTGGAAGCCTTTAATCCCAGGGCTGGGGAGGCAGAAGTAGCAGATCTCTGTGAGTTCAAGGCCAGCCTGATCTACAGAGTGAGTTCCAGGACAGCCAGGGCTACACAGAGAAACCAAAATAATTTATTTATTTCTTCTAACACTTGTCATTGTATCGATGCTACTTAAAACTGGAGATTTCTTTCTGATAGTAGAAGGATTCTGCTGTCCTGTTTTCCTCCAGTGCTTATAATACAGAATATTATTTTTATATCATTTAGTGCTTTATTTTTTTTAATATTCTTTAACCTATTTTGTCTAGTTATGAGAGTTTAAAATATGAATGCCCAGGGCTGGAGAGATGGCTCAGTGCTTAAGAGCATTGGCTGTTCTTTCAAAGGATGTGCATTTGATTCCCAGCACACACATAGGGCTCACACGTGTCTGCAATTCATGTTCCAGTGGATCCAACTCCCTCACACAAGCATGCATGCAGGACAAGCACCAAGGGACATTATAGATAGATAGATAGATAGATAGATAGATAGATAGATAGATAGATAGATAGATAGAGAGCGTGCTTTCAAAATCTGACTTCCAAATCCCTATGCACCCCTTTCAGTCTTTCATGACATAAACTGCCACTAGTCAGTCCTGATTTGGACTGTGCTGTGCACCTGGTGAGTTTCAAGTACTGTGACTCTCTCAATGTGGGAGACATAACAAAGGATCTGCATCCGTGGAATTTATGCTGACAGCAGAGAAAACAGAGAATGGAAATAGGCGAGATAGGCGTGTATGTACTGTGATATATGACGTGGGGAAACTGCAGGGGTGTCGCTGCCCCTACATCGCTGCACTTTGATGACATTTCCTGAAAATGTGTTTGACATTTGTGCTGAGTGAGATGGTCAGAGTCATCGTATTTGGATTCAACCCAATTTTCAAAGGGCCATGGTGTTCCTGGTATACAACAAATTCTTCACCCAGAGATCGCTGCCGTACAAAGTTGGTATAAATGCCATGAAATCTCAGCGTTAGCCTTATGGCTGCATTTCCTAAGCTCGTCCATGTCTAAGGATCCTCTGCGTATCCCAGGCATGCGAACCGTGACTGCTGTATATGACCTTATTGGGCCACACCTCCATTCCTTAAAATCCCCTGCAACTATTTTGTTCCTTCCTGGTGACTTTTCTGCATCGGGAGAAATCAGAGATGACGAGGATTTTTGTCTATTTGTAAAGTATTTACTTTTTCTGCATAGAAGCTTTCAGAATTTGCTTTTTATGTACGTGTGCAGGTGAGCTCTTTCAGGATTGTTATAACGAACTGGTAAAGACGTAAGAGAGAAGGCAGCTGTACCTGAGAAAGAGAACACATTTGGTTTTTGTTTGTGTTTCTGTTTTGGTAAGAGCAGATTCATTGCACATCCAGAGAATTCTCTAGAAGTCTAATGGTCGGACTGTGGGATGTCTTCTGTCACAGACTCAGAGCTCGAATTGCCAGAGGCATTGCTAGAACACCTAGGCTGACTTTGATTAACTGCCTCCTTGTGTAGAAGTCAAATAATTTCATATCTCAGCATTTTCAGTGTGATTGGTGATAAACACAAACAAGGAGACTCCAAATCCCGCCGAGAAGGCTGGCGATGCCCAGACATCCCTTAGGTCTAGTGCACTGTTTCTCTACGCAGATTTCTTATTAACCATGGGGTAATTTTTAAAAATTGCCCTTGAAACCAGCAAGAGCACATTCTATGTATGCAAATAACACACAAAAGGGAAAATTTGGCCAGACATTCAGAGATCTTATTTTTGAAAAACAATAAGATCTCACGTGTTTTAACAAATAATGTCATTTAAAAATTATTATTATTATTATTATCATCATCATCATTATTATTATTATTACATTTATTTTCAGCCAGCCATTGCTCCCCCTGCCACCAGGCTTCCCCCTTCCCTGGGACCTCAAGTCTGTAGGAGGGTAAGCTGATCTTTCCCCACTGAGGCAGACCAGGCCGTCCTCTGCTATATACGTGAGGATGGCAGATGCAGGGGGTGTCAGTTGGTGGCTCAGTAGCTGGACACTCCATGGAGTGTGGGTAAGTGGAGACTGCTGGTCATCCTATGAGGTCTCCTTCCCCTTCAGTTTCTTTAATCCTTCCCCTAATTCAACCATAGGGGTCCCCAACTTCAGTCCAATGGTTGGATGTGTCTGTCTCAGCCAACTTCTAAAAACATTTTAAGGCAAACAAGAGTACAGGAAGCTTGCACAAACAAATATATGGCTTAAAAAATAAGCACAGCTAGGTAGAGAGACATGGGCTGTCTCTACCCCAATCTACTCTATACCGCCCTTACATTATCAGCCATTCCTAGAGACTGCGGTTCAATCTTGTATGGCTTTTGTTTACATTTTATTGTAAGATACAATCTTCGCTGTATCTTAATATACGTTCCTCCATTGATACAGAATAAAAAAGGATGAATATGTAATTATAAAGGGGGTTGTTTTCTTCCTCCAGAGGTTAAATGGTGCCACAATAGCTGTCTTGGAGTTGAATAACCAAAGGAGTAGCCAGTCTAGGAAGTTGGAGCCAAGAATGATTACTGCTGTGGGTCAGTGCACTAGGCAGAGCCTGCCATTGATGAGGACAGTGTCACTGAATGAGCTGGAGCAGGGATGGAGCAACCAGAGGAAGAAAGACGGCTGCTGCCGGTGCAGCTCCATCTCTCCAGAGCACACGTTGCTTCGCCGCCAGCACTGTCTAAGAACACGTGTTGCCTAGTTTCATGGCAACTTCCCACAAGCTGTCCTTATATGAAAGGAGGAAACCTCAATTTAAAAAAACCTCCATAAGATCAGGCTGTGGGCCAGCCTATGGAACATTTTCTTAATTAGTGATCAGTGGAAGAGGCTAAGCCATTGGGGGTGGTACCACCCCAGGCTGGTCCTGGGTTGCTGGTTTTCGTTGTTGTTGTTGGGTTTTTGGTTTGTTTTTTAAGAAAGTAGGCTGAGTTAGCCATGGGGAGCAAGCCAGTAGGCAATACCTTTCCCTAGCCTCTAAATCAGTTCCTGTCCTGCTTGAGTTGCTGCCCTACTACTTTTGATGATGAACTGTTATATGGAACTGTGAGGGAATTAAACCCTTTCCTCCTCAAGTTGCTTTTGGTCATGCCGTATCATCACAGTCATAGTAGGTCAGAGCATCAGATGCCAGCTTCCTCGGCTCTGCAGTGCTAACCCCAGGACTCTCCAGGGCACTCCTGGGCCTCTGCCTTACGCTTCAGTGGGGCTGGAGTCCCTGGAGTTGGATTTACAAGTAGATGTGAACCACCCAATCTGGTCACTGGGAACTGATCTGGGGTCCTCTGTGTGCTCTTAACCACTGAGCCATCTCTCTGTCCCCCAAAATTTATTTTTTTGGTAGAAGTAAAGCAATTTAAATAAATAATACCAACAGAAATTGGCATTATGGTACCCAACATTGATGAAACACACCCTGCTTGCTAACTTCTTGTTCTTTTACTTATGATTTTGCCCTGGGACTTGTGACTACTGACTCCAAGTTCTTGGTCACTGTCTACTACATAGTCCTTTCCATCCAGAAGATAATAGGTCATCTTCTAGGAAATACCTCACTACCTCGATATACAATTCCTATCAGTATATATGTTGACATTTACATTTAGTCATTTCTTACCTCCCACTTTTGTATCCTCCCACCGCTTGCAGGCTTTACACCTGATGCACACTGCACACCTGCAGCCACACCTGTGCACACCTGTGTGCACACTCCTGTTTGAGCTTCCTTCATTAGAGGAGAGCACAGAGCAAGCAAGCATGGTTTTTCTCTCTCATAGGCTGGACTTCTGATGATAAAGGGATCCCCAGGTCTCTGAACATTCAAATTCTGGGGAGTCCACAGCCTGGCCCTCCTTTCATCCGCTTTGCCTGTAGTCATGTTTGCTCTTTCCTGCTCGGGAGTTCAGTGGTTGAGGAGCCCAGTTCTGCTGTTCTCTCCGGCCTAGTTCCCTGCTTCTTGCTCCACCTTCCCATAATTTGCAATGTTCAGCCCTTGCCTCGTTTGCTTACAAATAATCAAAAGAAATAGATGTGGTTCTCACACTTAAAACCTACAAATAAAACGAATTCCTACGACAGTATTTTTTTTATATACTCTTACACATTGGTTAACAATAGGGATGTCTGTGGGAAACAGGTTGTTGGCGGTTTTAATGAGATACAAACCTCCTAGCATGTACATAGACAAAGCCACGGAGTTTCTCCTACTGCACACTCGGGCTGTACTAGACCTGTTGTTACTAAAACATCATCATGTCAGGCAAGGACGCCAGGGTCTATGCTCTATCCATTCACCAGACAAGAGGAGTAGACAGAAAACTACTCTTAGGCCACACCCTTCCGACAACAAATTAGCTAGGATATACTTTGGTCATTTTAATCTATCTTCCTATCTTCCTTCCTTCCTTCCTTCCTCCTTCCCTTCCTTCCTTCCTTCCTTTCTCTCTTTCTCTCTTTTAAAACAAATCACATTTCTGAAGGATCTTTAGATAGAACAGCAGCCTGTTGGCATAGGTGCCAAAGCTTCATTCACACGGTATATCCAAAACCACAGACGGGGAGTCCATCTACTCTTTCTTACTAAGCCTGGCTGCAAACCAAAACTGTAGAGTCAGAACCCAGTTCACTGCAGAAATGAATCCCAGTTAGGAATAAAATTACGGAACAATAATTCCTTTAAGGACTGACAGAATGATGTTCCTCAGCCCCTGAGACTTTGATGCTCATTAAGATAGAAAGTAGAAAAATGGGGTTCCCTCACCCCAGTGGGTTTCACTACCATTCAAGGAAGCCAGCGGGACTCTAGCTTCGGTTCCTTTTAAAGTTACCCTGGTTATAATTAAGGGTGGGTAGACCTCACTCTGGCTGTTTTTAATCTACTCTATACCCTCTGTAAAAATATCTGAGGCTCAGAGAGACCTAGAACGCCCCTTGGCCTGAACATTCTTTTTATTTTAAGTGGCTATGTAAACATCTACCTTGTTTTCACGGTTATCTACTCTCATCGGGAATTTTCTCAGCATGACTTTGGATGGGCTAGGCATTCTGCTCACAAATAATCCTGGATTCCAGAATCTTGGTTTTGATTCTAGTAGATGTTTTATTGGAAGCCACAAAGTCATGTGTAATTCCCAAGTGTAATCGAGTACAAAAGTCCAAAAAGTCTTCCCTGCCACCTGAAGTTGGTCGAGCCAGCTGAGCACCAGGAATACACTGAGCCCGCGACTCCGCGCTGCGCATGCACATGGATTTCAGTCCACGGTTATCGTCATGTGAGTAACACACCTGGTTTTTCCTCTCCAAACATGGTTTTCTCTTCCAGCTCACTTTCCCTCGTTGTTCCAGGATTGACCTCGGAACCATCTTTGATCCTTTCTTCTCACCCCACCCCCACAACCAGCATCCTATTCATCCCGTTTCCCGGATATCCATTTCACACTACGCTTCCGTCTACCTGAACAACATTATTTCTTGTCTTCAGTAGCACAACGACTTTCTGAAAGCTGTTGACCTCTTCCTCCCCATTTACTTCAAGTCGGAGGGAGCTTTTAAAGGAACAGTGGTTGTTTGAATCTCTGTCTCAGAAGTGCCCCTCCTTTTGCCCGCAAATGTCTTCAGAACAAAGAGCAAGTGCTGAGCAGATGTGGCCTGGTGCTTTCTAACTTGCTTCAGTGTCCTGTCTTGCCCCAAGCAAAGCCAGGAGCTTCACACAGCTTGGGAGTTCTGTTCTCAGCCTTAGCAGCTCCCACTGTTTGTAATGTGTCTCTCAGCTCCAGAGCCTCTTTGGAAAAACCCCTCATTCACCCTTTAGAATTTGGTCTTGAGGCCGTGTGCTCCAGGAGGCTTCCTCATGCTGGGTCACCACTGTAATGCCCTGGCTGCAGAACATACCAGCGAACCCATGTGGCGAGAATTTTGGTTTCTTTAAAAACCCCGGTTATGTTATGTGGACGTTTTTAATCCCAGGTGTGGGATTATGGGGATACTTCAGGTTGTCCACAGCAGCTAACTATGATTTGTCTCGTGCTCTGGCGGGGGCGTGATTCTGCCAACTGTAGATAGTTTGGAATTCTGGGGACTCTTGAGAGGGTATAAAGATGCTAGAACTCCGAGAGAGGTGCTGGCTGCTGCTCCTCCCCTGCTGCTGTTGCTTTCGCTGTTTGCTGTTTTGCTGGATTGCTTGATGACAAAGATTGGATTTGCCTCTAAGAACTCAACACCTCTAATCAGCAGGAACTAGTCTAAAGAGACCTAAGTCCCTCTCCCCTCTAACCTTTCTCTCCTGTCTGGTGTTGAGAGGTTGGAAGGTATTGGGATGGAGAAGGGTAGTAGGTAAAAGAACCCAGTAAAGTAGCCAAAAAGTCAAGCTACACTCTGACTTGGCTCTCTTCTTTAATGCTCTCTTTTAGGTAGACCTTGTTCTATGAGGACACCAGCTGTGACCTTTCACCTGATTTTGTGTCCGGCCAATCCCATGCCAGACACTTCACGTCCTAGTTTTCGGGTTTTTTTTTTTTTTTTTTGGTTGGTTTTTTCCTGTTACTCTGGTAAAAACTTGGGGAGGAAAGGGTTTATTTAACTCATATTTCTAATTCATAATCCATCATTGACAGACGTTGGGGCAGGAACCTGAAGCAGAATTCTGGAGAATTCTAGGGATGGTGCCTCCCACAGTGGACTAGGACTTCCCATATCAAGCATCAATCAAGACACTTTCTCACAGATATGTCAACAAGTCTATCAGATTGGGACAATTTTACAATTAAAATTCCCTGTTCTTTTGTAACTTGAGGCTGTGTCAAGTTGACAATAAAAACGAACAAAAACTTCTAGTACTTAAGGTTGAATGACTATTAAAGAATCGAATATTCGTCTTCTACATTATATTGACATTCTTCATACTTCCACACGAAAGGCAACAGTTGAAAAATCTGCCCAAAAGGATTCTGGTAAGCATAATAATAGTTATAATTCATTGAGAGGTTTATTGCATGCACAGCACAGTTCTGAGTACACCCAGTTCTGTTAGCTCATGATGTTTGTATAGTAAAAAACATCTTTGACTATGCAAAACCACAAAATTAAAAACCTCATGGAGAACAGTATTAAGACACAATATTCAAAAGTTTCATCAGTGGGACATCAACAACAAATAGGAAATTAATAAGCCCCGTAACACACACATTAGATAGGTAATAAAATGATCTGGCCTTTCACTTTTAACTGCCCTGAAGCTTGCCTGTAGAATCAGGTTTCAGAAGGCAGCAGTTTATAAAGAGATGGGGGGGAGGGAGTTATCTGAAATAAGAAGGTGAATTCCAACATTAAAGATGAATGTCTTACCTCCGGAAATCAGTGCTAAGACTGGAAACGATCCCTCTTAGTTGCTGTGGGAACTTAGTAACAGACTCTTGGCACCTCCCCTCTCCCCACCCCTTTCCTTTTGCCAGTGTGGGGGTGGGGTCTCAAGAGCCTGAGGGAGAAGTGGGGTCTAGGTCCCACTCAGGCCAGGGGGAACTGGATTGTACCACATGGGGGTGGGGGGAGGGGAATCTATCCACATACCTCAGGTAACAGGAAGGTGCGCGGGTTGGGGGTGGGGGCTGGGCGGACCAAAGGCAGGAGGGGGGGGGCCTGGGGTTGGAGAAAGGCTTGATGATGGGGCCGCTTGCGGGAGGGGAGGAGGCACCCCGGCAAGGGGCAAGTGGGGAACCCAGCCGGGCTGGACCCCTAACCCCACAAGTCTGTACAATAAGGTTTGCTATAAAACTCAGAATCTAGCAGGGGGTGGGGGAGATGAATGTCTTTAACACATGATGGGCTGCAGGAGATAGGAGCTGTTTCATTGTGTATGTGTGTGTGTGTATGTGTGTGTGTGTGTGTGTGTGTGTGTAGAGAGAGAGAGAGAGAGTCCCACCCAGATGAATGCAGTTTTCTGTTCATCTCACATTTCTCGTAGAGCCAATTATACAAAAATCAATGCAGAATTCAATGAATGCTTAAATCATTCCCCAATGTATCAATAACGTTGAATCAAACACCCAGTTTCGAAGCAATTATGATAACTATTTAGCTATGTTAAAACTTGGAATTCATAATTCTGACACAAAGTTGAAAGGTCAGTGATGTGTTGATCTCCATTTTATAGATGAGGAAATGGACTCATGGAGAGTCAAGCTAACTCCCTAAAGACACAGGTTAGTGTCAAACAGTCTGACTTAGAACCCAAGCAATCCCTTCCCAGTACCTGGCTCATAGTCACCCACTCACTCTCTGCTCAACCCCAGTGTCTCCAGTACTCTTTACTGGAACTTCCTATGACTTTAGAATGGCCTGACTTCTAGATGACTCAAATCCTAAGACAAAAGGAAGAATTCAAACTTCATTTACTTCCCTAATTATCTGAAGCATGTTGGTGTGGGACAGAGGAAAGGAATGAATTCTGGGTCACACAGGTGACAAAGCAGAATTCTTTGGATTTATAGTCTTTGAGTCCACAGAATCCACGTCAATGAATTGATTCCTGCACCTGTGAAATGTATGTGCCAATCCAAAACTCAACATGTCTCTGTGTGAAAAGAGCTATCTAGGTAACTGAACTGCTAGGTTTTCCCAGTTTGCCTCAAGAGCTAACTAATAGCTGAAATAGCCCCTGTGATGTTTCCAGTCAACTCTGGCACTCATCAAAAAGTAAGCCTATCAGGTCTCTTGGAACTTACTTTAAATAAAAATTCCACAGGACCTCATCAGAGAGAGTGAAGTCTAACTAATTTGGTGGGAAAGCCAACTGAACAAAGAAAGCTAATGCGGGCAATTTTTCCTTCAGAACGTCCCAGGGAGCTGTCTGTAGTTCTCACATGGTGACCACCATCCTCTTGCTGACTTCAGATTTTGATGTCTTGGCAGCTTATGACTCACATAAGAGGCAAAGGCACAGAGGGACAGAAATAATGCTGAGAAAATAACTTCCCATACACAGAGTATTCACATCTTTCAGCACCAGCTAGTCCATTTCCCCTCGACAGATCTGGCAAAGGGGTAACAGCATTTTCATTTAGCACAAAGCTTAAGGTAATGCATTTTTTTTCCAGAGAACTTGGCTAGCTGTGATGTCAGAATTAGATTCCTGGTCATCTATCTTTAGTTTCAGTGGTTTCTTCATTTATTTTATAGCCTAATCATTTTTCTTCCTAAATCATTCAAGTTCATTCAAAACTATTTGCAATGATCAGAAATGTGCAAGTGCTATAGTTGCTGAGGGGATGGGGATGCTAATGTGGCAGTGAGCTGGCATATACCCTCAGCAGAGCCAGCTAGGACACCGAGAGAAGGGCCCCTTTCCTCTCACATCAGTTGGAGTCTCTGCAGGAGGAGCAGAAAATGTTGGATGAATGGTGTTCATTTATTTGATGCGACCATAACAGAACATTCAAGGCAGGCTAGCTTACTTTTTTAAAAGAAGTTCATTTGCTTCATAGTTCTGGAGACTGGAAGACCAATCAACAGGGCCCACCTGTCAAAGGCCCATGATGGATCATGGGAACTTGTGCAAGGAGAAAGACATCACATCTTCAAACAGAAAGCCAGAAATCTCTGCCAATCGCTCCCTTGGACTATGTACGTCCCACCTCACATCCCAGACTCCACTTCTTAATGTTACCACCTCCCAGCATGCCCACACTGGGGCCTAGCTCCCCACACAGTGAGTAGGATTTTTAAGCTACATTCACATCACAGTAATAACACTGCACACAAGCCTACTACCCAGGGAAGGTGAGGAACGGATGATAACCCATGTCAGAAGAGGCCAAGACTGGCTAGACTGTGTCTGTAAGGAGGGTCTTTGGGGTTTATTGAATTGAGAGGTAGGAACTGCAAGCCAAATGGTGAGGAGCCAGGAGAGTAATAGTTCTGAGCATAGAGTAGGGCAAAAGTAGGTGGACAGGCTATTGACTTCCATAAGCCACGCCCATTAGCACTGTCCTGAGGTGGCCCTGGGGAGTCAGCTCATTCCCTTTTCCTTGCTTGAGTTCCTCAAAACAACCATAGAGCTTGCTAAGTGTGTAACATTCTAAGGCAAGCCAGAGCAGAGTACAGGAGCAGCTTCTCCAAAAGTAGGGTGCCCTGCTGTGCCTAACCCAGTGAATGCAGTTGCCCACCAGGTACAACCCACTGTTGTAAACAGCTGGGAACTTTCCCAGGGCTCCCAGCTGCATCCCAAGCAAAATGTGCATCCACAAAGCACATGGAATCATTATGCTATCTGAGCCTTGAAGGACCAGTCCATCCAGTGTCCCAGGCTTCTAATGTCCCTTCATGCCTGTCCATGACAAGTAAAGTTGCCTCCCTCATCTCTCTCTGCCCCCTGCCACTCATCTGTCCATCTGTGCTTCAAAATGCACATTTAGGAGTCTCAGTGCAGGGGATTGGAGAAAACGTAAACAAAGCTCTTTGCCCACATGAGAAGACGCCACCTTCTTGGCACCTGAGTGAACAACCCAGACCCCTTCTCCTGAGGCTGTGCCCCTGGTCTCTATCTTGGACTCCAAGAAGTCAATGGGGGGATTCTCTCACTGTTTTTCCTCAAGGCAGGATACTCTCTTGTAATATCCAGTTCCCTCCTCTCTCAGCTCTGTGCAGGTGCAGTATGATTTAAATGCCGCCATGAATAGTAAAATGAACAGAACAGTTTTCCACAGTGCTGAAAAGCCCAGTCCGGGCAATTAACTAACAGTGAGTCTTCCAATTTCAAATAAAAGCAATTGGTTCTTATCGGTTTACGGACACTCAGCATTCAGATGACAGAAAGGAAGAAAGGAACAAGATTTTGTTTGTTTGTTGTTTGTTTTTTCTCAAAGGACGGTACCCTGTGTGCTTGAAGACTTTCATAGCATGAATGTAACCTGAAGCGGGTCTTTCCTCTCTACTGCAGTTCAGAAGTATGACTCCTGAATTTAAAATTAGCATGAGAAAGCACTTTCTGCAGATAGATTCCCTGCTTCAGGATGTGGCACTGCCAAAGCGCCAAAGCTTTAGTTCTAGATACGACCACATAAAATCCCTATTCGGGGTCAAACACCCATCATTTTTCTGAGATCATTAGACAACTGTATATCTCTACATCCACCTCTTCTTTGCAGGGAGAAGGAAATTCTGAACATAACCATTCCAGTCCAGACTGGTAAGTCCTTGGGCAATGTCAGGGATATGCAGATGGGTAACACCTCTATCCTTCGGCTCTTTCTTGAAGCCCGTGGGAAAACTATCTTGGGAAAAGGGGTGAGCCTTTTCTATGTTGGGCAGGTGGTCTCCCCCTGAGCTGAACCACAATCCCTCTAGGAATGCATTATGAAAAGAAGGCTCATAAAAGGTGCTAATTACGAGAATATTAATAGCAGTGTTGTTTATAATATCCCAATATTGGAAACTGCATACCTGACAATTTTGAATTAACAAGACCACAGCACATCTATAAATTTTAACATTAAACCCATAGGTGACTTACCCAGACATGGAAAATATCCAAGGACTGAAGATTAGACAGTGAGAAGGGACTATCAATGTTGTGAGATAAAAATGAAATTGTTTTATTTTCTTTCATAATTCTTCCCAGTTTTCTTGCCACAGATGCTCCAATCCATTCAGAAATCAGTTAAATGGTGCCATGGTCCACTTTAGTTAAAATGTTCCCCTTTCCACTTCATCTTCACACAAAGACAATAAAGAAACTGTCTTGAGTCTGAGGGTTACTGCTCAGCCTGTACCACAGTCCCCATATGACATGGAGATGACAGGAGACCCCCTCCTGTACTGTTGTTGTGGAGTTTAAATGAACAATACAGGTTTCGGCCTCTCTGCAGCTTATGTCAGAACCTCAGATTCCTCCTGGATCTAAAACAGCCAGAGTCATAGTAGTTATAAATGTGATTCTGATCACAGTTGCTACCCTGCCCTGATAGGTGAGCTTTTCTTGTGAGAGAACCAGGATTTCAATGGAGCACACTCCCTGTGAGAGCCCCTTGCAGCAGGGAGGAAGCCAGGCACCAGCAGAGACTGTGCAGAAGGAAAGAGTGAGCTCATGGTGGGAAGAAAATGATGTCTTATTAGAGAAAGTGTCTGCAGTTGTCAGAAACGATTCAAAAGGCATAAATGATTGGGACGGGCTAGGGGTTAATGACCAGCCCAGAGACAGGTCCAGAACCTACTCCTGTAGCTTTGGGACCACTTCTGGAACACCAACCTTGTCCCCAGCATTCGTTTTCCTTCCTGAAAATCATTTTCAATTAAGAATATTTCACTGTGGCATGCAATAGACAAACTAACAGAGGAAACATTTTCAGGCCATGTTCAGCCCAAAGGGGCACTCTAGAGAGGGGCACTCTAAAGAGAGGTGCTCTAGTGTAGGGGTGCTCTCATGCAAGAGTGCTCCAGTGCAGGGATGCTCTATCACATTGGGTGCTCTGGGCTCCAGGAAGCTTCATCCCATAACCATTTTCCTCTCTAAGTGAACATTCTGCTCCCTCACTGTCTCTAACCCTATCCAATGCACAGTTAACATGACTTCCATGGTCAACATGGCTGATACAAAAGCATCCAAGGGTGTGATGGGAAGGTTGATGGGAGATGAAAACAGAGAGAAAAATATGTTCTTCCTCTGGTTTGCATCAGATTTTGTGCAACATAATGTGTAGCCCTCTTTATTTTGATTTAATCTTGTGGCCCCATGGGACAGCCTGGGGGCCTTGCACATGCTGGAAGCATCATGCTCTTCCACTGAATTACAACGGGATCCTTAGTTGTTATCTGAACTAAGACATGCAAACAAAATTCCAAAACATCAGCTAACTACTTGGACAGCTGTGGCTTCTGACAGAGGCTGTAAAACAAAACTTGAGGGATTTGGTTCTTTCAGCACTCCGTGGAGAAGCTACACCCTCAACATGAAGTCACCATTGCTGTCTGGAGTGGGTCCTCATAACCCCACCCACTGCCTGGCACATGTGCAGCTGAGCAGAGCTTCTCAACGTCTGATTCTAGGTCTTCCTGCATGTGGCTACGTATAAATGGATGGATGGATGGATGGATGGATGGATGGATGGATGGATGGATGGGTGTATGGATGGGTGGGTGGATGGATGGGTGGGTGGATGGATGGATGGATGAGTGGGTGGATGGATGGGTGGATGGATGGATGGGTGGATGGATGGGTGGATGGATGGATGGATGGATGGGTGGATGAATGGGTGGATGGATGGATGGATGGATGGATGGATGGATGGGTGATGGGTGGATGGATGAGTGGGTGGATGGATGGGTGGGTGGATGGGTGGATGGGTGGATGGACGGATGGGTGGACAGACAGATGGACAGATGGGTGGAAGGAATTCATCTTTCCAAATAATAACAGAATGTGGAATACAAGGATGTTTTCATGTTTCTAGTTTTCCAACTCAATCTGGTTATGGGGGCCCCATCTTAACTTGCAGGGTAACTGAGACAAGATGTCATTTGTGCAGGAGAATCTGACCATCTAAAGCATTGACTGAGTAGGATAACAGAATCAGTCACAGAAGACTGCCCTAACCAAGTGGGCATGGTGTGGCTAAAACAACAAAAATTCATCTTCTTGTCATTCTAGGGGCCAGACGCCAAGATCCCAGTGATGCTTATTTCTTTCAAAGTCTCTCTGCTTAACTGGAAGAAAGGGACCTTCCCTTGCTCTGTCTGCATCTGTGTGATGGACATGGGGGCTGCCTCTCTTTGACCTTTAGGGATACTTCTTTTACAGACATAGTCCGAGTATCATGTATATATATATATATATATATATATATATATATATATATATATATATATATATATCATAGTATCTGAGTTCTCACTTTTGGTGCTTTTGAGAGTACGCCTAGAGGAGAGGTTCTGAGTAATATGATTCTATGTTTAACATTTTTGGGGAACTCCCCAATCATCTTCAGCAGTGCCTCCAGACTTTAGACTGCCACCAGCAAGGCACGAGGGTTCCGATTTCTCAACACATTTTCAAGTACTTGTTATTCTCCTCTTGGTCTGTTATTTTATTTATTTCTTTTTTTGTCATAGTCATCTTAATGTTTGTGAAAAAACACTGCATTGCAGTGTTGTTCCAAATTATGCTACTGGGTAATGTCACGAGCATCTTCTAGTGTTTATTGTCAAGTTATATAATGTCTTCAGAGAACATTTATTCAATGCCTTTGCCCATTTTTTGAATGTGAATTAGATTTCCATTGTTGTCAGGCATACTATTTTTAAAAATAATACAATTTTATATGTTCTTATGGTAATGATCCAGCATCTAACATCTAAGACCACATCCTTCTCTCAAGACAACAGGAAATGTAAGAGGTAAAAATTCTTATGTCCTGGTAAGAAGACACAGATGACAGCTATGTATCAATCATAACATTGGTAAGAATGGGGCAGGGCAGGAGGATAAGTTAAACAAGTAATGAGCTAAATGTCATCTCTAGTAGAATAGAATTGAAACATTTTATTTCCAAACTATAAAGGAAAAACGTAAAAATATAATTTACACTAGAAAACAAAAGGTGGGAAGAGGGGAGCAAAACTACAAACAATAGGCCAAGGCCACAGAAGCTCACGGCTCCCTCTGTCCCAGACGTTTGAACCCTTTTAGACTCCTTTCTCTTCCTTCTGGTCAACTTACATCCGTTTCCTGTGGCCGCAGAGAGATGCGCTTGGCTCAGGCATGGTAAGTCAGGAAACTCCACTCCCTGTCCAAACTGACAGAAGGAGACAAAGTAGAGTCTGCCCCTAAAAAGGCTGGTCACAGCCTCCCCCAGAACCCACCCACATAAAATTAGCCATTGAATCTCTAAATGCCAAATGTGAACTACCAACAACCGTTTAACTCTCTGACCACCAATTGAATATCCATCGTTATCGTTCAGTTCTGACAGCCAGAGTTAGTACAAACGGTTCCCCACAGATTGAATTCAAGCTCCTACCACCAAGACATGTTAGGTGTCATCTGGAGCTTCTCTATGACTAGCTATAAAGCTAGGAGAAGGAGTTAGCAATTTGCAAGAATGGCTCACAGGATTCAGAAGCTCACTTTACTTATTACCACTTGTTTATTATACATGCTATGAGCTGGAAACAGACATAAAAATAAAAAGAGTTGTGGGATACAGTAGGATGCATCAGCCTTGACTGCTGAATAAGACCCCCTAGCACCCACCGTCGTCTATAACACTGGCGGAGGATCCGCAAGAGAGGGGATGCTTATTAACACCTGATGTTTCATATTTGGCATTCAGGGGTTCCCTGGTTAATTTTTTTGTAGAAGGATTTTGAGGGAGGCCTTTTAGGAGCAGACTATTGGCCAAATTACTGGCCATTGATTAAGGAATAGAGCACAAAGCGAGGGTTTTATCCATTGTTCTGCGTTGTCATAACAAAATTCTTAAACACCGAGGAAAGTATAAATAAAGCAGGTTTATTTGACTCACCTCTCTGTGGTCAGAAGGTTGAAAAGAGTGGAGTGCTGGTGTCCTGGTGGGGGCCTTTGGTTTCATGACAACACAGCTGTGAAGCAAATCTGTACAGAAGGGAAACATCTGCAAAGCGGGCAAAGAGTGAGAAGGGAGCCAGGCTCTCTCCTTCAGAACAACCTATCCTCATGGGTCCTAATCCACTTCCAGATTTTACATGCTAGCTTTAACCTCACCATTAAAGTAAAACCCCCAAGACGCAGTTACCTTCCACCATATCCCACTCCTTCACAATCTCACTGTGTCAACACTAGGGACCAAACTCTCTGAGCACAGACGTTTGGAGGACAAGCCATACCAACCACAGCCTCTATTGCTATAGAAAAATCTCACTGAACGCATCCAGTATCTCGTGTCATTTCTAAGTTCTTCTCCATAAAACTAGAATAAAGTTTATTTTTTAACATAATGAGAATAGTTTACATTGAAGGCTGTCATCTTCTGTCTTGCACTGCTGTAAAATACTCAAGCCTGGGGAATTTATAATTTGGCTCCTGGGTCTGGAGGTTTGAAGCATGTAAAAGCAATCATAGTGCTTGCCGTGTCATGGTGGGTGGAAGGAGGAGAGGCACACAAGAAGGAACTGCTTTCATAACAAGCCCACTCCCATGGTACATGAGCCTATTCATAAGTTCTCTGTTCTCCTGGAACACCTCTCTCTTACTGGTACCTGTCAAGCCTGCTGGGATGTGGGATTGCATTTTCAGTATATACATGTGAGAGCGAAGTTTTCAAACCACAACATTGGCCAATCTCCTGTCTAGTGAAGATCAAGAATAAAACATGGCTCACAATAACATTTATTATCATCCTAAAATGTCAACTCAGTGTGGACCAACTAAAGGAAAGACAGGGGAGAAAAATTATCACTGCTTACAGATTGTCTGACTTTCAATCTCAGATACATCAAGAAAAATAACTGAAAATATCTGTGATCTGAATCCTGATGCAGTCAACTGTCCTTCCCTTATCAGCGCAATGGGATGCTAACATTTTTAAGGCGATATTATCTCTAAAATTATTGGCTTTGGATGCGAACATTGGCTTTCTTTTCTGACAACTCTAATATCTGTCCCCTGAAGAGGATAGATGGCCAATGCTTCTAAAATACAGAAGTGCAATAATATTCAGTGTGTATTATCTGTCTACAGCCATCACTAACACAATTCCTATAAAACAGGAAAGGAGAAGTGGCCATTTTTCAATATTCTTAATTGAGCAATAAATCAACCGAACTGAAACTGGATTTCAAGGCAGGCTTAATATAATAATGTTCAGACTCCTGGGTTTTGAGTCAAGGTTTTGAAGACTGGGTGCCTATTTAAAGATCTGGCTAGCATAAGCTCCATCATCATTGCAAAGGACACTCTGTGTCACTGAGTCCCATCCTGTACGTCTGGGGGAAATTATATTTCCAATGACTCCTGGCACATCCTTCGAGAATTAATTGCTGAGTCATTCAGCAATTCTCCAGTTAAAAATCTCCAATCTTTAGTCTTTAAGTTGCTGGAAGGAAGTGATCAGCAAGAATATTAGGTGGGAAGGAGTGCAGAAGAGCTCAAATTGAGAGCTGATTCACACCGTTAGGAGAACGTGACTCAGCAGGAGGCAAATCTAAGTCATAAGAGTCGGACGATAGCAAGTTCTCACCAGCCTTCTGCATCACGGCACTGTCATCTCATCAGGTGACAAGTTATGCCAATAGATAATTATCATTGCCATACTTGTCAAAGAAGCCCCATCAGCATCTAGATTTGTCCTCCAGCCTAAGTCATACAGAATCCTAACCACAAGCTTACACTCATAAGCCCAAAGCTGAATATGCTGACAAACAAGGATGTGTATATGGGTGATGCTGGGCTTGCTGTAGATGGGCCCTGGGGAAACAGGGATTAGTGGATGCTAGAGACAAGAGAAATCTGGACAGCACCCAACCTAATACCTGCACGTGAATAAATGTCAGGATTAAGTAAGCTGGTGTTTAGTCTCCTTCCAGAAGCACTTGACTCACTCAGAATACCTAGGCTGTTGGTTCCCCCCAAAGTCAATTTTTCCTAATTCAACTGACTGCAAGCACACTGTAGAAAGCAAAGAATGATGTCCTTTGGGTTTATGGGAAGTTTGTTGCATGCGTGTGTGCGTGTGTGCGTGTGTGCATGCCTCTGTGTGTGTGTGTGTGTGTGTGTGTGTGTGTGTGTGTGTGCAGAAAGAGACAGAGAGAAAGAGAGGCACAGAGAGAAATAGAGGCACAGGCAGAGAGAGGCAGTGACACATATTGTTAACAATAAGGGTATGTCCTGAGAACTCTCACCATTGTACGAACGCAATAGAATGTAGTGACACACTGAAATGGCTGCAGCATCCGTGGGAAATGAACACATGGGCCATCATTGGCTAAAACATGTCTCTGTGCCACGTGCTCAGCATAAACATGCGTAATCATTTTCACGTATTTGGACACACTATATAAAAAGGATCAGTCGGTTTTCAGACTCGGAGTAAATACCCTTTACCATGTCGAAATGATCATCCATCATAAAGTCCAGATGGGAAGCCAGGCTTGGTGTCTCTCAGCAGTGTGCTCCTGGGTGACATCAAAGTGGTTTTGGGGATTAAATGAGCTGACATTCAAAGTGTCTACAGAAGTGCTTGGCAGCCCCGCAGACAATTAGCTTCACCCCCACAGCCCCACACAAAACAACTGAATTAGGCTCTGGAACAAGACTGCAGAGGCAGGTCAGCCTGCCTTCCCATTCTCCCTTACACCTTGTCGGGTGCTCAGCAGAGCCTGACTGGAGGCTGGGTCCTCAGATGGGGAGCCCACCAAGCCCAGGTCTGACTGGAGGCTGGGTCCTCAGATGGGGAGCCCACCAAGCCCAGGTCCTGAGGATATGGGTGGTAGGGGATGTGATGAAGGGAGGAACTAAAAACGGGTCTGCAGATGTGTCTCTTGAGGAAATGACCTGATGTGAACACAAATGGAGTCGGGCCCCAGCAGAGTCCTCTCACAGCTGCCAAGTGAAAGCAGGAAGAAGTGGGGATGTGGGTGAGCCAGAGGGAGAAGGGACTCACGGTGCTAAGCAACATGGTTGTCTAGAGCAGATGCAAAGGCTTAGACATCTGTGCACCTAAAATTCCTCAACTACCTAAGATCACCAGAGCCTGGAAGTAACTCACAAACAACCCATGCCCTTGGCATCACAGAGACAGGCGACTTATCAAGGACAAATCACTAATGAGAGCCCAAACTTCCAGACAGCCGGTGCTGCAGCAGCTGCCCTCAGCAGAGCAGGGGTGGGGGCTGGAACCTTAGAGCATTCGAGGAGGATGGAGAGGAGCACAGTCAAAACCTCCTCCTCTGACCCAACACAGAAATGCCCAGATAACCTGAATCTAAAGGTGGGGGAAGCCACAGAGACAGGGGCAGGGAAGCATCGTCCCTAGGAAAGGACAGAGAGGAGCTCTTTGAAAAGATGTGGTAATGAAAGGCAAAAAAGACAAGTAGAAGGGAGAGGGGGCGGGGGATTAACCATCTCACAGAATCAAAGGCCCAGTGCTTCTTTTCTTCAACAGCATCATGCAGGAGTGAACACTCACCACACCGACCGATGCATACCTGGAATAGGGGAGATCAGACCTACCGAGTACGGAGAGTAAGAAGAGAAAGTAGAGGGTGGAACTCCCCATCAGATTACAGGAAAGACACGGAAGAAAGGGCGAGCATCACCCCAAGTGAACGAATATCCTCCATCAAACAACTGAGAAAGATTATTTTTAAGTCCTTACAATTATAGTAAAAAATTAAGAGCACGGGTGTACACGTAATATATCCATATATTATGTATGTGTGCAAAAACATTTCTAATTCTGTTTCTGTTGCTATGATGCCTGATCAATAATACCCTGATCTAAAGCAACTTAGGGAAGGAAAGGTTTATTCAATTTACAGCTGCAGGTTACAGTCCAGCCAAACATTGTGAGGTAGTCAAGGGAGGAACCTGAAGCAGATTGTCATAGTCAAGAACAGAAAGGGCACAATGGCATGTCCCCTCCCCTCAGTTTCTCTGCTCTTACAGTCCAAGGCCCTGCCTGTGAACTGCTCTCAGCCCACTCAGGGTGTATCTACCCAACTCAGTTAATATAACTAAGAAATCCCGTGTGTGTGTGTGCGCGCGCGTGTGTGTTTCAGAAAATTTATTCCACATGATAATTCTGGTACATATTCTGGAAAAGCAATTGATCTTAACAACAACAACAACAACAACAACAACAACAAAACCAACAGCAACAACCCTATGACTTCTTGACAAACAGAACAGACAAGCAATAAAAGGAAAGTAGGCTGGCATGCAGATTCTCCAAAAACACGTATGCAACACAGTAAAATAAGCAGCATTTTCAAGAACCTCCCCATCCCAAAGAGAGCACTCAGCTCTTTACATCCAGCTGTGCTATGGTGTGGCAAAAACATACTGGAAACATAGACCCCAGTTCAACAGTGTTGGAAATGGAGACGCATGGGAAAGGCGCAGCCCTGGGGGCTCTGCCCTTCTGAGCAGGTGAATGGCATGATGCTGGGTGTGGGCTCGTTGTGAGAATGTCTTCTACAAAGAGACAAGAGAGTTTGGTCCTTTGTCTCTCTCACCTTCTGTTGTCCTTCCCCCTCCACCTTGGGATGATATAGCCAGAAAGTCTTTATTGGATGCCAATCTTTGATCTTAAACTTCAGCCTCAAGAATGATGAGCCACTACTTTTCTGTTATAAGTTATCCAAGATTAACAACAACATAGACTGGTATGGCTTGGACTTTAAATGCCTCCCACTGCTCATGTGTTTGGCCACGGCTCATAGGTTGGAAGGTGGGAGAACCTCTATAAAGTTAGGCCTCATACAAGAAAGGTAGCTTATTGGGAATACGCCTTTAAAGCAGATATTGAGGTGATGGTGTGCTCTCCCTGTACCTCCTGGCTGCCAAGAAGTGAACAGCACTGGTCTGCTATGCACTACACACTGGGATGCTCTGCCTCGATCCAGGCTGGCAACAATGGAGTCCACCACCCATAGGCTGAACTCCTTGAGACTATGACAGACTATGTCTTTTCTTCCTTTTAACTTGTTTCCCTTAAGTTTTAGTCAGGGTAATGGAAAACCGACTAAGATACAGCCTAAGACATCTTGGTCAAAGAAAACTGTCTCAGACAAATTAAATTGAATTGTGCTTATCTGAACAAAAAATAACTTATGAGTCAGGCAGACTGAGAACAAGAGTAAATGTGTGAGCCCAGGCCTGCAGCAGAAGCAGTGAACCTCCACAGGTTGGTCAGAGAAGCAAAGCAAAGGTCATTTGATTGGCTGTATTCGGGCATCTGCCTTATAGTTAAGTCAGTACTGATTGACAGATATGTAGCTATTGGTGATTGGCTGGAACCCAACTATTTGTTACATATTCTTCTATAACTATTTTATTTGTGTGTGTGTGTGTGTGTGTGTGTGTGTGTGTGTGTGTATGAGTATGGATGTAGCAGTGCTCACATGCATATGAGTACCTAGAAAGGCCAGAAGAGAGTGTCATATCCACTAGAACTGAATTACATATGATTGTGAGCTACCAGACATGGACATGGATGCTGGTAACTGAGCCAAGGTTCTCTGCAAAAGCTGCAAATGATCTTAACCACTGGGCCTACATGTCCATACCCATACCATATTCATATTCATATATATATATATATTCATATTCTTAAGTTAGACTTTGACTTATTACTTAGGGACTAGGGGCTCGGAGTACAAGAAAATCTCAAGGTAGTTATCTTCCTATAACCTGTGTCATCTTTCAATGTCCTTGTTAAAGTGAAATATTATCCATAAGTCTTTAGAGAAAGTAATTACAAGCTATTCTGGAAAAAATCTATGAGAATTGGCAAGGTCTGGTCTGCAGCCTTGAAGGAAGTTAAGGTTCTCATTCCTGAGAACCCTGCTTTTTCCCCTGAAGGATTGTGGTTAATCATTCCTAAGACAAATGTGTCCTGGGTATCCTGTGCTCTTTGCCAATATTGTCTGGCTTAACTCTCTGCTGACTTTGGCCCATTTTCCCTGCAAATAGTTTATAGGATGCTATACTTCTTAATAAACATGCTTAGCAAAAGTCATCAGCATGCAAGACTTCCCCGTCCCAACTATCTGTCCTCTTTATTTCTCATCCCTGCTCTTCCTCCTCAACACTTACTATTTGGGATCCTTATTCCTGGGGTTTAGAAGTTTTAGGACTGGCTAGCCTGGTAGCACCATGACATAAACAAGGGAAACCCTGTCTCAACCAGGTTGATGGAGAGACCTGAGTCCGGAAAGTTATCCTGTGACCTCCACACACATGCCACAGCGTGTGCACTCCCCACCTCCCACCCAACACACACATGAATACATTTAAAATGGATATAATTGATAAATTGGATCCCTAAGATGACCACAATTTAGCTGTGAAAATTCTGACAAGATTTTTAAAGTAAATGTTAGGTAGGTGTCCGATATTTTAGCCACATTCCATTCAATTAGAATGCCTGCTCTGATGTTCCTGCTGATTTTCCTTGTGTCCCTTCTGAGTTGGCTTTGAGTAGCTATTTGCCTTCTCCTTAAGGGTTGCTGCATTTCCCTGTGTCTCAGTGCGTCTCGACATATCTGGGTAGATTACAGGCCCTGTGACTTTGGAGTATGCTGAATGCATTCATGTGAAGATTTTTGAGCTTTGTTCTGAAACGCAGCCAAGCCCTCAGCTAACAGTTTGGTCTTTTCGGATGTTGCTGTGTCAAATGTGATGGGAGAGGCATCTTGTCTAGTGAGAACCAAGTTCTCTCTATTGAACCAAGCCCCTTGTGGATGCTCCATTCTGTTGCCTACTTGTTACAAAGTTCTCCCTTGTGACCTGGGCAATGGGCAAATCTTCAGAACAGTGTAAGCCCTTGGCACTTTTCCAATTCTCTGAATCCCTTCTTATTACAAGTCTGGACACCAGTGTGAGGGGCGGGTGGGGTGCTTTAGAAGTCTCCAGAGATCTCTATGTCAATTTCTCTTCTCCTTGCCTCTGTCCTACAAACTCTACCTGCTTGCTTCAATCTGAGCAATCACATTAGTCTTTGGTCAGCTAATGCTCACATGGGGCAGTGAGCTCAGGCAATGACAGGCTCACTCAATGTTTGCCCTGTCTTAGAAATCACTCTCCTGAAGTCCACTGTCTTAGAAACTATTGCTGGGTATAACCCCCACCCTCAGCGGTTTTCTTAAGCAAAGGGGTACATTTAATTCTGTTCCCTCCTTTCGACCCCAAGTAGACAATGGATAAAATGCTTGAAAAATGCAGAGTACATGGAATGAAGTTTTAAATACTATCTGGTACCTTTCACAAAGAAATTAAATAAAGCAAAACTCTAGGTTAAAAACATGAAAGGAAGCAAAGAGGCAAGTGATGATAAAGCTAACGCTGTTAACACCACGATCAAATTCCTAAATGAATTTGTTAGAAGTCACTCATGTGCAGGAGCATGCAAAGATGTTATGCCCCACACCCAGCTTCCATTTTTACTTGGCATTTAATGAGAGTGGAGTGTATCTGCCATGCGTTGCGCCCCTGTGCTAAGAGAGATTCCTAATATTCACACGTCCGTCCTGCTTAGGGTTTACAGAGTGTCCAGCCTCTGTTCCAGGACCCCCACTGCCACGCCAGGATTTGCAGTTGCCCTGCATCCTTAGACCAGTTGTTCTCAACTTCTTTCACAGGGTTTGCATACCAGACATTTACATTACACATCGTGACAGTAGCAAAATTACAGCTATGAAGTAGCAAACAAATAATTTTATAGTTGGGGGTTGTCACACTATGAGGAACTGTTTTTAAAGGGTCACAGAATTAGGAAGTTTGAGAACCACTGCCTTCGCTTGTCCTTGACTGTGAGTTCCTAAGACCTTCCTCGCCTCTGAAGTCCTTTGATGACTTTGAGGAATGCTGGTCAACCATTCTAAAGAACAGACCCAAACTCAGGTTTAGTCAGTGGTTTGTCCTTATGGCTAAACTAGGACAATGTATTTGGGGGGAAGGGAGCAGAGGTAAAGGATCTTTTCCATACATTCTGTTAAGAGAACATGGTTTTGATTTGATCTATAACTAATGATATCAAAATTCACTGAGTTCATATTTCTACATTTTTTCTACTGCAAAGTAACTTTTCTCATCTAATCATAAATGCACCCTGGAAGACCTTTGATCTTTCATAGGTGGTTTCTGTGGGGTTGGGGGAAGCCAGCCGTGTCTCCATGTCTCCCTAGAAGTCACAAGGCAACACTAGTCCCTTATCACAGAGATCATTTTATAAACCTTTTTTTCCTTGTCTACAAGCTTCTACCCCAACATGGGAAACAACACAGCTACTACCATATGTGTGTACATAACTGTTCATTTCCAGAATGCACAGTGGACAAGAGCTTACCATCTGTACTTTCATATTAAGCAATTTTATCAATACACACAGTCTTTAAACACAGTTCTTTTCCATCACAATTCTGTAGACTTCACTCTTTCACGGGGACCTAATGCAAACCACGAGCCTCCTCACTCACTGAGACTTTTTACCTATTTATAGCATCGTTAGGATGTTTTTCATCTTTCTTAATTCCATTATGGATGTTCTCATATCCTGGATGTCTCATTTTCAAATAGCGTTAGACCCTCAGGATGGCATAACCAACTCTGTATCAAATAGAATAAATGATGCAGTCTGAGGGATTCTCTCCACACATGGACAAAAATACCACAAGCATAAATTATTATTAAAATTATTTTCTAAATTAGTTGAACTAAAACAAAATCCACTTCATCAATCAAGAAAAAAAAAGTAGCAGAAAGTTTCTCTAGCATATGCACAAACACATTTAAAATTCCAATAACTACATATCATGAAGAGGGTTCAGGGATTCAGGAGTAGAGGTGTGGGCCTGTAATCCCAGCAGTCTGGAGGCAGAGGCAGAAGGCTCACCTAAGAGTCTGAGGCCAACCTTATCTAAATAGAAAGCTGTATGCCAGTCACGAGGATAGAGTGAGATTTTATAAAGAAAAAAGCGATGTACTTAAGGTAAATTAAATAAAAGAAAATTCTGAGAATAATGGAAGTGGCACACTATTAGCATGAGATGGGATTTAAATTAGCACCCTGAGGTAGGCATGGTGGCATGTGTCTGATTCCACAGCTCAGGAGCTGAGGCAAGAGGTTACATAAGGAGTTTCTGCAAAACATAATAAAATACAAGTGTCCTCTTATATTCCCCTGCTAGTCTCTCAACACACAATCATGTGGTTCAGATGCACTCAATGCCTCAGAATCCTGGGTTTCCGGGGCTCCACCCTGGAACAGGCTGCCATGGGCAGTGCTGGTGAATTTGGCTGATGTGAGAAAGTCTAGATTCCTCTGGTTCTCAAAAGGATGACCCACAGTTACTAACCTAACAAAATACAATCTGAGAATTATAGATAACAGAAATGTGTTTTTCCAAGACCAAGCCACAATTGGCACTATGTCATATAGAACACACAGTTTGGCCCCAAGTTAAGCCATCTTTATTGGTTTGGACCTAGGAGACTCTGGAATACAAGCAACTATATTCTTTCTTGAGTGGAATGACAGAGACAATTCAATGGAGGCATCACTTTGGTTTTATCCCTGCTTCTAAACTAACACTTGATCATTGCCTCCTCCAGAATGGACAAACCTCTGTCTTAGCAGGAAGCACTGGGACTGTCCTTGGTAAGAGCTCTACTCTGTCCATGAAGGAGCATAATGTGGCAGTCAGTACTGACAGTTTTCCTCTCTTAGTATCACCATTTTACAGTTAAGTTCCAACATATGGGTATCTTATTTAGGGTTTCCTTGCTGTGAAGAGACACCATGACCAAGACAACTCTTATACAGGACAACATTTAATTAGGGCTGGCTTACAGTTTCAGAGGCTCAGTCCATTATCATCATGGCAGGAACTGTCGTGGCAGACGTGGTGCTGGAGAAGGAGCTGAGAGCTCTACATTTTGATCTGAAGGCAGCCAGGAGTAGACTCTCTTCTGCAGAGAGCCAGGAGGAGAATATCTTCTGCACTGAGCAGAGCTTGAAACCTAGAAGCCTCCAAAGTATATCTAAATGGTGATACACTTCCTCCAACAAGGCCACACCATCTCCCGTGGTCCAAGCGTATTCAAACCACCACAGTGGGTTTTAGCACAACATACGCATCCAAAACAGAGCAGCATTCATATGGCTGAGCTCAGAAGGCTAAGCCAAATCATTTCTGACTACAGCAGCTGTAATATGCAAAAGAACTTCGTAGAAATGATGTATTAGGTGCTTAAAGGCCACAAGTCTCCAGGAAAGAAAGTATCCGAGATACGATCCAGCTAGAATTCCTAAAGCGTAAGCCAAGGAGATGGCTCAAAGAGTGAAGGCACTTTCCACCATGCCTGAGACTAGAGTTAAATCCCTAGAACCCATAAGATGGATGAAGAGAACCGATTTCCCTTTCTGAACTCTACATGTATCAAATAACACAAGCACACTCACAAACACACATGCATGCACGTACACACACACACACACGCACGCACACACACACACACACATGCACGCACACACACAGAGACAAAGAAAATGAATAAACCAACAATGGAAAATACCCAGGAAAGGGAAAGACAGAAATGTCCCTAGCAAAAGGTTCTATCCTGCGTCCCAAGTGACAAGGCCCCAGTAAAACTCCCTGAAATTCAAGACAATGCTTGAGAAGAACCGCAAGACAAGTCACGAGACCAAGCACACAGAGTTATCAGATCAGGCACTGAACGCCAGGAAACAAGAACTGGGGTTTCCAGTCTCTGATACTGAGCTGGAGACTGGAGCTGGCTGAATCAGGTGGAGCTCTAACTCCCTACAGTTGACAAGGCTGGACGGTGCAGGCATGCACTGTCCCCAACAGAAAGGGCACCGTATGACTTCCTTGGCAGAGTGCTCTTGACATTTCCTGCACTGTTTGTGGGCTCGGACTGGGTTGAGTCTGGGCAAAGTGCTTCTATCAGCCGCAGGCTCCTGAGAAGAACATAGGCAGCCACTTCTCCCCAAGAAGGTGTTTCTCAAGGCAGGAGCTCTGCAGCCCAATGTTTGGTCATTAGCTCCATATTTCCCCCCTTTCCCTCCCCATTCTGGAGTCAGGGAGGTGTTGAAAGGAAGAGGCTTGCCAGAGCCAAACTTGAAAGCTTCATAATTTAGCCTTTGGCTAGGCCTGTGTTTGTGTTTTCATGTAAGAGCTAAGAATTATCCAGAATCAGACAAATTCCAGTGTCTAAAGCCAAGAAATGTAGACCCACAACCTCAGTACAATTCTGCAAAATACAAATGCACCCATGAACACACACAGATGGTAGGTAGCTAGGAATGAGACTGAAAATTCTACCTTGTATCCCACAATGGCTACCTCCCTGATTCAACCAGACCCCATCTTAGTGTCCTGAGTCCTTCCACACACCTGACCCCTCACCACCACAGAAGCAGCCTATATCTTCTAGTTGACAAGTCTAGCTTGTATTCTTCCTCCAACGAACATCTCATCTGTGGAGCTTGTCTACTCCATGATCTCCTTTCATTCTAAAAGTCAACAAGATGGCCCTGTTGTTTTTTGATGAAGACATTTTAAAAGGAAAAAAAAAAACACCCCGATTTTCTTCTATTTTCACAGCAAAGCATCAGAAATGATATTTAAGGACAAGGATTGCATTCCCAACACCCATGTTCTTTCTCTACATTCTAAAGTTAGAGTGAGGATGTGGGATTTTTTTTCCTTTGAACTGAGCTGTGTGAGGAACAATACGTACTTACAAGTCACTCAGAAAACACAACAGAATCAAAACAACCAAATAAATTTAGAATAATAAGCTTTCCCCAGTACTTCTTGTTTCATACATTTGGAGAGGAAACCAAAAAACAAATAAATTTCTCCAACTATAGATTCAGCCCCAATTTAGGCTGTCTTTATTGGTTTGGACCTTGGTGAAGCTGCTGTACTGTCCAGAGTAGAATCTCAGACTGAGATGGTTCAGTGGGGGCATCACCTCTTGACACCTATTTTTTGACTCACAGTTTTAAAAAGCATCATATTACAATCTTATAATATGATCTTATAGCCATTATGGCCACCCAGAAAAAATAATCACCTTTCAAAATGGGGATTATCTGAGCCAATGGTTTTCAAACTCTGGGAACGTCTAGGGATCTAATCATATCCCCTAGCATCTTCGGACGGTGGGGGAGGGAGGTAGCATGGGGATGGGGACTGGGTAGCAGGGTATTGGAGTAAATCATTGGCGATGCATGGGTTCACAAGTAAGGTGGGTGTTTTGTTTGTTTTGTTTTGGGATGAGAAAAAAAGGCCGTTTGAACTTAAACAGTGAGAATATCCCTGTGACAGAGATTGCTAACTGTGTATTGCATTTTTTTTTAGCAATAATAAGAGTATCCCAGTGTCTTGATACAAATGTGGATATAGCTAAAAGAGGGCATGGCCTCGCTTCCCTCATAGAGATTAAGTTCCATTCGGTGCCATGTCACTACAAATGTTATGTGAGATTTCTGGAGTGGATCCTTCGGAAGTGACACTGATCAGGAAACTGAAGAACTACTTTCATCCCAATTAGAATGGCTGTCATCAAAGAAACAAAGAAAATGCTAGCTGGGACATGAGACAATGAATGTAAACTTTCATAGCCACGGTGGGAGTCAGCCTGGAAGTTCCTCAAAAACCAAAACTAGAAATTCCTTAGACAAAGACACACCAACTCCAGGGGCATCTACTGAAAGGACTCAATATCTATTGTAAAGAAATCCACACACCTATGTGTTTTGCTGTTCTTTTCAAAATAGCAAGGAAATAGAATCAGCCTCGGAATCCATAACAAGTAAATGGATACTAAAATGTGGTGCACATATACAACAAAATTTAGCCATAATGAAAAATGAAGTTGAGAAGTTTGAATAAAAATAGATGGAAATAGAAGGCATCCTTTGGACTGAGGTGAGCCAGGCTCAGGGAGATAAAGGCTGCATGTTCTTTATTGGCAGGTCCTAGCGTCCAACTGTATGTGTGTACATATGTGAGCATGAGCATACAGAGAAGAGGAAACCAGGAAGGGTCCATGGAGGGTGTTTAATGGAGGGAGAGGAAAGGGTAATGTACACATGTGATAGGAACATGGAAAGGAAAAAGCAGGAGGCAGGAGGTACAGCTGAGATGAGGGAGTGGGAAGCAAGGAGATGGGGGAGGATGAGAACTGTGGTGGTTTGACTATGCTTGGCCCAGAGAGTAGCACTATTAGGAGGTGTGGCCTTGTTAGTGTGGGTGTGGCCTTGTTAGTGTGGGTGTGGCCTTGTTAGTGTAGGTGTGGCCTTGTTAGTGTAGGTGTGGCCTTGTTAGTGTAGGTGTGGCCTTGTTAGTGTAGGTGTGGCCTTGTTGGAGGAAGTATGTTACTGTGGGGTGAGCTTAGAGAGCTTCTTCTTAGTTGCCTAAGGATACCAATCTTCCTCTGGCTGCTTTCAGATCAAGCGATGGAACATTCAGCTCTTTTCCAGTACCATGTCTGCCTGGATGCTGACTTGCTCCCACCTATTCCTACAAGGCCACACCTACAACAACAGGGCCACATGCTCTAATAGTGCCACTCCCTGGGCCAAGCATATACAAACCAATATACCTAAGACAGTAACCAATTAAGAATGTGTGAGCATGCCAGAAGTAAACCTGGCACCTCGTACATTAAAAAACAAAATTTAAGACATAAATAACTTTTAAAAAAGTTAAAAGTAAGATCACCTTCCCTGCCAGACTCTCTCTTGGAATATGCAGGTGGTAGCTATAGGTCCAGCCTCCATTTGAACTCTAGTAGACCCTGAATACAGAAGTCATGTGTTGAGGACAGAGCAACTCAAATCAGTAAAGTCCCGACAAGATCAGTCCTAGGCTGCCAGTCTCTAGGCCTGCTTTACAAGGAGAGAAATATAATAAAACTCTATCTTAAGCCCATGCTCGTTTCTGTCCGTTGGGGCCAAATGCAATTCCTAGCAATACGACACTTTTATCTCTTAAAGAAGCAGGGCACTGAAAAATTGCTTATCACAAGGCAACAGCAAAGGGGTTGGACATGTAACCACTATTTGAAGAGGAAACTTCTGGGTTCTTTGGAATGTCAGTGATGTCAAATGATGTGTTGCTGGGGCACACAGGGGGAAAGGATATTTTGCAAAAACAGACAGGTGAAAGAATGCTTTCCTGAAACAGACACAGGTAAAGGGATGTTTTGCTATAGCAGACACATGAAAGGACGTGTGATGAAGAGATTTAAATATGACCCCACAGACAGTGGAGCTCCTGCATCGGTTTGGTTTGCCTTGCTATTCATCAACTACATGACACACATGTATTGTTTCGCCCTACATTGTGTTGCTAAGCTCCTCTTGTGGTGCCGCCTTGGAGAGAAACTTGCCAAAGAACTTCTCATGAGGTTTCTGCAGGTATCTTGCTGCTTCTACAACCTTGGGCCAGTTGGTAAGCCTTGAGCTTTCTTCTGGACTGAACTGCCCTTGCTGGTTCACGTGAGGTGTCTGGCAAGTGGGCTGGACTGCAGCTGCTGAGTTTTATTGGATGTTTGCTACTGGACTGAACCCAGATATCCTGACAACAGGATTGAACTCGTCCTCCAAAGAACCACTTCTAAACAGGTCTACTTCCCCTGTGTCCTAATAACCTTTCTTTTCCACTACCTCTGGTGGGTGGTGGCTAAAGGAGAGGTTGAATGTTTATTAAAGTAGGTTGAGAAAAAGTTATGTTTACAACTATTCCTTCATGGACCACAGATTGAGAAACGTCCAAGCCACCTGAATGACCTTAGTAAAAAGGCCGAGAAGTGTGCAGGAAAATGCACCCTGGCAATTCAGGGTCCCCTTTACAGCAGGTGTAGAGAGCCCTAGTGAAATGCAGCCAATAGTAAAAATTAGTCTGTTATCTTAGATCAATATATGAATTCTTGTACAAAAACTTAGAACGACATGGAAGTTAAAACATAATGAGGAAATACGGAATGCTGTAGAGCTAAAAGTGTCCAATTTCTGCATCAGTGTGGACCCCTAAGTGTGGAGGAGTGTTGTTGTTGTTGTTGTTGTTTTGTTTTGTTTTGTTTTGTTTTTATCAAGCACATGATCTTGGTTTTGGAGTAAAAAAAGAAAAAGAAAAAGCTAAGGACAGAATGAGAAGGGAGCCTTAGTTAAGAAAGGCCTCCATGAAACATGGCTGTAGGCAAGCCTGGAGGGCACTTTCTTAATTAGTGATTGATGGGGAGGGCTCAGCTCATTGTGGGTGGTGCCACTCCTGGGTTCTATGAGAAAGCAGGCTGATCAAGCCATGGAGAGCAAGCCAATAAGCAGCACCTCATTCCCCCATGGTCTCCTGTTTCCAGGTTCCTACCCCGTTTTCCTTCTGTCCTGACTTCCTGCCCTGGTTTCCTTCAATGATGAACAAATAGGAAGATATTGTGATCTGGAAGTTAAAACCAAAAAAAAAAAAAAAAAAAAACCAAACCCCTTTCCTCCCCAACTTGCTTTTTAGTCATAGTGTTTCAGCACAGCACCAGAAACTATTTTTATTCATTCCTATTAAGTAGCAAAAATAATTCCTATTGGAGACTGATAGTTGAATTTAATAGAAACAATCAGTTTCTAACAGAAACTAAGACAGAGATAGAGACAAGATGGAGTGAGACAGAAAAGACAGAAGGACTCCGGTGCTGGAGACAGGAAGCCTGACTGACGGTCTTGACGTCACGTCTTAGTGTAAGCTGTCTCTTGGAAACTGCACCTGCTAAGGCTTATTTCTACCCTCTCGTGTGTGACGTATATGAAAATTCTGAATAAAAGATGTGAGAAACAAAATCAAGAAACAGAAAGGAAACTAGTCAGTCCAGCCGTTTGTCCTTTCTGCAAGGCTGGGGTGTCGCTCAGCTGGCAACCCAGCATGAAGCTGGTGAGGAATAAGAGCACCCTGCTAAGAAATGGCATTTCTCATGGCCATGCCATTCTGAACTGAGTCATAGCAGGGGCAAACTTTCCTGCTGGTAACTTTTTTTACCCACTATTCTACCCTCCATTCTACCTTCCATTCTACCCTGAATCACTGGGCAGGAGAGAAGCTCCAAATATCCCTTAGTGGAGACTCTCTCAGTCTTGCAGAATCTAAGTTGCACTTTGTACTAATGACATAATCTGGGGCTAGAACAGAGGGACTGAGCTTTTCCAAGGAGGCCACTGACTGCTGGGGAACGGGCAGCTCCCTGTTTAATGCTGTTGCATGTTCCCAATGCACAGATGCTGCCTTTACAAAGAATCCAGGTTAAGATAAAAACCCCATGCTTATTTACCTCTTTCCAAGTTCCCAGCCAGGGTAGTTCAAGGAATGTAGCATACATAAAGGACAGCATTGGCATTGGAAACGGTGCTGGGGAATTTCTCAGTGCTGAAAAAACTTTTGTAGATTTCTGCATACAGTAAGAGGCTGGACTGAAGGAAGGGCCAACACTTGAGAAACATAGGAAGACTCACACACACACACACACACACACACAGAGAGAGAGAGAGAGAGAGAGAGAGAGAGAGAGAGAGACAGACAGACAGACAGACAGACAGAGAGACAGAGAGACAGAGACAGACAGAGACAGACAGAGAAAGAGACAGAGAGAGATAGACAAATTGGGGACAGGAAAGGGGAGGAGGGGGAGGGGAAAGGAGAGGAGGAACGGAAGGGAGCACAAGGGAAAGTCCTGAGCTGTCCCTCAGAACTATAGGCAAAGGACAGTGGAAAGCATCAGTTCACAGGGCTGAAGAGCCAAGATTTTGTAGACATTTGATGAAGTATCAAGGTTTTAAGACACTTCTTGCCGCCAATGACTAGTTCTTCCTAGCCTTTTCCTGTTCCTCCATCCTTCCCACCCCCTTCATCCCTCCCTCCCTCCCTTCCTTCCAGCATTCATTTTCTTTCTCTTCCTCTCCTTTTCTCTTTTCTTTTCCCATCTTCCCCCTTCACCTCTCCCCCTCCCCCTCTCCCTCAGCTCCTTTTCCCCTCCCTCTTCCTTTTCTCACTCACCTCATCCTCCCCTTCTTCTCTGCCTTCACTTGCAAACAGTCATTGAAAGCGTGCTCCAGACCCCCTTGTCAGCACTGGGGGCAGAAGAGCCCATAGACAGCCCATCCCCTTCCTTCCAGGGGCTAGCAATCCTCTTGCTCTTAATAGCAGAATTGCCACAAGGATCATAGCAGTGAACAAATAAAGAAGGGCAAAGGACAGAATGTCTTTAAATCTTCAGAGTCGGGGAACCACTGGATCCTATTGGAACAAGAAGTGTTAGAGAAGTCAAGGAGACAGAGATGTTCCTCATACTAAAGCAAGATGCGCTGACGCGAGAGAAGACCAGAGTAAGAAGATAGAACAGGGGTGAGTATATTGGGCTTCAGAGCAAATGACTCAACACTTCTTAAAGAGCACAGAAAATAGCCGGACTCAGTGCAACAAGAGGGGAAGAGGGCTTATGTCTCAGGCTTAATGCTTGACAGCCTCCCCTGGCCCAGGGCCATGGTGATACCACTGATATTCAGACTCTACTCAGAGCCTAGCTGTGGCCCTGAAGAATGGTCGTCTTTCTGTAAATAACTGCATTTCAAATGTCTACCCTATGACGGCGAGGTAGCTAAATAAAAGTTAAGTCCACAGTCCTGCCTACTGAATGTGGAGGCTTAGATCCACACTGCCATGACCATAAATTTCTCCCAGCTAAAATAAGAAGTTAATTCTTAAATATCTTTCCCCTGCTGTCTCTCCTTTTCCTCTCCCTTTGTAGACAAATTTCTCCGGCACGTTCTATCCTTACCTTGCTATTTCTCTTTCCTCCCACTCACACTCCATCTCACTCCAACACAGCTCCCCGTCCTCCCACAGGACACTGCTAATTACAGTCAGTGTTTGGGGCATTGTCTGTCTTTGATCTGTAAACACGTGGCATGGCCGTCTTCTTTTCTAAACACCTGCTTTCTTTGTGCTACTGTTTTAATGGGTCTCTCAAAAGTTCATGTGCTGGCAACTTAATCTTCAATGCAACTCTATTGAGAGGTTGTACCTGTAAGAGATGAGGAGATGCCACTGTTGTGAGACAGGTTAGATAGTGATGAAGTAGGCTCATGTGGTAGGCCCCCGGCACCTGTTCTTTTACCCTTCTGCTATGGAATGATGCGACCCAGATGCAGTCCTTCACCCTCTGGAACTATGAGTTGAATAAATGTCTGTTTATAAATAACCAAGTTGTGGGCACACTTCCAACAGTAGCAGAAAAGAGGACTAAGCCATCTGCTTCTAAGGCATCATTCTCCCTTCAGGCTTTCCCTGATGCTCAACCTTCGCGGTTACTTTTGTAGGCTTGACTTTTACTTGTCTATTACATGCCAGTGTTCTTCAGGACTCCAAGCTCAACATTCTTTCCATTCTATCTTTCCTTCCTGCATGCTTTCATCCATGGTGGTGACCTCATGACACCCATGAACCATGGCTCACACACCTCTGGAACTTCTTACTCTGGACTTTGATGAACAAATACTATTTTAGCATCTCCACTTGGATGTGAGTGGATACCTGCAGAAGGATACCTCCAATATGCTCAAGGTCAAAGTCTTATCCTTCTGTCTGTCCTCAGCTGCTCATCTTCTAGAGTTCATATACTGATCAAAGGTACCATAGTTCCTAGTTTTCTTGTCCTCTGGAAGGAAGCTCAACTGAGAAAGTATTTCCATCTGACTGGCTGTAGGCAAGCCTATGGGGCATCATCTTGATTGATGATTGATGATTGATGAGAGAGATTTTAGCCAACAATGGGTGGTGCTACCCATGGGCAGGTGGTCTTGGGTGGTACAAGAAAGCAGGCTGAGCAGATCATGGGGAGTAAGCCAGTAAGCAGCATACCTTTATGGCCTTTGTACATTTCTGTTCCTACCTCCAGATTCCTGTCCTGATTTCCCTGGATGATGGGCTACAAACTGTAAGTTGAAATAAACCTTTTCCTCCCTGAGTTGTTTTTGGTCATGGTGTTTTATCTCAGCAATAGAAATTTAACTAAGGCAGGCACATACCTCTCTCTCATTCAATACCATTCACTTTGCTTTGGGTCAAACACTGTTTCTCTCTCTCTCTCTCTCTCTCTCTCTCTCTCTCTCTCTCTCTCTCTCTCTCTCTCTCTCTCTCCTCTCTCTCTCTCCTCTCTCCTCTTCTTCTCCTCCTCCTTCTTCTTCTTCTCTCCTGCTTTTCTTTCTGAGAGAAAGTTCCATGTAGCCCACCTTGTCCTCAGATTTTTATATGTAAAGGCAAGCATCAAATTGACTGAGCTATATTCCCAGCCTGTACTTACCTTCTCTCATTGATCAGATGGACTCTGCTGTCCTTCTCCAAAAGAATTGATATTCTCTCTTAGAATGTATCTTGCTAAGCTAACTTCTCGAACATTTCTTTACAGGTTTTCCCAGCACTGTTAGGTTCAGATGAGCTCTCCTGTCATGAAACCATCCCCCATTGCTTAGTGTAGTTGTTGTGCATTCTTCAGCCAGTGCTGATAAGTCTTCATGAAGGGGTGCTTAGGAGATGGATCTGTGAATAAAGTACCTTCTGCACAAGTTAAAGACCAGAGTTCAGAACCCCAGCATGCATAGTGGGAGGTTATGGAGGCTAGAGGGTAATCTCAGCACAAGGGAGGCAGGGACAGGGGATCCTTGGAACAAAATGACTGGGTAGCCTGTATCCAGAGTTCTGGGTTCAAGAGAGACTAAGCCTGACCTATGAAACAGTATCAACAAGTGGCCTCCACATGTGCATACATGTGTATATGTGTGTCCATGTACAAGACACGAGTACATAAGCAGAAAGGCTGGGATATTGTCTGTTTTTAACTCCATTGTACCTCATGACCACTTTTTTTGGAAATGAATACATGCATTAGTCAACAAAAAGAGAGTTGCTTGCCCGAACTGAATTGGACAAGTTTCCTTTTTATTTATAGTGTTTTCACAGACTGGCTTTTTTATATTTATGAAATCTAATGTATCCATCTTTCTGACTTTAGGGCCATTTTTAGACTGGCCTTTGTTACCCCAAGATTACATAAATATTCACCCAAACTTCCTCCAGTACTTTTATGGTTTCCTTCACAGGATTTAATTCTTAAATCCATCTGGAATGTATTTCTGAAAAAAAGTGAAATAGTACCAGCTATTTTGCTTCAGAGCCAATCTTTCCTAAGTTGAAAACTTTAGCTATATTCAGTTGTGTGATGTCATTAAAGATAATAAGATTTGGGACCAGATTCTGAGTTCAGTTGTACTCACTGTACAGGGCTTAGAAAATCATTCAACTTCTGAGAGTTGTCCAAAAAATGTTTATGGGAAGAGGGGCTCAAAGGAAAAGAGCATTCAAGAGAGTCCTCATGAACAAAGCTCTTGAAGAGGCAGGATGGCATAAGGACAGCCTGGTGGCTAAGAGCGTAGGTCAGAAGAGAACAGATCAGTTATCATTTGCTTCTCTGTAAAATCAAATCAGAGTGATATAAAATTTGTACGATGCATCTCAGAAGCTAATTAAATTACTAAGTGCAGAACAGTAATACCAATGTCTAGATCCATAAGGCAGGAATAAACTAAAAAAAAGGAGGGAGAATGTCTGTTTGTTTGTCTGTTTCTTTGTTTTTTGAGACAAGGTTTCTCTGTGTAGCCCTGACTGTCCTGAAATTCTCTTTGTAGACCATGCTGGCCTCAAACTCACAAAGATTCACCTGTCTCTGCCTCCCAAGTGCTGGGATTAAAGGCCTGCATCACCACACCCAGCCATTTCTTTTTTTTTTTTCTTTTTCTTTTTTCTTTTTTTCAGAGCTGGGGACCAAACTCAGGGCCTTGCGCTTGCTAGGCAAGCACTCTACCACTGAGCTAAATCTCCAACCCCTGGGATGCCATTTCTTAAGGAGTATGATGGAGACTTTCTCATTCACACACTTCTGAAGAAAGGTCATCCCCAGCACGTGGCCCTAAGTGCACTTGCAGGTAATGTGAAGGAAGTTGAGAAGACTAGATGACTGTGTCTTCTCAGGGGCCTTGCTGTTTCTAACGTATTTTGGTTCTTGAAAATATGTTGCCTGTGACCTGTTCTTAGCCCAGGAAGAGTTGCTGCTAATGTTTTCCAGTGTAAGGAAGTGGTTTTATTAAACTCAGCGACTGACTATATGGGAATATATATGTGTGGGCACGTGTGGCCTCCTTTGTGATTCCTCCACAAGAGATAATTTCCTTGGAGGAAGAGTATAAGCTAGTCTGGTCAACTGGAGTCAAAAGTTCCTTCTTTGATGGTAACGGGTCAAAGGGAGATGGGAGTGTGGAAAGACTCAGAACACCAAGATAGCAGGTATGGTTGAAGAATCCAAATGTCCATGTGTGTAGAGGTGTGGTGAGTGTGTGTGTGTGTGTGTGTGTGTGTGTGTGTGTGTGAGCATGTGCACACATGGTTAGAGGCCAGAGGACAACCTCTGCTGCACTTTGTTTTGGGATTTGCCTTTGAGACAAGCTCTCTCATAGCCTTGGAGCTTACCAAGAGGGATGGCTGGTCACGGAGCCCAGGAATCTGCCTGTCTCTACTTTCTGAGTGCTGGTGTTGCTTTCTTCTTTGGTTTCTTTCTCTTTGCAGAGATGGACGTTGGAGCGTTGATCTCATATCTCCATACTCACAAGGCGCTCCCTTCGTTGGCTGAGTTATCACCCCAGTCATGAAATCCACTCTAAAAAACTCAATGGCCAATTTTTAATAATATAATGATAACATTTTTTGAGACTACATGGTAAATGTATCACATAATCTATAAAAAAGTGAGGGGAAGGGAGGAGATACCTCATAAGGCAGTCCTGATGCTTCTTCTCATTTTCAATTTCACCCCTTAAATACACAGGAATCTGGGTGCATTTTAACTCGGTATCGTCTCACAGGATAATAAACACTAACCTTCATTTGCCTCTCTTCCTTCCCAGCCGTGTCCCTTCACCACAGGCTCTGAAATGGCTTAGGTACTCTGCCTACCAAGAATAAGCAGGGCCAAGCCAATACGCAGTGTCTGGAAACAGCTCCAGCAATGGATGGAATCCGGCTGTTTCCATTGGTTACACAGAGGCACTTGCTGCTTGTGCCAAGTGGAATGCTCACTTTCCTACCCCCGCTTACCCTCTGTCCGTCACAGAACTAGACAGTGTTTGCTGTTCAACTTAGGATGAAATAAACCTGCTTTCTTGATATGTTTTGCAGGGAAGGAAAATATTTTGATTTTCTAACACATTCACTGTTAATGCAGGAACATTGTCAGCTGACAAATTCCAACAGAGACTTCAAATGCTAGCCCTGATATCAATTGTCATAAGTATGGGTTAACCATTCAAGTCTATCAAACTGTAAGACAAACGTATCATTTTTCCCATGAGCAGTCTTAGGATACTTGAAAATAGGCATAATGTTTGCCCCGCCTAGACTTCATGGTGGGGAAGCTTTGGAGCCCTGCCCTGGCCTCCGCCAGGAAGTTAGGTGAAAGAGAGTGGAGCTGGGAGTGGAGGACAGTATACACAGTCAGTTCTTCAGACCTCTGGGTTTCCAATACATATTTTTCTTGTTATTAATCTGTATTTTCTTATTATTAACTCTTAAGCAATATGGCATAATGGTTACATAAAATTCAGATGTATTTGTTTATGTTATAATCAGAACTACTTTATTGTTTGCTTATTTATCTGTGTGTATTACTTGCACATGTTCACGTGTACAGAGGTCAGAGGACATCTTTCGGTGCTGAACCTTACTTCTACCTTGTTTGAGTTAGGGTCTCCAGCTCAGTACACCAATCTGGCTGTCCAGGGAAATTTGGGAGATTTTCTTGTCTTCATCTCCTATCTTCCTGTAGTAGTGTTATGGTTACAGACTGGTTACCATGCCTGCTTTTATATAGTTTCCAGGAATTCAAATTTAGGCCAGCTTACTCGGCAAGTGCCGCGCCCACTGATCCATCTCCCTAGCCTAAAGGTATGCAATTTATAAAGCCTCCCAGCTCTGTTTTCTGGCTGTCCACATTCCATTCATTCTTGGGCTGCTAAATGAGCGCATCACATTTACTAGTGTTCATCAACTCAGAGGTCTTCCATCTTCCATGGCCTTGACTATTCCACTAGGCCTTGGGTCCTTCTATTCCTACTTCTTGGTGGATAGTCCCAGGTAACACTCAGCTCTTCAGTGTGATTCCTTACAAGAAATTCAAAGGCAAGACAAAAATGCCCCACCTCCCTTTGCACTTTAGGTCAAGCCATTCTCCACTGTAGGGGTTGTCAATATCAATGCTGTAAGTACCTTGGAGGGCAGAAGCATGGAACAGTTCATGAAGAACTTGTCCTGCAAACACAAAGATCCAAGTTTAGATCCCTACACCCACATAGTCCTAGCACAGCAGAGCAGAGATAGGAGGAATATCCCCGAGCTTGCTGGCCCATCAGTCTAGCTGAATCTGTGAGCTCAGTGAGAGACCCTGCTACGAAACATAAGTGGAGATTATCAATCAAGGAAGACTCCACACACAAGCACAGACACATACCCTTACATACATATCATAAACATATTTACATACACAAACACATAGACACAGACAGACAGACAGACAGACAGACAGACAGACAGACAGACAGACAGATACACACATACACACATCACACCTGACACCTCAATTTCCAGATCTTATGGTGTGTCTCTTTCCACATCCTGGAAGGCAGAGCATGACAGTGGAGCTGGACTAGGACTCCCTCTGGTGCCATATACACAACCCAGGGGCTGTCAGGTTCCAGGTCATGCAGCTTGATAGATCCTCATGCTGACGGCAGGGCCAGTGGGACCATAGCCTCTTCATTTGTCACGCACTCCTCCAGTCCAATCTGTCTCCAGCTGCCATCTTGGCATCATTGCCTGAAACAGCTCAGAGTCAAATGTTGCTCCTTGAGACTGAGGTGAGAACTGACTTCTGTGCAAGGAGTGCGCACCCATGATAACATTGCTTGGGGCAGGGGAGCATGAGCAAAAGTTTTGGCTACTTTTTTTCCCACTAAAAAAGTTAAAAACCCTAAGACAGACCATCATTGTCCTCTTCTTTGAGGGTTTTGGGTTGTTGGTTTTTTTCCTTTCACCTTCCTGGAAAAAAATTCTCCGGTGGAATTTTATTACTTTCTTTAGCATTGAAAAAAATGAGTCACCTTCTTCCTAGAGAGCAGACCATGTAGCATGCCGTGTCAGAATTCGAGGCTCTGTTGGCATCATCAGACATAGCAACTGACTGGATAAGCATCAGTGTGAGCTCACAAGCTGCCAAAAGCATTCCACGAGGCGACTCAGCCCACCTAGACAAGATTTACTATTTTCATTACTTATTTAATTGGGGACACTGTTCATTTTCCTGGAAGCAGGGCCTATATTTACATTGACAGTTTTATTTGTGGCCAGTGTGGAGGCTCTAACAAATTACTGCAAACTTGGTGGCTTAAAACAACTGAAACTCATTTCCCCTCCACCATGGAAGCCAGGAACATGAGGTCAGAGTGTCAGTGCGGTCATGCACTTTTCAGAGGCTCTGAGGAAGATTTCTTCTCCACCTTTGCCAGCTTCTGGCAGCTCCAGGTACCCCTCCTCTTATGGTGGTATAATTCTCCCCTCCCCTCCGTGTTCATGTGGCCTCCTTCTCTGTGTGTTCTTCCCTTGCTTCATTTTATAAGGTCACTGTCATTAGATTTAAGGATGATCTCATCTCAAAGCCCTTAATTCCATCTTCAAACATTATTTTTCCAAACAAGGTCATAGGTACAGGTTCTGCTGACGTGTCTTTCAGACAACCACCATTCTACCAGATACCAGCAAGGATACAGTGTAGAAGCCTAAGCTGACAACTCCTGCATTTCTGATGTTTGTTTATGATTAGAGCACATTGGATGCCATTGCCTGTTTGTTCCACCCCCAGATCCAGCTCTTTCTAGAGAAAAGACAAACATTGTATGCTGATTTAAGGAAGAGACACTGGAAAGAGAGGTTTCTACCATAGTACACTAGTCAGCTTTCCAGCCTTATAAAGAGAGACCTGCCATAAAGTACTTATGAAATAAAAGGAGCTATATTTTGGGTCCATGGTGAGAGCTCAGGTCCGTGATATGTGACATCACTGATTTTGGCCTCTGGTGAGAGCAGTGAGAGGAATCAAGAGCAGATAGTAATGCCACAATTCTTCCTAGGTGGCAGGACCCACATGACTTAAGGACTTTTCATGAATGTCCACCTCCTAAAGATTATATTATCTCCCAATAGCACTACCCTGGGAACCAAGCCTTTAGCACACAGACCTTTGGGAACTCTATTAGGAATCATTCTGTACACTCTCCCACTAGAAGATCATTAAATGTTGCCTAAGGGTAAACCCTTTGATGTGATAAGTTCTTCATGAGCCTTTCTAATCAAAATCCTCATTTCGTTGAACCTAACTATCCACACTCCCCACACCTGTTCTAATACATCCATTTAGGACTGGCTGATGTCATGTACCCTGACCACCAATAAGAAACTGACACTAAACACTCATGAGCATCCTTTCTCGCTTTACAATGTGTCTGCTTTCTATAAACCAGCCCAGTGGTTCTCAATCTTCCTAGCGCTGGACTATTGAATACAGTTCCTCCTGTTGTGGTGACCCCCCCAACCATAAAATTATTTTAGTTGCTACTTCATAACTGTGATTTTGCTACTATAATGAACTGTAATGTAAGTATCTGATATGATGGTTGTCTGATAGGTGACCCCCAAAGGGTCTCGGCTCACAGGTTGAGAACTACTGCTCTAGCACTCCAGTTCTCCTGCCTCCACTTCCATGTTGAAGCATCCTTCTCTTGGCCCTCACATGGCAGTCGAGCAGCACGCCTCACTCACCATCTTCACAGTCTTTGGTTCCTCACATTTATGAGCAGCAGACAACTGTGCCCATTATCTCTGTTCTCCTCTTATTACAGATGTGTGGGCCCTCTTCCTAGCAAGCACCTCTCCTTTGAGGCTGCCTTCCATTACCCCTTCTGGAAGATCTCATTCACAGTGAGCCTTTTTCTTCAGCCTCTGCCCTTATTCCAGACGTCACATCTGCTGGTGTTCAAGAAACTCCAGGATCTAATGGAAAAGCCTCCTTTGGCTTCAATTTCCCTTCATGTGGTGCTCTACACACCCTTGCCTGCCCCCTTCATCTGCCTCTTTGTCAATTCTTCACTTTCCTTGGAAAGTTTAGTTAGGGTTTCTATTGCTGTGAAGAGACACCATGACCATGGCAACTCTGGTGTTGAAGAAGGAGCTGAAAGTTCTATGTCTTGATCCATAGGCAGCAGAAGGAGACTGTCTATGCTGGGTAGAGCTTGAGCATAGGAGACCTCAAAGCCTTCTCCCATAGTGACACATTTCCTCCAAAAAGGCCACATCACCTCCAATAAAGCCACACCTCCTAATAGTGTCCCTCTCTATGGGTCTATGGGGCCATTTTCATTGAAACCACCAGATTCCATTGACCAGTTCTTTATAGACACCATTAACACATGTGTCTCAATCTCCCTCCATGCTGCCAGCTGCATGGTTCACCTCTCTTTCTTCACCTTCATGATTTTACATTTGCTGAAGTTCCCTGACCCTGGAGAATTCTTCCTACTCAAGGGTTCATTTTCTATAGTCTATCTGTGGCTTATTTTTATTGTTTTAAAAAAAAATCTTTATCCAATTTATGTCAAGATAAAGTCTTGCAGCCAGTGTGCTTACTTCCTTTACCCACTAAGGGAAATTATTTTTTGGAAAGGAAATTTTGGAGAATTATAAATCACATCTGTATCTGCTTCATTGATAGTATTTAAATATTCTCCTGTTGGTATCAAATTTACTAGGGAGATGAGTCTTAAACATTGGTAGGACATTTATTTGTTTTCTGTTAAGGTGACTGCAAAATAGGTTTGTTTATGTTTTGGGGATTTTTTATTTTTGTTTTGTTTTATTTTGCTTTTTGTGTTTTTGTTTTTGTTATTTATTTATTTTTTACAAACTAGATTGTTAAAATGTTTCTTTAGGGAAAAAGAATCCCAGTATATCTCTAGAGATGCAAAATTGTAGGATCCTTAATATACTTCTTAATTTTTTTCTTTGTAATACATTTATGTGTGTGTGTGTGTATGTGTGTGTGTGTGTGTTTATGTCTACACATCTCATCAGAGGACAACTCAAGGAACCCAGTTCTTTCCTTCCATCATGTAATTTCTGAGGATTAAACTCAGGTTGTCAGGTTTGATAGCAAGCACCTTGATCAACTTGTCAGCCTGATTTATTTAGTTTTCAGTTATTATACAAAGTAACAAGTTTCCTTATGACATCTGCATATTTAGTTTATATTCCATACATTCTGCACTTTTCTCAATCTCTCTGGCCCCACCCACCCTGGACCCTTCTACCCTCAGTCCCTGCTGTACCTGACCTTTTCTACTCATAACACATGGGTCCTATTACCCTCTCACTCTCTTCCCTCAAACCTTTTTTCTTCCCATCTCATAGTCTCCTTTCTTGTGTCCTGGCCTCACACACAGATGTTCGTATATGACTGGGAGCCAGTCTCTGCGTATGAGAGGAGGCATTTACCTCTTGCAGATGCATTTATATCACTTAATATACTATATTTTCAGTTCTATCCATTTTCCTTCCAATTTCATTTTTCTTTATGGCTGAATAAAATTTCACTGTGGACATGGACTACATTTTCATCCTCCATTTATCTGTTGATGAGTCTTTTATAGTTCAGTGAAATTTCACACCCATTATCTCATTTTATGCTTGCCATGGCCCTGTAGGAGAAAGCCATTTGTCACTTTTCACACACAGGAAGAAAATGTTTCAAGTAGGCCACATGATGCTCGTAAGCACGTGCGCGCGGGCGCGCGCGCACATACACACACACACACACACACACACACACACACACACACACACACACACACACCACGGCAGCTAAGGCTCCCCTTGAACTTGGGTCTGGGTGTGTGTGAAAATCATCTGAAACCTTGGGAAAGTTTAGAGGCCAAGGCTGCACTCTACGACAATTAAAACAGAATCTTGGGATGCAAGGCCAAGGCTTCAGTAGCGAAAGAAGCCAAACTCAGAAAGGCAAAACTCTGTCATCTCCCACACAGATGGAGTCTCAAAAATGCAAGGAAGCAAGAGGGGAATAGTGGTAGGGAGGTATCTGGTGTGGGTTAAGAGCACCCAGATTCAAGAGGGACCTAGTACCCTGCACTAAAAATAGTTTGTTTTGGTTTTTTTAGTTTTTGGTTTGTTTGTTTTATGTATATGAGCACTTGTTTCTCTGTTTGTACGTGTATGTTCCTCCATGCATGCCTAGTACCTACTATGTTCATAAAGCATGCTTGGATCTAGTGAACTGGGATTACTGGTACTTGGAACCACATAAGGTTTGGTGCTGGAAACCAAACCTTGGTCCTCTGTCAGAGCAGCCAGTTCTCCTAACAGCTGAGCCATCTCTCCAACCCTGAAAGAATAGCTTTTCAGCCTCAACACAAAATTGATGGGGCAATGGACATATTAATCTGCTGAACTGAATTTTCCTTCCTGTTTTGTTGAGACCTGGTTTCTCTGTGTAACCCGACCTGTCCTGGAACTCCCTCTGTACACTAGGCTGGCTTTGAGTTTAGAGATCTTCCTGACTCTGCCTTCCAAGGGCTGAGATTAAGGGTGTGCACTGCTATACCCAGCAAGCCCAGGAAACCCACAACACAGTTGTGGTTGGTGTTACTACTTTGTGGGTTCTTCTTTCTTCCTCCATTCTCTACCCTTTCCCCCAACCTTTCAACCTCCTAATACTAGGTAGGAGAGAGAAGGGGTAGGGGAGAAAGGTGGCAACTACTGTGAGACTACTTCCTGCTGACTAAGAGCATCAAGTTCTTTGCGGCAACTTTGATCTTCACAATCAGAATTTCTAATTTCTTGTTGTTGTTGTTGTTGTTGTTGTTGTTGTTTCTTTGTGCAGAACTACTTGACAAACAGCCATCAACAACAACTGGCAGCAACCAGCCAATAACCAACAACCCACCCCATTCCTCAAGGCCCGAGCATTTATATACCCTCTGGAAGCTCCCCAGAACCCCAAATGTCACACAATCACAGAAACCATCTTCATCTGGCCAAATCACAGCCCTGCTAGTGCACTGAGACAAACCATACCTTCTGTGGACAATCTGGAGCAGCTTCATATGCCATACCAGGGATTAAAATAAAAACATATTCTAATAATATTTCTGTGGTTTTTTTTTGTCACGATAGCCAGTATTCCCAGGTGGCCTCCCATCCAAGAACTAACCAGGTGTGACAGGTTTAGACCCAGAGAGACAAGATCAGGCACATTCAGAGTGGTATAACCCTTGAAGTGAAGGTTTTAAGAATGTACACACAAATTAAAACATCACTTTGTATTTCATGAATAGACATGTTTAGTAATCATCAATTAAAAAAGAAATAAGGATTTTAAAGGAAGAGAAAAGGGGAAAAGAAAAGGTGGGAAGAGAGGGGAAGGGGAGACTAAAAATTATAGGTAATTTCAGTGAGTGGCTACCTAAATACCAGTAGATGAACTATCCTCTGGAACACGGCTGTCTTTCAGAATCTGCCCATCCTACTCCCATGTCTTTAAAATGGTCCGTTCTGACATTTACAGGTGAAGGTGAACGTCCTTGATGAAGTTTCTTCCAGACACAGGTGTCAGCCTTGTTAGGTGAAATACACGGACATTCCCACTCAAATTGATCTTCAAATACCACCAGGCAAATGTCTGAACCTACTGAAATTATAAATACAGCACCAGTGATACAGCTTCTCCAGGTTTGTTTCTCTGTTCGTTGTTTGTTATGTAGCTGGGGATGACGCCGGACTCCGTTTGAGGACTTCTCAGAACCAGAGACACAGGAATGAATGTTCCTCCCGTACAGAAGATCCCAGAACCGCTGGCCATAAAATAATTCTTGTGTTTCTCTGCTTGGCTCCCGGCACCAAATGAGAAGATGGGAATTATTAAGCTCTGCTTTCTGAGCAAGCACTGGGGAGAAGCGTCACCAGTAAAATGTAAGCCAGGAGCATGTTGTTGTTCAATGATTATAAAAAAACATTTCCCCGAAATGTTGGGCTACAAATAAAAAAAAAAGTAAATGAAATATCCCCAGGGTCAGTTGTGTTCCAGGAATGATGGCAATATTATTGCAGACTATTAAACGTGAATTTTAAAATGATTGTTCCTGCATCAGACTTACAAGAAAGTCTATACTGTTATTCTATGCTCTGTTCTCTGCCTCAGTTTCCCATATGTAAAAATAGCATATGTTTCTTAAATTCACACAAAACCTGGAGCGTTTATTCTGAATTCTCTCAGTACATGACGAACAGAATAAAAATAGAATTTTTATTATTAGCGACCTCAATCCTATTTAGTGAGATACATTTAATTGCAATTTTGTAATGACTGACTGTCGAACCATTCATAGCTAGGGGTTGAGTCGAAAAAGCAGACAGCTTTTTCTTTTTTCTTTTCTTTTTTCCCCCCATTTTTTCAACAGCTTTTTCTAGAAGGTCTTTGTCAAGGGAATCCCTGACTCAGTGATATGGCTATTATTACAGGAAGTCTCAGTTCTTCCTTAGAACCTCTCAGATGCCCGTCTATCTGGTTGGCTCTTTCTGATTCCCAGCATGCTGTGCTTTGTGAGGGCTGTTTCCTGCCTGTTGCTCCACCCATTCCTTCACAGCAGTTCCCGAACTATGACTTTGATTGTGCTGCTTTCCTAGTGGCATCACGCCTCTCTCCTGTCCCTGGAAGAAGAGTGATCCTTTTAAAGTTCTTTAGGTTCATGAAACTTCCATCTGCTCTGGACCACAGTAATATTGCCACTGTGAGATCCCCTCTACTTGGGGTGCCACAGGGGCCTCATGTGTCCCTCGTCTTTGTCTTTGTCCCTCATCTTTGTTTTTGGCCCCATGGGAGATCCTTGCTCAGAGGCACCACGGTGAATGCAAAGAGATACCATCGTTGAGACCCCAAAGCCCACAGTCTGGAAAATGATGTAGTGTTACGGCGTAGGGCATATTTGGTCAGAACCTAGAGAGTTGTGATGGGTAATTTTGTAATTTCAATTGTCAAAACCACAGGATACCCAAACAGTGTCGTGAGACTGTTTCTGGAGGAAGTGAATTTTGGGTTCAAGTAGTAGACTGGGTAAAGAGGTTGCCCTCCTCCAAGTTCATGGGCCCCATCCAATCCATTGAAGATCAAAATGGAGCAGAAGATGACAATGGGGTGGGGCCTTCGGGGTAAAGTGTCTGCTATGAGTGTGGCATCCACGTAAAAGCAAAGCACGGTAGGACATGTCTGCATCCCAACACTGAGAGGCAAGAGATAGGTGGGTTCCAGAGACTCACTGAACAGCAAGCTTTGGGTTCTGTGAGAGACCCTAAATCAACACTTCAAAGCAATCTCTCATCTCCATGCATGCATATATTCACCACACCCCACACACTTATGCACAAACACACACACATACACATATATATATACATATATACACAATACATATATAGACACTCACACACATACACACATATATACATATATATACTTTCACAAGTACACATACATATACACATACACAAATATACATATGTATACACACGTTACACTCACATATATACACACATACATATATACACACACATATATATACACAATACATATATAGACATGCACATTCACACACACATATGTACATATATACTTTCACAAGTACACATACATATACACATACACAAATATACATATGTATACACATACTACACTCACATATATACACACATACATACATACACACATATACATACATGCATACATACATACATATATACATACACACATATACATACACACATAACCCATACTCACACACATATATACATATGCATACATACATATACACACCCCACACACTCCCCTACACACCACATACACATATATACATACGTACATATATATACACACAACACACACATACATACATGCATATGCACTCACACACATATACACATATACACACACATACACACACATATACCACATTCATCACACACATATCTGTCACATACCATACACATACATCCCATATATGCACATGTCACACACATCACACATATACCATATAATATACTATACTTACATACCACACATACCATGTGTATACACACAGCCTATTTATACACACCATACACATCACTCACATACACTATATACATACACACACACACACACACACACACACACACACACACAGATTCCAAGGTTCCTACTGCCTATCTGTCTTGGGGATATTGGTTTTTCTCTAACCTTTGGGCCCAAGCTTGAACTCACATAATCATGTCTCTTGATTTTCAGGGCTTTGAAACTCTCCCTTGAGCAACACTGAGCAATGCTCGGTCTCCAGCTTGCCTATGGCAGAGCTAAAGACCAAAGGAGCCAGTTCCTTATAAGCACTCAAGTGTGTTCAGTCCTGTGATGGTTTGTATATGCCTGGGCCAGGGAGTGGAACTATTAGGAGGTGTGGCCCTGTTGGAGTAGGTGTCATTGTGGGTATGGGTTTAAGACCCTCACCCTAGCTTCCTGGAAGTCAGTCTTCTCCTAACAGCCTTCAGAAGAAGATGTAGAACTCTCAGCTCTGACTGCACCATGCTAGCCTGGATGCTGCCATGCTCTTGCCTTGATGATAATGGACTGAACCTCTGAACCTGTAAGGTAGCCCCAATTAATCAGTCTGGAGGTTCCTCGGAAAGTTGGACACAGTACTACCTGAGGACCCAACTATACCTCTCCCGGGCATAGACCTAAAAGATGCTCCAACATATAACAAGGACACATGCTCCACTATGTTCATAGCAGCCTTATTTATAATAGCCAGAAGCTGGAAAGGACCCAGATGTCCCCCAACAGAGGAACAGATACAGAAAATGTACATTTACTCAATAGAGTACTACTCAGCTATTAAAAACAATGACTTCATGAAATTCATAGGCAAATGGATGGAACTAAAAAGTATCCTGTGTGAAGTAACCCAGTCACAAAAAAACACTCAAGGATAAGTGGATATGAGCCCAAAAGCTTGGATTACCCAGGATACAAACCATAGACCACACAAAGCTCAAGAAGGTCGACCAAAGTGTGGATGCTTCAGTCCTTCTTAGAAGGGGAAACAAAAATATTAATAGGAGGATGTATAGAGACAAAGTTTGGAGCAGAGGCTTAAAGGAATGGCCTTTCAGAGCCTGACCCACCTGGGAATTCAGCCCAGCCAAACCAAGACAATACTGATGGTGCCAAGAAGTGCATGCTGACAGGAGCCTGATATAGCTGTCTCCGGAGAGGCTCTGCCAGAGCATGACAAATACAGAGGTGAATGCTTGCAGCCAATCATTGAACTGAGAATGGAGTCCCCATTGAAGGAGTTAGAGAAACGATTGAAGGAGCTTAAGGGGCTTTCTTCCCATAAGAACCAACCAGAGCTCCCAGGGACTAAACCACCATACAAAGAGTACACATGGACAGACCCATGACTCCAGCTGCATATGTAGCAGAGGATGGCCTTTTTGGGCACCAATGGGAGGAGAAGCCCTTGGTCCCGCCAAGGTTTGATGCGCCAGTGTAAGGAAATGTAAGGGCAGGGAGGTGGGAAGGGGTGGGTGGTTCAGTGCGGGAACACCCTCATAGAAGAAGGGGAGGGGATAGGGAGTTTATGGACGGGAAACCAGAAAAGGGGATAACATTTGAAGTGTAAATTTAAAAATCCAATAAAATGTAAATATATATATTGTTCTTATAAAAGTTGGCTTGGTCATGGTATCTGTTCACAGCAGTAAAAACCTAAGATAAGCCCTTCACTGCCTTCTACATCTAAGGCTTTGTTCAGGGGCCAAACAAGTCTCTTCTGTTGCCACCATTCCCTAAGTCATAAACCTTTTTTTATTGAATTAATAGTTGTTTATTCTCCAAACATAACAGCTACTTAAGTAAATAGTATTTGCACTGGAGTTATCTGTATTTTGATGCTAATTCCACTGCCCCAAGGAGAGCTGCCTAGTCAGTACTCAGGAATCAGGTGACTTCACCAAAACCTCTCCATTGAATTTGTAAAGTACAGGTGAGGGGCAGGTACAGGATAGAAGGAAGCCTGTCATTGGAGGAGAAGGAAGGATGGATGGGAGAGAAGTTTGAAGGAAGAGGAGGAGCCTGGAAAAAAAGGAGAAGGGGAGGGAGAGGCAGAGTAGCCGTGGCAGGACGATGGAGGCTGATGTAAAGTTCTCTCTCTGTGTATTTACAGGTTGTTATCAATGTTCCTAAGGGATGGATGGTACCGGGCTTTGTATGTTTAAGTGGGCAATTATATCTTATCAATTGGATCTATGATTATTGTGTTGTGTGTTCTTTTATGTGACGGTTTGAGTAGTAAAGTGTGTGATAGCAGGAGACACTGGGCCACCAAGGAATTGGGATGTGTTTCCGCCAAGATATCTAGCAGATATCTTGGGGCACCGCGGTGCCGACCCAGCAAGGTAATAGACAACTATACTTTTTTTTTTATTTTTTATATTTTACGACAACAGAGATTGTTAAAGGTATACAAAAGGCTGTGCATAGAAGATAGTTTTTTTTGTTTTTTTTTTTTTTGGTTCTTTTTTTCGGAGCTGGGGACCGAACCCAGGGCCTTGCGCTTCCTAGGCAAGCGCTCTACCACTGAGCTAAATCCCCAACCCCAGAAGATAGTTTTTTTAAGGTACCATTAATTGCAAGAGACAAACATCTATAGATTTGATTATATCCTTTGGGGAATCTTAGAATCAATCCCGTGTGACACCTGGAGGTGACTGTACACACAATACACATTTCCAACTTATTGGTGCTGCCAACCGACAAGGGCTTCAGGTGCTACCCTAAGATGGAAGGAGGCTTCTAGGCAGCTTTGTAAAGTCTGAGATGTGCTGGGGTGGTCAGCTAGATGTGGCATGCCCCTGCTCAGTCATCAGAAACATATAGCTTGGATTTACTGCTCCTTGAAGACTAATCTGTATTGAAGATTCTGTGACTGATTTTCACATTACTCACGAGACAGACTTTTGCCTATTGATTTAACACCATGTCAACATCATTAAATGCAATAAAAACCCATAGGTTAGCCAGTCTTCTGCCTCCCTTTCTTCTCACAGGCCCACCCTCAAGGTCTGTGAACTGTCCATAAATGTGATAAGGGTTTCCTTGAAGCATAGTCCACTTTGGGCTGGAGAAAACTGACCAGACTCTTTCTATCCTTGCCCAGGCTGAGTCTGTAGGGTCCAGTGTCCAGTGTATGTGAGGGATCACACTCGCCCTTTCTCCTCCCTGGATTGGAAGTGGCCCTGGACAGACAAAGCCTTCTCCTGCTGGTATAGCAACCTGTCAAGTCTGTCATGGTGCCGTGAGGTTGGGAGGACTGTCGCTTCCACACCTATGTAACCCTCAGTTAAGACTATATCATGTTCAAAGTGATATGGTCTCTCCAGGTGACAGCCCAAGGACTCAGGTGCCTCTGTCTGCACTCTGACATCCTGGACTCTGTACCACCAGTGCCAGCTCAGCATGGAGGGAGAGAGAATTTTTCTCTAAAAGCACAAAAGATATTATTTTTATTATTTTAAATTGTTTATATGTATGTACATGTGAGTACAGGTGCCCACAGAGGCCATCAGATCCCTTTGGAGCTAGAATTACAGGTCATTGTAAACCAACCAACACAGGTGCTAGAAACAGCTCATAGATCCTGTGTGAGAGCAGTAAGAATGATTAATTGTTACTCATCTCTCCGACCCCAGAGAGAATTTTTCAATTCTAGCTGAACATTAAAATCACCTCGGGGCCTCTTTAAAAACAACTTGTTGGACACTCAGTCACACAGTATGTCATCCACCACATAAAGCATCCTTACTCAGTGTTTGTAGTATTGTCAGAGTCACGAAGCTGTCACCCCAGTGAGAACATGATTGTAGCCACATCCACATCCACGCGCACAGAGATCCAGTAGCCATTACTCATAGCCTCGCCTTGCTCATACCCTCCTGCCCCGGACCAGCATTAATCAGCTCTTTGACTGCACACATCCATTATCTGTTCCGCACATTTCCTACACACTGTCTTGTATAACGAGGGCCCTTGTATAACTGACTTCTTTGATGTAGCGTAATTTTCCATACATGCAACAGAGCTGATTTTTCTTCTTTAAGATAGGGTTTCCCTGTGTAGTCCTTGCTGTCCGGGAACTCACTATGTAGACCAGGCTGGCCTCAAACTCAGATCCGCCTTCCAAGTACTGGGATGAAAAGTGTGTTCCACCACCGCCTGACAGTACTCTGTTCTGAGTAATGTTCAGTGTGTGGATAGACCTTGCTGCATTAACCTGATGGCTGTTTGGGTTTGTATATTCTTTTTGCTATTATAGCCAATGCTGTTTTGAATAGCCTTCTTTAAATTTTTGGTAGATAGCTGCTTTCATTCCTCCTGGAGTACCTTTAATGGAGTAAATAATAACTCTATGTATGGTTTCTTCAGCAATTTCTAGGCGTTTGTTGTTGTTGTGGTGGTGGTGGTAGTGGTGGTGGTGCTGGTGCTGGTGATGGTGTTTGTGGTTCTTGTTGGTGGTGGTTGTTCTTGTTGTTGTTGGTAGTGGTTGTGGTTGTGGTTGTTGTTGGTGGTGATAGTGGTGGTTGTGGTTGTTACTGTTGGTGGTGGAGTTGTTGGTGGTTGTGGTTGTAGTTGTTGTTCTTGGTGGTGGTGGTGGTGGTGGTGGTTGTTCTTGTTGGTGGTTGTGGTGGTAGTGGTGGTGGTTGCGGTTGTTGTTGTTGTTGGTGGTGGCTGTGGTTGTTGTTCTTGGTGGTGGTAGTGGTGTTTGTGGTTGTTACTGTTAGTGGTGTTGTTGTTGGTGGTTGTGGTTGTAGTTATTGTTCTTGGTGGTGGTGGTAGTGGTTGTGGTTGTGGTTGTTGTTGTTGGTAGGGTTGTGGTGGTGGTGTTTGTGGTTGTTGTTGGTGTGGTGGTGGTGGTGGTGGTGGTGGTTGTGGTTGTGGGTTGTTGTTGGTGGTGGTGGTGGTGTTTGTGGTTGTTGTTGATGGTGGTGGTGGTGGTGGTGGTGGTGGTGGTGGTGATGGTGGAGGAGGAGAGTTTTATGCTGAAATAGTTTCATAGAGCCGAGGGTGGCATGTAACTAACCGTATAACTGAGGATGACTTTGAATGCCTGTTGCCCTAGCTCTACTTCCTAGGTGCTGGGATTACAGTTGAGCACCACCACATCTGGTTTCATGCAAGGCTGGAGATCAAAACTCAGCAAAGCTTTTTACTTTCATCCAAAAGCTAGCTCAGTACCTGATAAGGACTGTTGTGTAGTAAGAACACTGAAAATGTCCCACATGAGACAGGTTAACAGAGAGGTCTCTGGGAATATACCCACTGAGCTTCCTGCTGGTTGACTGGAAGTTGCGAAAGTATGGAAAGGGGCATGAGTTGATGAGCCAGGAGTCCACTGTCACTTGAGATGAGCCATGCCTTGAACCAGGAGCTCATAATTTGTGCACCAGATGTTCAGTTGCAGGCCTCAGACACAGATTGCTCGAAGTACAAAACTGCTTGAACTTCATGATAAACTGGGGCTTCCAGCCATCCAGGCAGGTAAGGACTTTCTCATCCTGGATTTGATCCACATTTTCTGAATGGATATTGATGCTGGGGAATGAATGAGGTTTTTTGTTTTTGTTTTTGTTTTTTTTGTTTGTTTGTTTGTTTGTTTTCTTGTCCATTTGGACTGTTCACTTATCTAAGTATTTAGGTAATTCCTCACGTTTTAATTAGGAAGTCTTTTTTTTTCTTTTTGAGACAGGGTCTAGCTATGTGACCTCTTTAGCCTCTCAAGTGTTGTTATTATAGATAGGTGTGTATGGCTATGCTAGCTAGGCCAGGTTACTTCTCTTCCTAAGAAACTGAATTGCATATTTCACTTACATGTCTTCTATCAGATTATTTGAAAACATTCTTATAAAAGTAACCTTTATTCACCTGATGCAATTGTTGTCTGGGAGCTGTACTGCTTCTGTCTGCTAACCTAGGCCTAGTCCTAGAAGCTTCTAACCTCCTCACAATCTCATCCAGGCCTAGAGTGTTTTCAGCCTCTGAGACTGCTGAATAAGCTCACGCCTTCCTAGTTCTTTCCAATCTCTGGCTGGCTGATTCAACTCAGCTGTTCTGACTTAAACTCCTCTCCAAGCTGATGGATTCAATCTGGCTTCTCTGGACTTCTCCAGAATTGCTCTGCTTGGCCTTGAACCAATTCTAGCAATCTGTTCTAATCATCTGGCTCCTTCTCATTCTCTGGCTCAATCTGTCTTCAACCTGTGTCTAGTTTGTTCTCTTCAACCTGTCTCTGTGCAACTGTCCTGATAAAACTTGTTCCTCTTCTTTTTTCTCTCTCTGTGCTGCTCTCTCTTAAGTTGCTTCCCTTTCCTCTCTCTTTTCCTGAGAGTTGGGTGGATCCTATTCTGTTACATATTTCTCTGATTTGTCACTTTGTCTGCCAATCAATTAGACATCACTTTCAACAAACTAACTTTACTTTCATTGTTTGGGATTAAAGGTATATGCTAAGGACCAAGCCACACCACAACTAGAAACAAATATCTTCAGTAAATAACACAATCTGGGGTTCACACTGTGATCAAATATCTTGCAGCAGATTCTCTCTTATTCTATAGGTATGGAAGCTTTTTAACTATTTTTTTGATACAATGTATTTTAATCATATTTTTCTCCTAGATCTTCCTCACCTCTCTACCCAGACAACTTTATATAACCAGGGCCAAGCCAATCTTGTTTCTCCAGTGTGTAGCAGTCAAGTACAGAACTGATGAATTAGGATAGTTATTATCACTGCATCCTAGAACCAATAGTCTTAGCCTCCAGAGCAGTGCACCTCCTTACACATCCACCATGATAGTTCATGGTGAGTCAGTTCTCATTTGTACATAGAAGTCACTATGTCTAGAAAAGTAAATAAAATTATATTCACCAGATATGTTATGGTTCAGGAATTGCCTCACAAACCATATGAGCACTGATCTCAGTCAGATAGGGATAGTTTATTTGAGCATACACCCCAGGACTGATTGACCAGGGCCACAGTCCAGATTCAGAAATTGAGCCATGACCCCAAGTTAATGTCCTAGGCTTTTTAAGCCTGAGAGCTACAAACATCTATACCAAATTATTTCACCGATCAGCATTTAGGGATAGAGGATTTCCTTAGGAACATGTCTTTGTTGTACATTTATCCTGCTCCCATTGGTTGGGATATTCAACTGTGACAGGGGACTTACCTTGTGTAACATTCATGTCTAATTTGTCAACCAGGATGTCAGTTGCCCACTAGCTCTTTCTGCCAGCTAAAAGGTAAGTTTCCAGGGAGGTCTTGGGAACTTAAACTTTATTTGATCACTACTCAAAATGGAAGTCTTATTTCAAATGGTTTCTTATATCTCTTATGTTGGGGTCCATCTTAGGGGCAGCTTATAAAGGCAAATACCATACAAGCATATAAGTAGGTGCAGGAAGTGTGCTGGGTAGTTGGTATTGGTCCAACCCTATTGTGGCTAACCATAAAAAGCAGTTCTACTGATTTTTATCATTATCAGTTTTCGGGGTCATGGACAGAAAATGTAATCAACTTGGCATTAGAAAGTTTCCTAGTAACAACAAAAATATGAGAAAGTTTCCTTATAATGGCAGGCTAACCAGGTAATAGGTACATATAGGTCTTAACATTTTACCTAGGCCTTAACAGATGTAAGTGTCATCTCAGAGACTTACTGCTAAATAAGCTCACACTTTCTAGTTCTTTCTGAACTCCGGTTAGCTGGTTCAACTCAGCTATTCTGACACAAAACTCCTCTCTAAGGTGACTGATTCAAACTGGCCTCTCTTGGCAACTCATTGAACTGCTCCATTTGGAAAAACTGCCTCTGTCTTCAACTAACTGAACTGCACTGACTGCATGAACTGCACAGAACTGCACAGAACTGAACAGAACTGCAGGAACTCAACTGCACCCAACTGCGTTCAGCTGAACTGCACCGAACTGCACTGAACTGAACTACACTGAGCTGCCTGAACTCAACTACTTGTATTCAACTGAACTGCACACACTGAATTACCCTCCACCTTGACTCACTCTGTACCGTTCTCCATTAGACTTTCTTTCCTCACTGTGTTCATCAAAGTTGGGCACATCCTATCTCTGACTTTTTCTGTCAGATCTTTCTCTTATTCTCTGCTTTGCCTGCCCTTCAATTAGACATCGCTTTCAAATGTTGCTGTTTCCGTATACAAACTCACATTGCCTATAGTATTTGGGATTAAAGATGTACAATAAGGGTTTGTATTCCAGACAAATGGATTAAAGGTATGTCCAGCCAGATTACACAGATGTACAAGATCTTTGGATATGATCCCTTGCCAGAGCAGCCATATTACTGGATTAAAATTCCTTTACACAGAAGGCCCTTCCATTATGTGATAATAAGAGGTTGCCCTCATCCTTCAGAATCCCCACACTTGTTCTGCCTCTCTTTCACTGTTCTCTAGGCGATGATATGGGTTCAGGAGCTGCCCCTCCTCTACTGATGCTTGCTTTTTAGCTGGTGTGCACGAGTGGAAGGGACAGTAAACAAAACAACTCCACAACACCCTCCACAGAGAGATCCGTGCTATGAAAAGTAAAGGAAGGCCATGGGGGGAATGTACTGGATACAGTGGGAAGGGTAGAGGTTGTATGTCCTTCACTCGGGAGTCGGAAACACAAATGGGAAACAACTTGTGGAATGCACACGGCACTCAGAGAAGCAAGAAACGTCTGCATCACAATGCCATTCTCTCTACATAGCCACATCCCATCAGTCTACCTGCTAATAGGGTAAATAATGCCACTAAATTTTAGATATTTAAAGCATTAACCCTAGTAGGGCCTATGAGGAGGTAGTCAAAAGGATGTAACGAAATAGTGGGATTAGAGACTTTGTGAGGGGGCTCCATGGGTACAGGAGCTGCTGCCAATCCCCCAAGGACCTACATTGGTGGAAATAGGGCCCCAGCTCCTGCAAGCTTCCCTTTAACTACAACAAGCACACACACACACTACACACACACACACACACACACACACACACACACACACACACACACACACCACAACACATACAAACACACCACATGTGTTTTTAAAGAAAGAGCCAGAAGGCGGTCTGTCATTCTCGAGTAAATGTCCTTCCTTCCTGAGGCCAGCCTCGGTCAGTGGGTTCTCAGACACAGCCTTCACAGATGACATGTTCAAGTAATTCACTGGCTTAGCCTTGATTTTCACAGCAGCTCCCACATCCAAGCCTTGTAAACATCTCAGAAGAGATTTAAACAGCTCTCAATTGTTGTCTTGCTCTTTGGGCAAAAGCTGAATATGGCGGTGGGGGAGGGGTGACCAGGGAGACAGGCTGTTATTCTCACCCAGACTATCAGCTTCCCTGGGCAATTTACCCAGTGCAGGAGCAGTGAAGCGTGGGTTTTATCCATAATGCCGCACACCCAGGCATATTAACCCAATTATTTTATTAAATGGATTATAGAAAATTCCCTTTATCTGCTGCTCTAAGAATCCCTACCAGCAAAAATATTGATATTTAAAGCCTGGATTTGGAGGGGAAGGAGATTTTATTAGGATTCAATATATCCCATGTTAGTGAAATGTAACTGTTTATAATGCACTGCATAGGCCATGAGGAACATAAGTATGAAGTATGTGCTCAGTCCTCGGCTAGCTACTGAGTAAGGCACATGAAACCCCCAGAAAACATCCAAAAGCAATATGGTTCCTTAGAGACACAGATGATGTAGTAACACACACGGAAACATTCTCAGTCCCTACCAAAATGCCAGTAAAGGTTTGAGAAGAAGGAAAACCAGTGCCACATCCACATACATGTATTCATGTGTGTTCACATGTATATGTGCAATAGTGCTTAACCATCCAGCCATCTTTCCAGCCTCTGTTCATCTATTACTTTGATGGCATGTACATCATCAAATACAAGTCTTAAAGCCAATGCTGGGCAAACCCTCCTTTGGGAGGACAAGTAGAAAGCCATTAAAACCACTTTATTTTATATCAAGAAAAGATACTATGTTCTGATACGGAGTTACCCAAAATGGGCATTTTAAAAGCCACTCTGGAAATCAATCTGGAGGTTCCTCAGAAAATTGGACATAGTACTACCTGAGGACCCAACTATACCACTCCTGGGCATATACTCAAAAGATGCTCCAACATATAACAAGGATACATGCTTTACTATGTTCACAGCAGCCTTATTTCTAATAGCCAGAAGCTGGAAAAAACCCAGATGTCCCTCAAAAGAGGAATGGATACAGAAAATGTGGTACATTTACACAATGGAGTACTATTCAGCTATCAAAAACAATGACTTCATGAAATTCTTAGGCAAATGGATGGAACTAGAAAGTATCATCCTGAGTGAGATAAGCCAGTCACAAAAAATACACATGGTATGCACTCACTGGTAAGTGGATATTAGCCCAAAAGCTCAAATTATCCAAGATACAATCCACAGACCACATGAAGCTCAAGAAGAAGGATGACCAAAGTTCAGGACCAAAGTGGGGATGCTTCAGTCCTTCTTAGAAATGGGGACAAAAATACAGAGACAAAGTTTGGAGCAGAGACTGAAGGAATGGCAATCCAGAGCCTGCCCCACCTAGGGATCCAGCCCATATACAGACAGCCACAAACCCAGACAATATTGCTGATGCCAAGAAGTGCATGCTGACAGGAACCTGATATAGCTGTCTCCTGAGAGACTCTGTCAGAGCATGACAAATACAGAGGCGAATGCTCACAGCCAACCATTGAACTGAGAACAGGGCTCCCAATTGGAGGAGTTAGAGAAAGGATTAAAGGAGCTGAAGGGGTTTGCAACCTCATAAGAACAAGAATACCAACCAACCAGAGCTCCAAGGGATTAAACCACCATCCAAAGAGTACACATGGAGGGACCCATGGCTCCAGCTGCATATGTAGCAGAGGATGGCCTTGTTGGGCACTAATGGGAGGAGAAACCCTTGGTCTCACCAAGACTGGACCCCCAATGTAGGGGAATGTCAGGGCGGGAAGGTGGGAAGAGGTGAGTGGGTGGGGGAACACCATAGAAGGGGGAGAGGGATGGGATAGGGGGTTTATGGATGGGAAACCAGGAAAGGGGATAACATTTGAAAAGTAAATTAAAATTACCCCCCCAAAAATGTGTCATTTTTGTTCTCATATAAGACCAGGACAGGTTGGTAATCAAAGGACATGGACTATAGAAGTCTCTGAATGGAGAGCTACAGTGTGATGTTGACACTGAGTGGGTGCTACACGCATATCATTATACAGATGAGAAACCCAGAACTAACCTAGAAGCCGAAAGAAATGATTGAAATAAACACACAAATTAGGATGTGAAAAGAAGGTTGAACCTGGGCAGTAGTGAGCATGCCTGCATCTTAGCACTTAGGGACTGGAGCTAAAGGATCAGGGGAAATATATAGATATAGATATAGATATAGATATAGATATAGATATAGATATAGATATGAAATGTAGGTGCCATTATCACACACTTCTCTGCACTAGAACCTTTTACCAAAATATACACAATGTCTCTGGTTTATGACAGACAAATCTAAAGATATGAATGACTTAATGGTTACCTGTGACATGGTGCCATTTAATCATAAAGCTACCTTCTTTTCCAGGCATACAAAAGTTATTGTCTTGCTTTCCAGTGCCACTCTAGTAGGGAGTAACAAAACTCAAAAGGAACACGGTAGAAATGGTCCAGATCCCAGTCCTCTGACCAATGGTGTGTGTGTGTGTGTGTGTGTGTGTGTGTGTGTGTGTGTCTGTGTGTGAGTGTCTCTGTGTGTGTGTGTGTCTGTGTGTGTGTGTGTGTGTGTGTGTGTGTGTGTGTGTGTGTATGTGTGTGTTCAAGCCCCTGGAAAATGTTCTAAATTACTCTGGGGTCAAAACTAGGATCAAAAGAGGTGGCTTGGTATTAAGAACTTGGACTGCTCTTGCGAAGGGCCAGCGTTCAGTTCCAAGCAGCTACACTGTGGTCACAGTCACCTGTTAGTCAAATTCCAGGCAACCTGATGCCCTCTTCTGTCCTCCATAGACACTGCACTGTTGTGCACACAACTACACACACACACACACACACACACACACACACACACACACACACACACATACACACATACAATTAAAAACAAAAACAGATCTTAGAAAATTAAGAAAGAGATAAATACAACATCAAAGATTGTTGGGGTTACAAAATACACACATTTATAAAATTTTCAAGATGCTACCAAAATTATATACAAATAAGTACCCAAAATGTCACAGCATGAACTATTCTCATGTGACATAAGCAAGGGGAGCCCGATCCACGACCTTTTCCTAATCTGTCTTATGAAGCTAACACACTTTAGCATCCAATACTGAAGACTACAGAAAATACAAGGCTCTTAAAGAATAGCTGACAATGATCAAGAAAACATCCCTGAAAACAAGAAGTGGGACTTTGTATTTGGAAATCTATTTACAGAATCAAAGCAAAGAGAAAATACATACCTTGGAAAATAGAAAAGTAAATGAATACATTAGAAAATACATCCCATTTGAGGTCTAAAAGTATCAGTGTAGGTTATTTAAGTAGTCAGAGAATTAATATCCATTACCTAATATAGAATACTTACAAACTAATAGCCAATGCTATTCCTGTATTGATGTATTGCAAGACGCTTGGCAGTTTTCGGTGGAGTAGAAACAATTTATATGGTGAAGTTATAATGGCATGAGCTCTTTCTGCAGCTTTTACAGCACCGGCATATTTACAAGTTGTGCATCGTCGTGTCCTTACATTACTGCACACGGTTAAAGACTTCAAACTGTGCACGCTTGCCCTGTAAACACTTCGCACCACACTCAGGGTTTCATGTTGCCTGTGTTGTGCTTTGTCCTGTGCGCTGGAACAGTGACCTCGCTGCCCCTTCCTCATTACAGCTAATCTTTGTGGAGGTCCACACCCTGTTACCGTAGTGGAGCACCTGAGGTTGGCAACTTACAAAGAAGAAAGGTTTGTCTCGCTCACTCTCTTGTAGGCTGAAAACCCAGTCACTGTGGCACTGGTTCTAGCTAGAGCCCCCAGGAATGCACCACATCATGGTGGACAGCACCACAATGGAAGGATAGAGTGGAAGGAAGCCAGTATGCACGCAGCACACAGGAAACCAGAGATGGGTTTCGAGTCAGCCTTAGAGTTTCTAACAACTCGCTGTCACAAGAACTAACTCAGGACCTGATGACAACTACTTCTCCCCCCAAACATAATATTTTTATTGATTCAAATAGCTTTATTGATTTATTTCATATAATATATACCCCTACCACATTTGCTTCCCAGTCCTTCCCTGCCCCTACCAGCAACAAACCAAAGCGAGTCCAATTTGTGTTTTCTATATATTCACTAGGGCCTGGTCAGACTCGGCAGCCTGGCCCCTAAATGGAGCTTAGTGCTTCCCCTCCTGCATCCCTGCTGGAAGTCATCTACTGTGGAGGGTGACACCCCAGCATCCTTTCACAGTCTTTAAGAGTTGTCCCCGATGGGTTCCTATCTAGGCTGCTGCCATTTGTGGGGGAGGGTGTCACTGAAACCTCCCATGTCCATTCTTTCCCAATTGTGCATCTGCAGTCATCGAGATCACAATGAAAGTAATTTATTTCTCTTTGCGGATCCCAGGAGCACGGTTTATAGGGTTGCACCTGATTTCTGGTGTCAGCACAGGCCAAAAACAGGGTCTCCTCTTACAATAGGACCATGGACCCGAAAAAGGCCTTCTGATGCAGCTGGGGTTCCAGACATCAACATGGCTTCCGGCAGCAGCATAAGCCCCTACCCAGCATTCGATGGCAACATGGCCACAGACATCAGCACAGATCTGGCCACCATAGAACCATGGACCCAGATACGGCCCTCAGCAGCACAGGCCTGAACCCATGGACCCAGGCATCAGCAGGCTGAGGCACAGACCTCGATCACTCATGTGGTCTTCCGTGGTAGTTCATGCCATGACCATCAACATAGATCCTAGAGACGTGGCCTTCACTGCGGTTTCAGGTAAAAGCGCAGGCACTCACATCAGTATGGTCCCTGGGGGCTTCATGACCCACGGACATGAATGAACATGGACTTGGGCCATGAATATCCACATGTTGTCAGATGACAAAACGGTTCTCTGACATCAACCTCGACCTTGGTCAAGCAGGGCCACCACTCTACATGTGGCCCTCAGTAAGCACTACAGAATATGATGGTCCTTCAAGGATGTCTAATCTAGAAAGTAGATGGTTTCTTGTCTCAGGCCTCTGTCATTGCCCAGATCTAGGGCAACACTGTGTCCAGGCGGCTTGTTTTCTGCTTACACTGCTGTACATCATCCCATCGACGCCTCTGGGCAAAGACCTGTTCAGCCATTCCCCTCTCCACAGCTCATGCCCATACCGCTCTGCTCCCCCATCACGCCCATCTCTCCCTCACCCATTGTTTCCTCCCAGTGGTGCCTGCCTGGGTGACCTGTGTGCCATGTTGTATGCTCAACTGACCACTGACAACTACTTTAATCCTCCCAAAAGCAACAGAGCCAGCACTCTAGAGAGCTGCCTCCAGCTTGCCCAGGCAGAGAGAACAGATTCAAGCCCCACCCAAACCTCATCACCTCTGGTTTTGTTTCCAAAACCGCTCAGTGATGCTCACTGATCTCTCAATCAGGGATCTCTCAAGGACTTTCCTATAGTGCTTAACTCAGGATCGGAGCAGTCTCTGCATTCTCACAGAGCACATCAGAAACTTCAAACAATTTCAGAAAGAGGAGCACAGCCAACAGGTCCCTCAGAGGAAGTGTGTATCCTTTGTGGTGCTTTGAATAAGAATGACTGAGTGCTTAGTCAGCAGGGAGTGGCACTATTTGAAAGGATTAGGAGGTGTGGCCTTGTTGGAGGAAATACATCACTGGGGGATAGGCTTTGAGTTTTCAAAATCCCATGCCTGGCACCGTGGCTGGTTCATTCTTCAAGATGCCTTCGGATCCAGATGTAAAACTCTCAGCTACCATGTCTGCTAGTGTGCTGCCATATTCCCCACCAAACCTCGGAAACTATAAGTAAGTCCCAATTAAATCTCCTTTATAAGAGTTACCATTGTCATGGGGGGAGGTGTCTTTGTAGCAATAGAACACTAAGACACCCTTAAATTGCTTAATGTTTTCATCTTGACAAGTAGCTAAATATTATTGCTAGAGATGAATGTGACAAAAAATATATTAAATGACACTCTTAAGAGACCTGCTGAAGAGCCCCACTGCCCCTCTCAGTTGAAGCAGACTACATCAGTAAATAACACACTATGTTGGAGACTTGGGATCTGAGATCATCACACCATTGACTCTCCTTCAACCCTACTGTGAGAGAAGTCAGCGTTCACTAGACAGTCAAGGGCAATGCCGATAAATATTAACTATCATATAATTTCCTGTGCTGATCCATGACAAGGGTTAAATTACATACACATCTGGTGGGCACACAATCCATGTATGGGATATAAAAAGTTAAGAATGGTGAGTGATTCAGCTCAGAAAGAAAGAAAATGAGCCAGCTGGGGCAATGGGCGTAAGAATGAGTGTTTATGATTTAAAAGTCGATGCTTGGTGCAGTGCAATATATAGAACACGTGTATGTATGCTATCGACACATGTGATGTAGGTAATATGTATACAGCATGTATGTATAGAATGTAGAACATCACTATATACTATTCTGTAAAAAAAAAACAAAACTATGGAGACAAAAGCCAGTAGCTGACAGGGGCTGGAGAGAAAGAGAGACAAGTAAGTGGAGCTCTGGAGATGTTTAGCTCTGGTAAAGTCTTCCATGACCCTGTCGTAATGGGTGATTGTCATAGCACTTCTACTCAATCAATAGCATGTACAGCACCAGGGTTACCTCTGCTGGGAACTCCAGACGTTGATTATGAATGATGTATTCATGAGCTGGGAAGACATCTCAGTCAGTCCTATCAAGGGTAAGACCTGAGTTCAATTGCTATCATTCATGTAAAAAAATATCTAGATACGGTAGCCCATACTAGTAACCTTAGCAGTAGAAAGTCGAGATAGTAGGATCCCTGAGGTTCTTTGGCAAACTGGTCTAGCTGAATTACCCACCGATCTCTGGGTTAGATTTAATGTCACTGTGATCATGAGATGTTTGTGGCCCTGGTTTCTCTATAGCATGGAAGATTTCCCTCACAGATAGAAGATGCCAGTGCTGACCCACGAAGTCTTAGTAAACACACATTTTGACTCCAGTGATGGTGTTAGTCTGGTTCTACTTTGCCTCGACCAAGTACCTAACCAAGCAACTTAAGAAATGGATTTAGTCTTTATCCTCATGGTTTGAAAGGTCTCAGTCCACAGTTTACTGTCTCCCTGATTAGGGCAGAGCATCCTGGTGGAACATTGCTCACCCAATGGTTACTGGGAAACAGAGGAGTTCTGACAGGAAGCGTCACAGATAAGGCAAACCATCCTGAGGCATTTCTCATTCTCCTTGTTCTCTAGCCTGATACTGCCTCGAAGTTCTAACCACTTCCAATACCACCATCACTTTGTAGCTCCGTTGAGAGATTAATCTATCCCTGGATTCAAGATCTGAATAGACCACATCAAGGTAGGGAACCAGGAAGGTGTGGCCTAGTGAGGAAGGTGGTTTCTAGGTACTTTGAAGGCTGTATCTTTAACCAGGTTCCTTCCTGTCACCTCCGCTTATGCTTTCCAATGCTATAGGGTAAGCAGCTTTGCTCTGTCACACCCTTCCATTGTGATAGCTATATGTCATCCGAAAGCAGCTCTGAAAGTGTGAGCTCCAATAAATCCTTCCCATCTCACTTTTTCTCGTGTGCCTTGTCACAGCAATGACAGGAAGAAGAGATAGCTAACTTGGAATGGCATTTGGCTTTTGACATCTCAAGGTCTGCCCCAAGTGACATATTTTCTCCAGCAAGGCCACACGACCTAAACCTACCCAACCAAACAGGGACACCGACTGGGGACCAAATATCTGAACACCTGAGAATATGGGCGACATCTCGTTTGAACCAACAACACCTTCTGACGAAGACGAGAGAATAAAGACTCGGCTTGTGGTTGTCTCACACTGCTCCATCTTGCACGTTTTTAAAGACACAATCAATGCAAGCAGCCTGCCTTTCCATCAGTGAAAATGGGTGACTGCGCACATGTCAACCCACAGCAGTGGTGGTTACCTCCACAAGATCCAGCTACCTAAAAATCCCAGCACCAGGGCTAAAGTGGACGAAAGCACTTGCTGCTCTTGTGAAGGATAAGGGCTCATCTCCCAAAACATTCCCTACAACAGGCGGCTCACAACTACCTGTAACTCCAGCTCCTGAGGGACCAACATAATCTTCTGGAATATACACACGCAAAGGCACACACAGACCCACACATGCACACACACACACACACACACACACACACACACACACACACACACACACACACACACACACACACGGGAGAGAGAGAGAGAGAGAGAGAGAGAGAGAGAGAGAGAGAGAGAGAGAGAGAGAGAAGTGTACACACCATATACCCACACACACAGAAGCATGAGTATAGACACCACACACATGAACACACACATACAAACATATACACACAGATACACATAGATACATACATACATACATGCATGCATATATATAACCACACATGTACACATCTTTTAGTGATTTTTAAAAACAATTCCAGCATAGGTGGTAGAAGGGCTCTCAAGTCTCCACGGCCAGCTCAGGAGCTGTTGGCAGTCGAGAGAGAAAAGGACACACTTCCCTTTTGGGGGTATGGCCAATGACAGGTTCCCCCCTCTCCAGTAGATAGCTCTGTATTTAAGCAGCTTATGGATAGCTAGTATTAAAGATTCAAGTGCTTGTGTGTTCGTAAATGCCAAACCGTGGACATCCACACTCTGTTGTATTGCATTGGCATAGGGCGCTCTAACGAGACTGCCTCAGAAGGAGCAGTCTGGCTCCAAATGGCTTGATCAATGCTTAGCCAAAGTCCCCCTCCCAAAAATCTCAGCTTGTTCGGGGTCTCCAACAACATTTAAAAAATAACATAATCATTCTCTAAATTATCGTCAAGAAGTAAATTAAAAGTTAAAGCTTTTGTAATGGAAAAAGGCATAGCTGGATGTTTTTAAGAATTCCCCTGGGACCGAAGGAACTAGAGGCTTGTGTTTAATAAAATAGAAACTCCTTAAAATGATATCGCAGGTTTAATGTTCCCATTAAATTTCTCCCCATTCTGCAAGGAAAACATTTTCTTTCTTTCTCTGTGAGCATTTACCAGCCGTGACCCCCTGCACCTCAGTCTGGCTCTCTGACAAATTGTGACCCCAGAGGCTGGGGACATGAATTTGTTGTTTTGAGTCAGAGTTGTCTGAGCCAAAGATGTCAGTTTTGTTCTGTCTGTTCCTTACTTTCAACAATGTTCCTGGAAACAGGACTTAGAGTTCAGTGGTGTTTAGAAACCAACTGGAGGCAGACCAGCATTGCATTGTGCGGAAGAGATGCAGGCCGGGTGCCTATGCGCCACCAAGTTATATTTTCTTCTTTCTGTATAAGTTAAGGGTGGGGAAGATGTGTGTGTATGCATACATGCATGTGTGTGCAGGCGAATTGCGATAAGCACATGTATAGACACATGGAAGCCTGAGGTCAGCCTCGGAACTTGTTTCTCAGGAGCCATTCACCTGGTATTTTTGAGACAGGGCTCTGACTGGTCTGGAAATGGCCAAGCAGGCAATACCGACAGGCCACGGAGCTAGGGGGATCTTACTGCTGTCTCCTCTCAGCATTCAGATCATAAGCATGAGCTAAGAGTCCACACTCAGACTTTGTATGTGGGTTCTGGCATTGGGCCTCAAGCTTATGCAGCAAACACGCATGGGCTAAGATACCTCTTGCATCCAAGGGACTTGTTAATTTTATGTATTTATTTTATATGAACAGGTGTCTTGTCTGCTTATATGTCTGTGGATTGTGTACACATATGGTGCTCTCAGAGGCTAGAAGAGGGCATTGGAACTGCTGGAGCAGGAGTTACCGATGGCTGTGAGCCATGTGAGTGCTGGGAACCCAACCCAGGTCACCTGGAAGAACAGCAGGTGCTCTAACCACTGAGCCATCTCTCCAGCCCCAGGACTTGTGTTTATTAAAAGGGAGTTTTAAGGCACAGGAATCAAAGGCAATGTGAGGGCATTGACTGTTTAAAGTTATAGGTTGGAAATACTCCATGTAGAACTAGGGAAATTCAACTGCAGACTGGGCGTGAACCGACACAGAACAGCCATTGTGAAGATGATACTGTGGTGGAAAGCATATTGTGTACATTTCAGCAAGAGTAGCATTCTGAAGCACTTAGTAAGGATGGTGGCCAGACATGTGTTTTTTAAAAATTAGTCAAAAATTAGTTAAAGCAGATGTAGCAATATGTAAATACAGAGGGCAGATTCAGGGTGATTATTATAGCAATTGATCTGTTTCATGTTCTGTTAGGTTTTGTTAGGTTTCAATGGTAAGGCAGAATACATTAGAGACTTTTAGAGCTCCAAGAGCCTTAACTTATACAGAAAGAAGAAAATATAACTTGGTGACACTTAGGCGCCTGAACCGCATCCTCCTCTTCCTTTTCCTCCTCCTCTTCTTCTTCATCTCCTTCCTCTTACTCTTTCTCGTCTTCCTCCTCTCCCTCTCCCTCCTCTCCCTTCTCTTCCTCTTCCTCCTCTCCCTCCTCTTCCTCTTCCTCCTTTCCCTCCTGTCCCTCTCCCTTTCCCTCCCCCTCCCCCTACTCCCCTCCCCCTCCTCCTCCTCCTTTTCCAGGATCCCCTGACTCTGTCCCACTGCCCTGAGTGCTGGGTATAAAACTCACCTAGCAGTTTTTGCACGGCTTCTGTGATGCAAACTCAGTCCCCCATGCTTGCAAAGCAACTACTTTGCCCACCGAGCCCCTTCCTTCTCCAGCACCCAAAGAACACATACTCAAATACCTTCAAAGGTACTGAAGTCACTCTTTCCAATGACGGGCACATTCTCCAAAGCTACATAATTGGTTGATGGAAGAACTGGGAGGCCTCTTCTCCCGAATCCCAGGTCAGCTCTGTAGCTCCAGTCTGCTTCTTAGAGTCAGCCCTGACCACCTCAGGCTTGAGACTAGCTCAATGTGGCTGCCACTGCAGAGCCATCCACTCCACCGCTTTCCTGCCAGCCTCAGGCATCTTCACCAGGGTCGCTCTTGCTGCCACTGTACAGTGACAGAAGCCCTGGTCCCACTACCTCTGTACCCAGTGTCACCTTAGCTGCTGTCCCCAGCAGCGATTCTACAGTGAGGCAGCTAGTCCAGCCCCTTCTTCTATGAACCTTCCATAATGGATCACAAAAATTCTACCAGAGTCAAGGGACGGCTCCTTGTCATTTTTAGCAAGGAAAAACTCCTCCAAAAATTGCTTTATTCCCATGGAATACATGGATTGAGCTAACTTTGCATTTCTCTAGTAAGTGACACTGCTTTGGGGGTTAGGGGTATGCATCTTCAAAAATGCATTAGCAGTGAGCAGGAGGGAGTTCCCAGAGATTAGATGTATTGTTCCCTCTGCAGGACAACCCTACTAAGATGGGTTAGGAAATTTCAGAATGTTTAAAACTGTAAAACAAAAGCCAACATGGTCACACAAGTTGTACCAAAGAGGAAAACTTTTAAATTTTACATTTATTTACTGGGGAAGGAGCATTGATTGGCCAGCACATGTGGAGGTCAGAGAACAACTTTTGGGAGTCAGTTCTTCCCTTTCACCATGGGTGTTCTGGGGTTCTCAGGTAATCAGGCTTGGGGACAAGTGGACTTGCCTGCTGAGTCATCTCAGTGTCTTGATAAAGAAAGTTTAATGCCCCACCTGGGGATCCAGCCCATATGCATACAGCCACCAAACCCAGACAATATTGCTGATGCCAAAAAGTGCATGCTGACAGGAGCGTGATACAGCTGTCTCCAACGAAGCTCTGCCAGAGCTTGACAAATATAGAGGCAAATGCTAGCAGTCAACCATTGAACTGAGAAAGGGGTCCCCATTGGTAGAGTTAGAGAAAGAATTGAAGGAGCTGAAAGGGCTTGTAACCCCATAAGAACAACAATACCAACCAACCAGATTTCTCTGGAATTAAACCGCCACCCAAAGAAGACACGCGGACAGACCCATGGCTCCAGCTGCATATGTAGCAGGGGATGGCCTTGTTGGGCACCAGTGGGAGGACAAGTCCTTGATCCTACCAAGGCTTGGAGCCCCAGTGTAGGGGAATGTCAAGGTGAGGAGGTGGGAAGGGATAGGTGGTTGGGTGGGGGACACCCTCATAGAAGAAGGGAGGAAGATGGGATAGGAGGTTTATGGAAGGGAAACCAAGAAAGGGGATAACATTTGAAATGTAAATAAAAAAATCCAATAAAATAAAGAAAGAAAAAAAAAGAAAGAAAATTCAAGGCTGTAAATTCATCTTTACATTTAAATCTTGATCCCTGCAGCTCTTCTTGCTTCCTCAACTTCTCCAGCCCGTGCTATAAAAACCACCTCCTCTATGACCTTTGCCTCCTTCTTACACGTCTGTGAGGAGAGTTGCTCAAGGTAAAATGAGGCTAAAGATGAACAAATGCTGTGCTCTGAGAAGATGGGAGGTGGAAGGAAAGAGAGAGAAGCATTAAAGTCTCGCTTTCTTGAAAAGGATGTCGCTGTCACTTTCCCCTGTCTGCCTCATATTTTGTTAAGAAACTTTAGTTTCCTTGCCTCCTCAGAAAATTGTTTCCTGCTTCTCTCTGGCTACATGAGGTACCTACCCTCTGAGGGTTAATGACAAACACGGGAAAGCATCAATCACCCCAGGCAGAATCCATCAGCAAAGCACATCAGCCTGCTCTCCCGGTTTCTGGGGTGATGCTCTCTAGCTGCATCCTCCTGCTGTATTGCTCCAGCCCATGGTCTGATACTTTCCTTTGGATATACAGTGTTTTGTTAATTTATAGGTGTGTGCATATCTACACACATGTGTAGATGCCCATGGAAGCCAGAAGAGGACACTGGATCTCTTGCCACTGGAGTTACAGGTTATTGTGAGTCACCCGATGTAGATGCTGCGAACTGGATTCTGGCCTTCTGGAAGAGCAGCTTACTGGTCTTCACTGCAGAGCCCTCCCTTATTTAACTGCCTTTAAATGAGCCAGAATGAGTGGTCTTGGGTAGATGCACCCTTAAGACAGGAAATCCTTTTCTTGGCCACTCTGAATTCACTGCTGTGGAGAGCACATTCTCACCCTCACACCACCAAACTTGAAATTCTCCTTCACCTGTAGCAGCTGTCACCCCATTCCTCACCGCACACCCTGCTTGTGGCTCACCATGGATGTGTGGTGTGCTTCCTTACATGCACATGCACTTCTTCACACAGAGACAAAACCTGAAATCTCTTCTGTGTGTTTGTTTTGCTTTTTCCTTTTGCAATTGAATCCTCCTATTTTTCCAGCTGACTTTGTTCCAGATGACCTCTCTTGCTGCAGAAGAGAATCTTCTTGTCCCTCTGGATTCTGGATGCAATGGTCTGGGAGTGGCAGCCCCTGTGATGCAGAGCAGTAGGGCATCTTGTGTGTGCTCACTTCCTGAGTTTGCAAGGGTCTCAAAGAGAATGGCTGACATCATTCTATCTGAATTTGGCCTGGCATTAACCTTCTGTCACTGCTGATACATATAGCTCCTTTAGAAGTCTGGAATGACTCAAAATGCTTTGATAGCCAAAGTTAATGCAAGATTGTGAGAGAATTTTTGTGAATGGATCGGGAGATGTGTTTACACTGCCGTGAAATCTCCCTTTAGAGTCTCTGATACAGAAGAAGATGAACTACAAGGAACAGATGTGTAGATGGTAGCAGGATATAAAGGACTTTGTTCTTGTGCAAAGTAGAAGCTGAGACGTCTGAGAGGTGATGAGCAAGCTGTGGAAAGCAGAGCCCTTCTGTGATGGCAGCAGATCAGGATCACATTTGCATGTGACTCAAAATACCGTGGACAAAACCACGCCATAAAGCTGTCATTTATCAATATGAACTTATGTAATAAAGACTTCCATGTACCAAACCTGCTCCAATTGCTAGCTATATACTGTATAGACTGTTACCAAACAGACATGGCATGGGTAGAGGGGTCTCTACAAAAACCATGGCCAGCAGAGTGTTGATCCATGTGAGACAAGAAGGAAGTATGGTTTAACACACTCAGTAGTTCAAACCACACACATTGGTTCAAACTTCTAGACTATGACACCAGGCAGTATTGGAAAAAAAAAAAAAAGGTTTCTAGTATAACACTATCCTGTGTGCACAATAAAACTTAAGACATAATTACATTGAAATGCTTTTCAAAATATATGTCGTCTCTTCTATAAAGACAGGTTCTGTAGATAGACTACACCTGTCATCCTAAGGATTTTGGGGAAGATCTGATATGGTCTCAGTCTTACAGATAGCACAGAGGTCACCTAGGCTAGTAACCATTTCCAGTTCTGTTTCTAAGAGTCTTAGGGATCCAGATATGGCCTCTGTCATACAGATTGGGGAGTTCACCAGACTATTAATCACATCCATTCCTAGCCTTCTGGTTACAAAATAGGTCATTTCCTCCTTTGAAAAGGCAGCCTTGTGTATTTAACATTCCTGCTTTTCCCAGTGCTTCTCTGTGAACACAAGGATCTTATGTCCTCTGCAACATCAGTTAATATCTGATGGTACCTGTCTGACGTGCTTTTAGCTAGTTATGAGGTCTCTAATTCAACACTCTTTTGGAGACTGAAGGGTTGAGTGTCATCTTAGGTCGACCAGTTGGAGCTTACTTAGTGACAGCAGGCACTAGGTAAGTGATTGTAGAATTTAGTGCCCTTTCATGGACCAGACTTTGATAGCAGGGAAACTCTTTAATCAGAAAGACACAAGAGCAGTAGTTGTCACAATTCAGCTATATTTGAGGCCTGAAATATGATCATATCAACGTTAAACTTCCCTTCCATGTTACTATAACATATTAGTGTCCTTACACATGTGTCTCTGAAGTCCTCAGGCATCTTTCTCATCACACATTCTTAACATTTGGCACAGAGCTTTTAAAAACAGGTATTAAATAAAAGTCTGCTGAAAAAGACACCTTAACACGCTTTATCTCACATTAAATAGATAATAGAAACAATAAACTATCGGATGGAAGGAAATCTGTTCACATCCTGTCTCTCTTAAATTGTCTCTCACCATAGGGAATGGAGTTCCCTTTGTGCTCACTATTGAGAACTCTTCTCTCTGTATCCTGTTACAGAGTATTGTACCGGGTACTCTAGAACTCTGCTAGGGAAGTATAACATGCGATATCTCCATGACTATTCTCTCACACGCAGAACCAAAGGACTCATGGGGATAAACACGCAGCCAGCCTGAGCCTCCCAAAGAAGCCCGGGGGGGAGCTAGACCCCCAACAAATGATACTTGCCTACTGGGGTTCAGAAATCTCAATCCATAACTGCATGGCATGTTGGTTTCTAGAGATTTTCAATGATCTATATCTCCCTGTGTATACCGCCTTCAGCGCTGCATTGGAAACACGCCAGGCACTCCTCCCCTGATGATGTCAACCTGGAAGAACATTTGCCGGCAAACAGGTGTCCCATCCCTGCTGTGCCTGGTGCCTACAGCACCCCACAGAAAAGGATTCTGTGAAATTAAGCTATAAAAGAACTAAAACATAATTATTTCAGGCTTCATGGCTTTCAAACATTGCAGTTGAATATGTTTGTTGGGACACTGTTGCCTGCTGTTTTTTAAAATACATTTTAAAATACATAAAATATTCTTAGTTGAAGAACCATAAGACATCAGACTATACAGGACTCCAGGATAACATTTCACAGCCTTCTAGCGATCACTGTTGTACTAATAACAGTAGCCAGGGAGGGAACCAGCCTAGACAGCCACCAGAGAACACATGGTAGTGATCTACGATCAATGGATTTTAAATTGCTGGGAAGAAGTATGAAACCATGGTATTTGCAGGGAAATAGATGGAAGTAGACTCATTATATTAAGTGAAATAAGGCAGACAAAATGACAAATAGCATGTTCTTTCTCATTGTGGGACATAGAGTTTAAATTATATATCTATGATGCGTGTGTGTGTGTGTGTATCTGCGTGTGTGTGTGTATGTGTGTGTATGTGTGTGTATGTGTGTATGTGTGTGTGTGTGTGTGTGTGTGTGTGGGTGGGTGTGCGCGTGGGCGTGGGCACACACACACGTGTTTGTTTATATTCATGGGTAGAGGTCATGGCACAAGAAAGGGGATCCTGAGACAGATTAAGATCTTTGAACTAGAGGCAGAGGGGCTAATAGAATAATACAGCATAAGTGAATGCAAAGGGAAGGTTAGAGGGGGAGACCAAAGCTGGGCGCCATGCAGAGAGCATGGGTGAGTGCAGTGGGGGATGGGAACACATTCCAATAGAGTATTATGCCACATATCTATGAAAATATCAAGATGAAACTTGTCATTTTACATATAGAAAATCTACTGGGCTGGTAAGAAGGCTCAGTGGATAAAGGTGCTTGGCACCAAGCCTGACTACCAGAGCCTGATCCCTGGATCACATGGTAGAAGGAAAGAACTACCCTCAAACAAATTGTCTCCTGACTCTACACATGTACAGTGTACACACACACACACACCATTAACAAACAAATACATGTAAACATTTAAAAAAATTAATAAAATAAGTTAGAGGGTCGTATTTCACCCATGATAGCTTCCTAACTCTTGGGAAATGTCAAACCCGCTGCTGGAAGATGGTATTATTCTTTCCTGTTGAAGGTGCATGAAACACAGCATGCAGTTCATTGTACTTGGGCTCTTCTGTCCTGAGAAGAACTGTCTGTCCCTGAGTCTCTGTGTGACTCAGTCCTCCGCTCCTTTACCTTCTCAGAGCTTTAGTTAACTTGTCTTAATCGTTTGGAGATGTGTTTTTATCTCACTGTTTGAGTGTTTTGCCTGCAGGCATGCGTGTGTGCCACCTGCACACAGTGCCTGAGGGGTGAGGAGAAGGCACCGCACCCTTCGAAACTGGGTTTACAGGTGGTCGGAAGCTGCCATGTGGGTGCTCGGAGCAGAAGTTTGGCCCCCTGCACAAGCATCCAGTGTTCCTAACCACTGAGCCATCTCTCCAGTTCCCAATTATCTTGCTTTTTTAAAAACAAAATTTAGAAACTTCAATATTTTTAAAAATACAAATATAATATCACACACCAAATTTAACCAGTCCCCATGTCTATATACTCAGTGAACTTCTACACAGTTAGGATTGTCTTAAAACTCTGATCCATTGCCTTAGAAAAGGAATGTGAAAATTCTTTACAAACTCTAAACTGTACTTAAACACTTGTTGTGGGGACTGTGAATGTCATTGAACTCCACAAAGATATTAATTCTCACAGGGCATCGTGGATTACTTTGTGTGGATAAGGTTCCAGTGATAGAGTGTGGGAAAACCCTAAAGAAATATTGCTTTGGAACATAAATTTTTAGCAAGCTATGAGCTTTTCTTAGAAACTGTTGTTTTGTTTACATGGGAAACTACTTTTGGGGGAGAAAGTTGTGGTGTCTTGACTTTCCACAGTCAATGGATTAAAAACCACAAAAGAAGAAATCATTTTTGTAAAATATATTTTGAGAAGTCAATAATAAATGCCAAAGATTTTGTCCTTCAGACATTAAAATGACCGGAGTCATTTCTTAGATTAAAAAAAAAAAAGATTTTAACTGATAATTAGCAAATATACCTCCGTAGAGAAACAGTACATGCAAATGAATAATTGTTGTAACCACAATGCTTGCCTGTCTAATACATTTAGGAATTAAACAGCATTGAGTGTCACTGAACTGTAGCCACTGACAAAGCTGACTTTATATTCTCCCTACAACCTTCCAAGGGTGTGCGGATGACAGAGTAAGACCGTTTATAAAATATGTATTAGAAGTCATATCTAATTCTACAGTTTGTCTTTTTATCTGTAATGTGCTTTATCATTATTTATACGTACCATTCAACATTTATAGCTTTAGGGGGAACAAAATTTGACATTTTGAAACCTGACACTTCCAGTTCCTTCCCTCCCTGGATCCTCTGTATGTCACAAAGACGCAACAACTCTCCAGGCTCTTCTATGGTCCCCAGACATCTCCTCATTAACAGTGGAAAACCACATGTGCATCGCACGCTTGCGCGCGTGCTCACACACACCGCAGTCTGACAGCCAGAGCTGCAGCACCAACCTGCCAGGAAAGACGTGCCCGCTGGTTCAGTAGTGGTTTGAGCCTTAAAGGAAGGGGAATAGAGTGCAATGGGTAAAGGAGGAAGGGATCGTCAGGGCACATCACACACATTCACATGGAATGCTGAAGGGGTGAGTGACAAAGGCCAGTGAAATTAACGAAGGGAGACTGAACACGGATCCGTAAAGCTCAAAAAGGACCACTGCACAACCACACGTGCACCCCAGCCGAGCAGATAAAGCTCCATGAGAAATTCAGGAAGACAGTGATGGACGTTCAACAGGCTCTCTCAAGACAAGTGTCCAGTAAACAGGGAATACACATATCCTCAAAATAATCCTGTTTGTTAACTATTTCAAATATTTCCCTCTCCCAATTAAAATTGTAATTCAACACTGTCTGTTTCTTCCTTCTACTAAAACAAACCATTGGATATTAGTATGGCTCGAGTCACTGATTTTTTTAAAACAAGTTTTTTTTTCTCTTTGTTATGTTTGTTTATTGTGCTCGCAGTGTGCCACCACCTGTGTGTGGAGGTGAGAGGGCAGCAGTTGGTTTTCTTCGGCTGCTTTGTGTTCTGGGGTCAAACTCTGGCCATTGTTTCCTTTGCTGCTCAACCATTTCGCAAGTTCTGGTTTTGATGCCATGGTTAAAAAAAAAAAAAAAAAAAAAAAAAAAGTAGAGTTTCCTAATCCTGATTTTCCAAAATCTCAGGTGTGGCCACTAGTTCTTTCACAGGCCACCCTTCCCCTGTGAAACCTCTTCTGGTCCGTTCTGCTCCCTGCTGATATCTAGACCCACACTGGAGTACTAGGCTGCCTTAACTCACTGTCACATGGATCAAGGTCCACAGTCCCTCTGGACATTCTAGAACCTCACGTACAGACCTGAGTATCCACCCATCTTGCCGTACTCACTGTTAGCTGCAGAGATTTTGGAGACAGAACCGAGAAACAAATTTCATGGGAGAAAAGATTGGACTCGAACCTTGAAGTTGGCTTTAAAAGATGAACACATTATTTTAATTTAAACTTTGTGTGTTTGGTGTGGTGGTTTCTAGAAAACTGACAAATGTCACCGCCAAACACGTTAGTCTAAAATACTGTTTCTTACTTCATTAGAAATTGATGATTTTTTTTCATAGTTTAGAAACAGATTGGTCACTGAATATAGCAAGTAGACACTGAGGGTTATGTGTTTTCAAGAGTTCATTTTATTTGTTTTTCTCAGCTGATTATGTAACCCTCCACCTTAGTTACTTTTCTATCACTGTGGTAAGATAGGATCCAGGTAAGTACAGAAGCAAGAGTACATTTGAGGCATACAGTTCCAGGAGGCTTCCTAGTTATTGTAGGTTTAAAAAATGGACTTTTAAGTGTATCTTTTCCCTTTTTCTTCCCTCTTAAGCGTATTAAAGTCCTCTCTGTTGGGGTCATCGATTGCTCCCATGGGATGCAGCAATGATAATGTGCTTTAGAACTTTTCCCCCCACAGTAGAATTTGCTGTCTTGACTTTTGCTGATATGGAGGAATAAGACTGCCTTATCAATTTATGTCTCGTGACCTCTAGAAGGTAAATGTGATGCATCATTGGCCATTAATATAGCAAGACTGGATAGAAGTCTGGTTATTGATCCAGAGTACAAGCTTAGCCTTCAATAAAAAGAGTAAAATCCTCCCCTGTTTCAAGTCTTCAAGTGATATCATACTTTTTACTGAACTGAAGCTAGAAGAAATAAAGGAGCCTCTCTGTCCTGATACTGTACAGAGTCTTCATATCAGAAAGACTTCCAAAAACATTTTAGGAATTATGTGTGTTCTTATGTAAATGTGAATGCATGTTTTGTGTGAATATGTGTTTGCGGAAGTCAGAGGTCAATGAACATCACATGCCCCTCAGTCTACCTTGTTTGTTGAGGAGTCTTTCACTGGCCTGGAGCTCACTGATTTCTACCAGGAAGGCTGGCCATCTATCTATAGGGAACCTCCTCTCTCTACCTCTCCATTAGTGGGATTACTAGTGTGTTGCCACCATGCCTTGTTTCTTCATGTAGGTTCTGAGATTTGAACTCAGATCTTCATGCTTGCATGGCAAGCACTTTACAGACTAAACTATATCTCCTGTCCCTCAGAGAGTCTTTAAAACGAGTTTTAATTCTCATCTGGTTCACATGACATAATTTCAGTCCTAAAATAAATCCTAAACATGGAAGGGAAATTCAATGAGTCAAGAGGGTGAGGGTAAATTCTTCCATGAGGTCACCCTTCCTCATCACAGAGGGAACGTCTTATAAACTCCTGGAATGTTGCACAAAACACAGGCAGATGCAATTCTTTGGTAAACTAGGCATACATTTGACAGGAAAAGGAAGCAAGGGTGGTTGGTGGAGTGTCAGACATGCTGTCTTAGCAGGCTTGAGATACTATTTGATCAAGTGACCAAGAACACTTGGTTGATATGGTTCAAGTCAGATTAGGTCATGGGACAGCAAATAAGGAAAATCTCTCCCTACAAACAAGTTTATAATATGTTTCTTTAAATGTCTGTGAGTAGAAGAAATAAGAAATCTCAAAAGTGCTCATTTTAGGTTTTAATTTTGCTCTTCCAAAAAGCAGACAAGAGGGCATGATTAGGCATAGAAGTAACTTGTTGAGGAAATATTTGTGACAGGAAAAGGGAGGTGGGGAAGTCATGGAGATCCTAATCCAAACCATGAAATAAAGGGGGAAGGAAGCAAGAGTGGTTGGTGGAGTGTCAGACATGCTGTGTTAGCAGGCTTGACATACTATTTGATCAAGGGACCAAGAACACTTGGTTGAGTGGCTCAAGTCACATATGCTATACGAGAGCAAAGCTGCCAGAGTACCTAAGGGGGAAGATGAGTAGCATCCCTACCGTGCTACACGGTAAGCTGAGGGGGCAGGTGAGCTCCCGCTGTTCACAGGAGGCTGTTTTCCCAGGGTGCTGAGGTTTGGGGCAGTTGACCTCACGAAGCCTCCTCTCACAGTATCTTACACTGTGCGGTTTTCACAGGTTGTCAGAGGATTGGAACTCAATGCTCGTTTGGAGAATTGTGATTTATTACTTCATCCACAGCCTTCTGAGCAATGTTTTTCATTTTCCTCCTGTTTGAACTTCCTAAGCCGTAAGAGAATTAATGGACGACACAGGTTGCAGTGGTGGTTGCTAACGTTAAGCCATCTACTCTTCCACTTCAAATCGTAAATCCCAGAAAACAGTCCTAATTTCATTGTGCATTGTTCTAAGAAGCTGATTGACAGATTACCTGCTCCAAATCTTGCACTGTTTCTTTCTCACTAATCTTTAACTCAACCCTACCAGCCAAAGAGACCAGGTATGTATGTGCTGATTGACTGATCCTTCTCCAATCAGACTGCTTCTTCCTGTGTTACTTACACACACACACACACACACACACACACACACACACACACACACACACACACCCCTTGTGACGGTTCTGTTCAGTTGCTTTTCCCCTTCCAATCTATCAGCCTGAATCTGGCTTAGCCTGCAATCCTTCAGTAAAGTGTGTTACCAAGCTTTCCAGACTCTCCCCATCTCCTGCATGTCTTGACCCCCACCACAGCCAGTGACACGGTACTTCAGAATGAAGCAAGAGGAACCTCTCTTTGAGTTTCGGAGTTTTAGGGAATCCAGCTCTGATTCTTTAGCCACAGACTTCTCCTTGATATAAGGGTCCATGGGACTAAACCTCATGCCTGATTGGAGCCTGCACCCTGAATTTCACCTGTCTCCATCCTCTCTGGACAGACATCACAGGTTTGTACTTGTCACGGCCAACATGTGGCTCTCAGGAGGCCTGGCTCAATGGGCTCAAATCCATTTGCCTGGCCCCTGTAGACTCAGGGAGAGGAAGAGAAGAACAGCAGGTGTCGGTCCTTGGTCAGCTTCTCCAGCTGTGCAACATTGGAGCCTCCTGATGTCATCATTTTCCCAAGTAAAATTTCAAATTCAGCATCTATGGCTTATGCTAGAGTATAGGTATATTTCTACTAAAAGTAAACCAAAAAATGTGCAGGGGAAAAAAGGAACTCCCAAGTAATTGATCCATAAGATGAATGGCAAACAATCAACCAGAACCATGAGCAGAATCAGAGACTTGATTTCATGCAACCTCACTAAAACAGCCTTGGTGGGTTTCACTATTCCCTTTAAAACTTAGGAAGTCAAGACCCAAAGCCTCACAGGAGGTGGGACTTTCTCCTCAGGTCTCCATGGCCAAAGTCTCTTTGATGCACCTTCCAGGAGTCTGAGTCATTGTTGTCACCATGCTTTAAAGGGTGACTAGAGTGACTAAAGAAAGTGTGTACTATGTGCACAATTCAGCCATGAGGAACAAAATGACATCATTTGCAAGAAATATATGGAACTGCCAATTATGGTGCTAAATAAAATAGGCTGGACTCAGGAAGTCAGACATTGCATGTGGGCAACTCGATCTGTACATATATGTGCATAACATTCCTAAATATTACATATGACATGAATGTAGAATGTAAAACTACTTGAGGAAAATATAGGGAACTAGGGGGAGAGGGTAATGGGGGTGAATATGGACAAAGCACATGACATATTTGAGCTAACATGTCATTTTTACAAGCTATCATTTTGAATAATAACTATAAGCTGATAAGATAATTAAGAGTTCATAGAAGGTGGCTAGCTTCCCACTCATCAACCAGTTAGCAACCGGAAGCTTTGTGCTGAGTCAAGCTGCAAAGATTGAAATTCTAAAGCTGAGGAGGTTTGGAAGCCTACGTGGTTAAAGTGAGTGGTTTGTGCAATAACTAGTTAGTGGGTGGTTTAGGTATCATCCCATGTGTTGGGCTTACAGATTTAGGGATTCCAGAAACCTTAGTTCATTTTTCCCTCCACAGCCTGTTTTCACGCAGACAAAACCACTTACCTCATCTACTGTGGAACAGATATTAAGAAGGAGTGTTCATGAGGTAGGGTAATCTAAAACTAAACATCGGCTCTCCCTCTAGGGGGCGAGATTCCCAAAGAACAAACAACTCCTCCACATTCATTTGACCAGGGACAAAAGTCCTTCCGGTTCTAGAGCAGCCTCCTCCAAACCGGGAGGGATCTCAGAGAGCACGTGATTTAGTCTCTGGGGTTAAAAGAGCTAAATTTCTTGTCTGTGTGTCCACTGGGCTTCCTCTATACTCCAAGTTTGTGAAGAAGCAAGCCATTTGTGTATATTCTCTTTAAATGTTACTAAAGTCCAAACAAATCCAATGTGGCAGGTATGGGTAGCACATCTCTAGACTCAGGGGTACTGAGATTTTATACATAAAGGAGAAATAAATCTAAGTACTAAGTCTTCAGTATCATAAGATCCCTGGTCATATTGTGTGTCATACTGCTGTTGAAAAGTTATCTCTAAACATCATTTTTTGGAGAATGACTAATGTTAACACATGTTTGTTCAGAAGAGGGAGCAGAAATATAGGGTTCCAGTGATCCAAGCCCTTATTTCATACATGCATGCAAGAGAAGATGGTACCGACTACACGCAGCTGTAGCCCCACGCTCCTAAGGTTACCTCTGTCTTACCAGATTTAAGGGATCTTAGCAAGCATTTGTAAAAACCATGCTCTGTCTGAGTCAACAACAATGAATGACATAGGCAATGGGAACCATACCGGGAAAATTCTTGTTTATTCCTAGTTCTCTGAAATTCTTTTGACTTCACGTAGTCCTAAGTTAAGCAGAGCATGGATTTTGTCCAGAAGAGATAAATAATAAAATCGGTTGTGTGAGCGCTCCACTAAAAAAAAAAGAAAGAAAGAAAGAAAAGAAAAGAAAACGGAAGAGGGGAAACTGTCCTCCAAGGTTATATTTGGTTATATTTTCTTTTGAGAACCTGAAACAAATGCACTTAGAGACACTAGTTGTGCGAGAGACTGCCTTGAGAGAATAACTATGTAACCAAGTGAAAGGTGGGTCATATTTTAAAAGACTTTATTTTCCTTGAACTATTGCAATCAAATCTAAGGAATAGTCTCCGGGTTTATGAACTTTTTAGACACCTGCAAATACTGTCAAGCACCAGCACATTTGCCACCGCCGGCCTCACACTTACTGTCTAAAACGAACCCGGGCCGGGACTTGGACTAAACTTTTCAAAGTAACCTTAGGAGAATTTCGATGAGCACATTATCTATTCAGTAAAAACTTGGAAAGGGAGTCTGGTTTTGGTTTTTGTTTGTTTGTTTGTTTCTTTCTTTCTTTCTTTTCTTTTGTTTTTTTTTTTATGTAAAAATCAGCCTATTGATAGGTAGAGACCCAGAAAAGGGAAGGAGAGGGAGGGGGATAAGGATCTAGAGTGGAAGGGGGAGGATAGAAGAGAGGAAGTGGTAAATGGGAAGAGAAGACACGGAGGAGAGGGGGAGGTGGAAAGGGGACAGAGAAACGGAGAGGAAGAGAGAAGAATCCACTTTCTAAGTAAGAAAGAGAAGGACAATAACCCCGAGTTTTACGAGATTTGTGCGGGTTGCTGCAGAGGAATACGGTAACAGCTGGAGATTACGGTACTCGCTAGGCTACCGCCTGCCTTGTACTACGTCAACCCGAGCCGCAAAGTTCCGAGCCGCTCTTTTCTGGTGTCCAGAAACTGAATATCAAACTGGTGATCGTGGAGTTATTGGCTCGCTGTATTTGTCATTTCTTTTCTCTATTTTCAGTCTTTATTTTTAAAAGATCCGGGAGAAACAGAAGCGAGCCCGGAGTTTGAGGTGCTCGGTAGTGGTGGGGTGAGTCAGCGGGTGCTAAGGACTGGGTCTTGGTCTTTGGAGACTGCCCCCCGCCCCCCACGCCCCATTCTCCTGCAGAGAAGCAGCCGGCGCTGCAAGGACTGAAGGTCCGCTTCTCCTGGCGCCAGGGCCTCCGCAGCCGCGCAGCAGGTGAGTAGCGCAGCGGTGCGGGGTGCGGAGCGCCGGCATCCCGCAGGGCCCGGTTGTGGGGTAGACTGGTGTGCCCCAGGACCTCCACTTAGCTCCACTCCTGCATCTCCGCTTTGGGACCGGGTTTGATACCAGCACCCCAAACCACCAGATTTCCCTGATTTGCCATGGGGAGTTTCCTTCTAGTTAACAAGTGTCATTTTAACCCATATAAGACCCCAGATGGGAGGAAGCGGTCTCCGCAGTGGTGGCATAATTCGGTTATCACCTGTGAGGGCTTGAACTTGTGATTTTCACAGCAGCCTGCTCCTGAGATCCCTGCCTTAGGGCCCAACCCCAAAAGACAAAGTATGCAGGTCCCCAAGCCCCAACCCTCCTCTCATGTCTTCTGGTCTGGTCCTTTTACAGAAATCGGGTTATTTAGGTAGATCATGACCCTAGCCCAGAAAATCCCAGGCATCCCCGACTGCTGGCACGCGAGCTTGATTTTTTAAGTCCCTTAGGAAATCTGCAGTGACTACTACTTGCAGAGCCTGGTCCGAGGAGTAATGTACTCCCACCCAGGTCCCCAGAAAGCCCGGGTGTGGCTTGATACTGGAATCCCTAGAGCGGGCGCCCCTTGGAAATCCTGCCTGAATCCACCCGGGGCCCTGTTTAGCCCTGGAGATTGGCTTTGCTGGGAACCTGGCTCTTTCTCCAGCGTGGCTTGGCTGGTTGGCAGACCCGCGCGCTCTGCTCCCACCAGCGCAAATTCCGCGGGAGTGAGCGTGCGCGTGGCCCTGCGGTTCAGTGCTCTCTGAGGTTCGCACTCCCAGGCCGCCCTCTCCAGGTGACTATGGTGCAACCTGTTCAAAGGGCGACACGGAGGATCCTCCAGATTCCACCGGCTTGCCTCTGTGAGACAACCGCAGCTGCACTCCAGCATGTGGAACTGGGAAGGTGGTGCAGGAAGGGGGCGTTTCAGGGTTTTATTTTCTTCAACCTATTTCTCGAATTTCAGTTTCCAGCTACTGCAGCTTGGGGTTTTGTTGTCATTATTTGAGGTGGGGAGATTGTTTTGATTTTTTTTTTTATTGCTTTTGATTTGGATTTTGAACTTGGTCAGCCAAGACAAGGTGAAACATTTGAAGGCAGCTTCCCAGAGGGGAGGACTGCAGAGGGGGACAGAGCACGCAGTCCTCTCCTTTGTCCCGTTTTGCCTACGTCAGGGCAGCCCAAAGCCACTCGGGGACTGCAGAGCGGCGGGCTCCCAGCAGGAGTCTGGTTACTGGGCGAGCTCCCCAGGGCCTGGCTGTCCAGGGAGCCTGGCTCATGGTCTGCCGTTTTCTTTGTGCTTTTTATTTTCAGCTGGATTCAGATAAACGAAGCTCCAGGGCCACTACGGTCTTCTCAAATATTTCAGACCCATGTCACTTAGCCAGAACTCCTAGACGCTGGAGCTAGCGACATCCCATAGATGGGCGGACAAGTGGAGAGTAACTGCGGGTCGTCTGCAGCACCCAGATGCCCAGCGTCCCTGCCTTGAGCTTCGAAGGCTGAGCCACACTTAGCTACCATTTCAGCAAGGACTGGTCATAGACTTGTGAATTTCTAATTGTGTGGATGCACAGGATGGATCAGACTGCACAGAAAAGCAGATTTTTGTAATTTCAGGTTGCTTTCGCAGCCTGTCCTTTTAAACCTTGGGAAGGTGTCCCCGGAAGCCCAGAGCGCCCCTGGCCATGTCACCTTTAATGCACTGTACCTTAACGTGGCCCTCTGAGGGTTTCCAAGGCTGCCCAGGGTGGTTTGCAACAGGTGTGTTCTCTCCCTACCGGAGCCCAACCCAGCTGGCAGGAGTCCCCCGAGCTGAGATTTTTTGACTTGGCTTCCTCACACCGGGTTCCGCCCAGGCCCCACCCCCACTCCTGGAGGGTGGCTGTCCAAAGCCTGACCTTGCCCCCTCCCTGAGACCATGGTGCTTCTCTCTGAAAATGCTTCGGAAGGCTCCAACTGCACCCACCCACCAGCGCCGGTGAACATTTCTAAGGCCATTCTGCTTGGGGTGATCTTGGGGGGCCTCATCATTTTCGGAGTCCTGGGGAACATTTTAGTGATCCTCTCAGTGGCCTGTCATCGGCATCTGCACTCCGTGACTCACTACTACATTGTCAACCTGGCTGTGGCAGACCTCCTCCTCACCTCCACTGTGCTGCCCTTCTCTGCCATCTTTGAGATCCTGGGCTACTGGGCCTTTGGCAGGGTGTTCTGTAATATCTGGGCGGCCGTGGACGTCTTATGCTGCACAGCGTCCATCATGGGCCTCTGCATCATCTCCATCGACCGATACATTGGTGTGAGCTACCCGCTGCGCTATCCCACCATTGTCACCCAGAGGAGGGGCGTCAGGGCTCTGCTCTGCGTCTGGGTGCTTTCTTTGGTCATCTCCATCGGACCCCTGTTCGGCTGGAGGCAGCCGGCTCCAGAGGATGAGACCATCTGCCAGATCAATGAGGAGCCGGGCTACGTGCTGTTCTCAGCGCTGGGCTCTTTCTACGTGCCACTGGCCATCATTCTGGTTATGTACTGTCGAGTCTACGTAGTAGCCAAGAGAGAAAGCCGGGGCCTCAAGTCCGGCCTCAAGACCGACAAGTCAGACTCAGAGCAAGTGACGCTCCGCATCCACCGTAAAAATGTCCCTGCAGAAGGCGGCGGAGTCAGCAGTGCCAAGAATAAGACTCACTTCTCAGTGAGGCTGCTCAAGTTTTCTCGAGAGAAGAAAGCTGCCAAGACGCTGGGCATCGTGGTGGGTTGCTTCGTCCTCTGCTGGCTGCCGTTCTTCCTAGTGATGCCCATTGGTGAGTGTTCTCAGCCCCACTGCTTACAGACACTGGGTGGGGAGTCTCAGTGGGAGACCCACCCGCTGAGGTGGGAGAGGGATCTGCATTTCAAAGGCACAGGAAGGACTTCCTGGTGGGAACTGGAACTTCTCCTCTTTTATCCCCCTAGTCTTCTTTGCATTGGGTCCTAGGGCACTTCTTTGTCAGATTCAGTAAAGAAGGTGACTGGCTGCTAGTGAGTTGTCGGTTTTTAAGGAGAATTGTCAACTTTTCTTAATGTCCTTGTGCCTGGTTAACTTAAATCAATTCAATCTCTTTAGAGTCCCCCAAGCAGACTACTGGATACTGCTCCTGTTCTGTTATGGGTGGGGACAAAAGTCCTCTTGGCTTGAAACTGCACACTATGCTTGTTCTGGGCAAACGGACTGTATGGCTGGGTCAGACGTGTTAGTCTCTGCGTAGGCTCTGGCTGTGCTCATTTTGTTCTCAAATTCAGTATGGAAGAGAATATGGCAAGCCACTCACAACAGAAACATTTTTTTCATGTCCAAACTAATTAAAACTCCATAAAGAATTCCCCATTAAAAACCCCATTGAGCGAATACTCTTTTATTTGAGCAATGAGTTTGAAAACAGACACAACTCTTATCCAAAACCACCCTGGAAGTTGCAGGTGACAGCTTGAAAACAGTACAACAATGTGGCGAATCCAACTTTTGCAGATGCAGAATTAGCCATTGTCAAAATTAATTAGCTCATTGTAAGTGTCAACAAGTCAATCCACTGGGACAGTCTGCTCTCTCCAAAAGGCCTTCCTGCAATTCCAAAGCACTTCTTCGCTATTTTTAGTTTGTAAACTAAAATACAGACTCACATGCTGGTTACCACCAAACACAAAACAAACACAAAATCATAGCAAACATGCCCTCTAAAGTACCCTTGAACCCTGTATCAATTACGTACCAGACTCTGCAACTCCGTGTCAGAATAACAGGTCTAGTTTTTGAGTACCAACGGTGCCCCAGATGTTAACCAGTCTTTTCAATACCTGTCATCTTGCCACCACACATGCAATAAAGACACTTCTCTGTTGTAAAAATATAAAAATAAAATGTAGTAGTCTTTTATCCCGCTAGGTCCGCTTCGCAGTGCCCCAAGATATCTGCTAGATATCTGCTAGATATCTTGGTGGAAACACAGCCCAACCCACACTTTCCTACACTCAAACCTCACATAAAAGAACACACAACACAATAATCTTTTGACCCAATTGGTAGATATAATTGCCCACTTAAACATACAAAGCCCAGTACCATCCATCCCTTAGGAACATTGATAACAACCTGTAAATATACAGAGCAGAATCTTAACATCACCTGCCATGGCTTCTCCCCTCTCTCTCTCTCCTGTCTCCTCTCCCTCTCCCTTCAAACTTCTCTTCCACCTTCTCCTCCAATGACAGGCCTCCTTCTATCCTGTACCTGCCCCTCACCAGTACTTTACAAATTCAATGAAGAGGTGGCTCTGGTGAAGTCACCTGAGTTCTGAGTCCTTGACTATGCAGCTGTCCTTGGAGCAGTGGAATTAGCATCAAAATACAGTAACTTCAGGGCAAACCACAACACTTCTCAACACTATATCCTCCACACACATATAGCTGTTTAAAAGTGCATTAAAATTAAATTATACCCAATTTCCATCTCTCAATTCCACTAGCTACTTTGCAAGTACTCAATGACCAGCTGTGGCCAGTACCTACATTTTGAGACAGTAGAGGCACAGACATTTTCTACAGTTGCAGGATTTCTGTGGAACAGGACTACTGAAGAGGCTGACCCTACAATGGCCTTCCTGTGCCTGCCTGTCCCTGTTCCTAACTCTTCTGGAAGGATGTTGGAGCTTTGAGGTTACTGGAGCAACACTCTTTGCTCTAGTCATTCTGCCTACTTTTCTTCCCACACTCCTTCTCTTTCTGCTTCTAGGAGTGTACACTATTCTAGTTGCCCCTGCTCACTCCACAAATGCTAGCTGAACCCTTGTTTCAACCACTAAAGGTGGCTTTGTTCATGAAATAGACAGGTGCACATATGCCCTAAAAATGTAAAAGACCAATAAGCACTGAGAAGTACTGTGGAGTGCAGGGGATATTCGAACAGAGCCCTGACTGAACTAAGCTTGCAAAATCCCGAGGGAAGAACAGGTTGGCAGAGGGAACAGTGGCTGCAAAGATGGGAGAGCCTCATGCTTAAGCAAGGGTAGAGGCAAGGACAAAAAAAAAAAAAAAGCCAAGGGTAGTTAAGGTAACCTTGGTGTCTTTTGTTGTTGTTGAATAAACTTTGCATACCTGTGATTGGAAGCTGTTGGAGGGGTTTTAGCAGCTGAGTGACTCACCTTGTATTTTGTAATGATTATTGTGATAGCCAGCTAGAGAGTGGCCTATTGCAAGCAAAGAGGAGGCTGAAGGTCTAGAAGAGATTGCCTGGGGCTCTGGTATACTGAGCAAGTGGAGGCAGGGAGGAGTGACCACACTCTGCACTTCCCTCAAAGGCAGAGCTGGGCACAGGGTTAAGAAATCAAGTGTAATTTCTAAGTCCAGAACTGCGTCAATGGTGATGTATTTGACTGTGACTGAAAAGAATGGAGAATGAGAAGGGAGGGGAGGGGCTGGGGAAAGAGGGACATTGACATCGGAGCATTGCTCCCACTATGCTGGGAATGCCCCTTGGACATCTGAGTGTCTGCCAGGTGGGCAGAAGATATGTGAACTGGGAGCTTCGAGGGGACACGGGCTAAGGGTAAAACCTTGGACACACCAATGTGTACAGCAAGAGGCACAGGGAGGCCTGCCAGAGAGGAGGTACCCAGAGAAAAGACAGAGAAGAACCAAGTCTCAGACGTGTCAGTCAGGGAGAGGAGCAGGCAACACAGGGAAGGCAGAGTGTATGTAACCCAAGAGGTGGGAGGAAAATTAAGAAAAATAAAGAGACAATTGTGTCACACACAGCTCTGGAAGACAACTTGGTGTCCTTAATGGTGGACAGCAGTCAGGTGAGGCTGATGGCTTCTGTAGAGTAGTGGGAACAGAAGCCCTGCTGTGCATCCTCCAGGGAGAATAGAAGATCAAGTGGGAGGAGGGAAGACAGACAACTCTTAGGAAGTGTTTGCTAGAGGCACTAGGAAATGGTATTGCTTGAGAAAGCCAGAGGCAATTCTCAGAAGCGGAAGCCGGACCTTGATGTTTATATTCTGATGGGAAAGATCAGATAGAGAGGGACGCAAATGGCATAGGCAAGATTAGAGAGAAGTGCCCAAAAGTGAGAAATGGCAAAGCAGTCAAGGGATGTGAGCGCCACAGCAAGGAGAAGGAGAACATTAGAAAGCTCTCAGAGCAATTCAATATCCCCAGTGAACTAAGCAGAGAGAAGGAACAAGGAGCCTGTCCATTGAATAGCAAGGAAAAAGACACGAGCTCTCTTAGGAATGAGAGTCTGTATATTATGAAAATTTAGTCAAGACACACCAGTGGCCCAAAGGCCTGTTTGGAATCTATGGCCATGAATCTGAAACCAAGCAGGGAAGAAGCCTACACCATGCTCTCCCAGAGCTAATGACTGAGGGATATAGGGTGTGACTGAGGGTGGATAGGCATATTTGAGAGGGGTGAACGCCAATGAAGTCAGATTGGGACCCACACAGAGCAGATGCTGGAAAAAGTCAGAGATGATGGATACCTGGACTTTAGGGTTGTGCTGGTGACTGGGGCTCTAAAGGAGATGGAGTGTGGTTACCCAGCTTCTGGTGTCCCGGAGAGTAGGTGGATGTTTGAAACTTAGAGTCTTCTCCTAAGCACTGCACTCTCGAGGAGTTGATAATACTGAAGTAAAGATGTCACGACAGAGGGACTTGTGGCTTTAAAAATAAATGGAAAGTAGGTAAGAAGGTAGGTAGGTAGGTAGATAGATAGATAGATAGATAGATAGATAGATAGATAGATAGATAGATAGATAGATAGACAGACAGACAGACACAGAAGAAAATTGAAAACCTATAGTTCACAGTATGTCAAGAAGCTGCTTACTGGACCAGAAGACCCCTAAACTCACCAATGTGTGATTGGCAATTTCCTCTTAACACCAAAGGAATATGATGGTGTTTCTCCCAGGAATTATGGATAGGTGATAAGTCCCAGCCACCAAAGCAGAAAGAATGGAAAGACACATTCAGCACAAACTAGCTTTCCAGGCCTGGAAAGTTAATTAAAAAGACATGGGCCTGAAAGACAGATGTAGCATCAGTCCTCCGTGCTGAGGAATATAGCAGTTTCATTCATCTGGAAGTCACTGTAGAAGCTTCTAGAAGTAGCACTGCTGATGGAGCAGGTTAAGAGAGCAGGACCTTGACTGGGCCATCAGGGAGATGTAACTTGTTTTCATTGGCAGCCTTAAGTGCCTTTTACACACAAGATGTGAACAGAAAAGTAAGTAGGCCATTATGTTATCAATCCCCAAGAGAAGAGGTATCAATCCACACTTGGTGGCCCAAGATTGTAAAGATTAGAAATAAAGCAGAGTCCAGAAGGAGGCAGATATGCCGAGCTGGGAGTGAAACACCCACATGCAGGCTATCTAAGGGAAGTCAAATGAGTGAGTTCCATCTCATCACCAAAAGTTCCTGAACACCGAGGTTCAGTGTCTCATACCTGTAATCTCAGCACTTGACTGGTGGTGTGAGGGAGATCAAGAGTTCAAGATCACCTTCTGCTGTATGACACTCAAGCTACAATGAGCTCGAGAGTGGCCTGGGCTTTAAGAGACACTTGCCTTTCAAAAATCCCCAACTGGAGACCAGGAGCAGGCTAGCGACTGATTTATTGATGATTGATTGATTGATTGATTGTATTCTGCCTTTGTTATAACACATTCCTTTCCTCCAAGCTCCTTCCCACTGAGCCTGGGGTATATGCTGGATTGACCAGTGTGTCTGTGGGTGAGAATCTAACAGGACTGCTTTCTAACCTAAGCCTTGCTTGTCCTGTTTCCTTTTTGCAAGCCAAATGTTTGGTTGAAGCTCAGAAGCCATTCAGCTAAGGGAGGTGACTCTGGTGGCTGCTATCAGCCATTCTGACTTGGCAGTAACAGTTTGTAAAAAGTGAGTGTTGATGCCAGAGAGACTAGGAAAGTGTTAGGCCTCTGCTGAGCAAAGGAAGGGTGGAGACTGACCCCCAGGGAAGGCCAGCAACTGCATGATGTCATCATCTTTGGAACTTGACTCCTTGACTGTCTCCTACTGCTTCCTGGGGCCTAAGATTTAGACCTCAGCTCGACTTTTTCATAAAACAAGGGACACCATACAGACCGGGTTTCCCTGTAGTGCCTAGCTCAGAGCAAATGACAAAGATTACTGATCTTATTAAAATTCATACAAGTCATTGTGGATGTGTGGACATATAGCTGTTGCCATGGGTGTGTGGCTGTTGCCATGGATGGGGGATGTCCCTGGAGGTGTAAGGGGGAGAGAGCATTAGAAAACAGGAAGTGAAGGGGACATTTATCAAACATATGATTACATGTCTGAAATCTGCATATAGTACGCTGTTTCAATACAATGCCCGGCATTGCTGTTGGACCTCCACCACTGCTTCAGCATCAAAGGATCCAACGAATTGGGTTGGAGGTTGACTTATAAAGGCAGAGAACATCTGAGAATTAGCTTCCTGGAAGACAGGAGACATGGCAAGGAGGGAGAGCGTGTTCTAAGCTGGGATGCCTGTGTGAAGGAAGAGCTGGTGAGATGCTTACTACATGGAAGCAGAAGGAAAGAATTTGTTTACTCCATAAAGTCTCATAGGCTGCCTATTATGTTTTAGGTGGCTAGAGACCCACCGACAATCACAAGGAATCCCTGAAAGTCAGAACAATTAGAGACACGCAGAACTTCAGACAGTGATAAGTGAGAACACAGCCAATTGAAAGCACCAACTCGTAGAATAGCTTTTAAATGTCACATAATGGCTGGTTCCTCAGTGGGTGCCCAGATAACAGGTGTCAATCATTGCTTTCCTGTAGGTAACATGGGACCAGGCCCATTGGTACTATAAAAGGATGAGGTCTTGCCAGCCAAAAGCACTGGCAAAAGACTGCATCCATCTTTTTAAAAAAAATTATTGGATATTTTATGTATTTACGTTTCAAATTTATCCCCTTTCTCCTCTCCCCACTCCTCCTGTTTCTATGAAGATGCTTTCACTCCCACCCACTCCCACCTCAACACCTTGGCATCCCCTACACTGGGGCATTAAGCCTTCACAGGACCAAGGGCCTTTCCTCCCATTGAAGCCAGACAAGGCCATCCTCTGCTACATATGTGGCTGGAGACGTGGGTCTCTCCATGTGTACTCTTTGGTTGGTGGTTTAGTCCCTGGGAACTCTGAGGGATCTGGTTGGTTGGTATTGTTGTTCTTCCAATGGAGTTGCAAACCCCTTTAGCTCTTTCAGTCCTTCCCCTGACTCCTTCTTTGGGGTTCCCGTTCTCTGTCTGATGGTTAGCTGCAAGCATCCTCATCTGTATCAGTAAGGGTCTGGCAGAGCCTCTCTGGAGACATCCATATCAGGCTGCATCCATCTTAACTGTGTCTGTAGACATAAGTCAGAGCTCAGCCTGACTGGTGGTCAGGACTGGCTGGCCTTCATGGTAGTCTCTCTTCTTCCAGTGCTATAAATCAATTTTCTTATAGTGAGACCATATGTCTCCCATCAAAGAGCATTAGCTACCAGACATCTGTGCAACAAACTGCATCCACCTCTGGCCCAACATCAGTGCTCTCTCTTACAGGATCACAGCAAGTCAGGAGACTGGCCTAAGCCCCAAGGAAGAGAAGCAGACCAGTCTCTTGATACAGGAGTAAGGAACACATATAGGGATGGGGACGGAGGGTTATAATGATAGTGCCAAGTACTGGCTCCAAGTGTGTGAAGCAGCCTCTCCCTTCTATCTGTCAGCTACATTGAGAATTCGCCATGAGCTGGACTTAGCACAACACCTAAAGACCTTTATTTTCCTTCCTGCTAGTTTCCAATGTCCAGAGTGAGACCCACACAAACAACTCTGAATTGTATATGATGCTAGAAAGTGGCTCTGGGTGGTACCTTAAAATCCATACAGTAGACTAGGGTAGTCCTAGCCACCAAGGGCTGCAATTCTCTCCCAGAATGACCTAACCTTTGAGCCAAGATCTATATAACTGGCTGATCACTAGTGGTTCAAAGTGAGTGGGAGAGCTGGGTATATGGCACCATTGGTGGAATGTTGAGCTGGCATTCCTGAGCCCTAGGTTGCATCCCCAGCACTGAATAAACCAGACATGGAGGCACACACCTAGAGTCCCAACACTCTGAGGTAGAGGCAAGAGGTTCAGCAGGTTCAAGATCATTGCCCACTATAAAGTTAGTTCAAGGGCCAGTCTTGTCTAAAAGGGGGACAGGAGGAAACAGTGTGCAAAGAACTTGGCAGGGCCAACCAGATGTCCACAGGGTCTTTTCAGATGGTCACTGTGGTCAGAGTTAATCCATGTATGAAGTTGCAGAGTAGTGCCAGGTCAGGCAAGGTTTGAGAGTCATTTCTACAAGTTGTTTTTAAACCGTTGACAGCCAGGGCACAGAAATGACAAGTTCATATGTCAACATCTCAAAGATGAACGTAAGATTGTGGCTAGACCAGTTGGGAGAGCTTTGCCTTGGACGGGCTAAGCTATCTGTCTCCTGCCAGATACGGTCTGTATCACATGTTCCTTCCGGGGCTCTGCATGCCTCTGGGGTTCCTCCTTGGTCAGCACCTCCTGAGCTCTGATTTACAAGAAAATGTGCCTCATCGTCACAAACAGTATAGCCACGGTTGGCTTTAAATGAACTTCACCTCCCTCCAGAAGACAAATTTGTTTTGAAGATATACTTGTCATATTCAAAGGAATACACAGTGGGCTGGGAAGCTATTGGCCGTGACCCCTGCAGTGCTGCGAACAATAGCTGAGTCTTTCAAAGCCTGTGTAGTCTGGCAAGTTCCAGGCTGGCTGTGTAGGCACCACCTACGGAACACACTGCTGTGGCCTTACCTCAGCACTTTGAGGTGAGGAAGAGAATATCTTCTGAAACATTTTCTTCGCCTAATGAGTTTCTTCTCTTCCCACCCTACTATTTAGCTTGCCAGTCTGACACATACATAGTGGCCTTTCACTTTTAATAGCAGATTTCTCTGCTATTCGAACACTTCTTTCCACATTTGTAGTAGTCATTAATATTTTTCCCTCTGACAAAATTGCTTGTCTGTGCTTTGAGGGCACTTTTCTCCGTCATTGTCTTCAGTAATCACTCATAAATACTGGCTTGTCCGCCTTCTGCAGAACTCAGATGGGCTGAGAAAACGCAGCTGCTTTATATTCCAAAGAAACATTTGATCTTTCAGATTTCCACAGCAACACACACACACACACACACACACACACTCACACACACACACACACACACACACACAGCCACTCCCACACTTAATAGTATCCCAAATTAGCTCCTTCAGATCCGATCATTTCGTATCATCCTACCTACCCTGTATCCTTCATATGACTTGGTGCCTTGGTTTACTTTGATGCCCTTCCACACCAGGTTATTTCTAAACAACAGAAACTTACATCCCGTGGTTCTGAAGCTGGTAGGTCTAAGAACAAGGCACCAGCAGACTCATGCGGTGAGACTCTATGTTCTGGTTCTTACATTGTTCTAGTTGTCAAGGTGGAAGAATGGAGTTTTGGGAGTCTTTTCTTCATCCCAACCAAAACCCTTACCTTCTTGTTTTTTTTTCTTTCTTTTTTCTTTTTTTTTCTTTTTTTCGGAGCTGGGGACCGAACCCAGGGCCTTGCACTTGCTAGGCAAAAGTGCTCTACCGCTGAGCTAAATCCCCAACCCCAACCCTTACCTTCTAATACCATTCTATTGAGGGCTAAGATGTCAACATACACACTTTGGAGGACATGAGTCCTCAGAGCAGAGGACTTGACCTTCTAGAACTTTGTTCAAACATACTGACTATGCCAGATCTTGTAGAACTCCAGGGTTATCCAGGGCAGGAAATAAGAGAGTGTGTTGGTCAGCTTTCCATACTATAATAGAATGTCTGAGGCAATGAACTTATAAAGAAAAAAGGTTGATTTTCATGCATGGCTCAGCAGATTGTAGTCTAAAGTCTGGTAACCTCATTGCTTTGGGCCTCAGATAAAGACAGTGTGCCATGATGGAGAGTGTGGCAGAACAAGTACTTAACTCCAGGAGCTGGAAAATCAGCCAAGAGATGAGAGAACAAAAATTCCCTAACCCCTTTGGAGCTCACCCTCCATGACTTCAGGACCTTCTGTAAATCCCCACTTCCTGAAGGTCCCCAGCATGCCAGTCTAGGCAGCAAGGTTTTATGGAACCTGCTACAGGATGTTTCTGCAGATACACTATGGTCTTAAATTTGTCTTATTAGTTTGTGTGTTTTTAGTGTTCAACAAGGTGAGGTGGGTTAGCCCAGTGGTTGGCCCTCAGATATCTGGTCTCTAACTCTCACACCTGATGAACCTGGGACTGCTCTTCCACAGACCACTGCTCCCCCAATGACCCTGCCACACCCTATCCTCATTATGACTATAGACCCTAAAGGTCTGACTGTGATCCCACTGGCCCATAGCTAGGGTCCACTTGCCCTATTGCCACTGGGCAGGGGATCACTCAGTATCAAGAGTCCCCTTGCCCACCTTTGGTAAATTCCTGACCAATTTTGCTGCACAGTTTTTATTCTGGGCTCAGTGCAAAGAGAGCTGTGGGCTTCTTCCACACGTGTGCTGCCCGAGACTTGCTCTCTGTCCCTGATTGGCTGCCCAGTTCTCTCGTCTTCAGATAATTTTAATGGCTCCCCAATCTGTGCTGAGGAGAAGCTCAGAACAAGTGACTACCTGCCATTTTCTACCATATCTTCACAGTCCTTTAGAGTAGAAAGAGACAAGGCCTCTTCCTCTGGCAAATAAATGGGACCCTCGGTGAATCTTGTCACCACTTCCCAGGGTGGCCCCCAGATTCTGTAAAATAACCATAGCTAGTAGGCTGCTGAGAGACATAAACGGCTTTAAAAGAAGAATGGAAATGTTCCTATAATCCTTATACTTGGGGACCATTTTCATTTGCATTTTTCTGGGACTTGTTTGTTTTCAGTCATGTAAACATAGAAAATAGTTATGCCGTCAAATGTTTTAATCCATTTCTTCATGGAATGTGTCCTCTGGGGATACTCAAAGGAGCTTACCCAGCAGGACTCGGTAGCCTATTTTCTTTCAAAGCATCATGCATTGTCTATCTGGGAGGTTTTGTTCGCATTTTGGTAAATGACACATAAGTGTATTAATTTTGAAATGGTTTTAGATCTGTCTCCACAGATTTATTGAGTAATCCATCAGACGCTATCGTACTTTGAAAATGTCATTTGTCATAGTAAAAAGGATCTTGAATCTGTTTTATTTCCATCCCATTCATGCTTTAGTGCTGATGCTGCATTAATCGAATAACTGTGCCCTTGTAATACTGTGGTTTCCTTTAATCCTTCGGTTTCCCTACAAACTATAAAGGACGTTGATCAGTTTAAGACCTTCTGGCTTATGACTCCTGAGTGAATACTCTTTCAAAATTATACCGTGCACTTTTAGGTACCCAGTCTTCCCGGGAAGCTCGTGTGCTTCTGGGCCCATCTCGGAACTGTTGCTGCTGCTCTAATTCAATTACAGGTCTCCCAAAAAGGGACTATTCAGGCCCCAGTTTAAAATGCATTTCAATTCATTTCTGTTTTGGAATGAAGTTCCATCAAAACTGGATCTATCAAACATGGGTTTTTTAAAAATCTTTTTTAGTGACATTGACGTAATCAATTTTATTTTATACCGTGTCCTAGCTGACATCCTTGGCTTAGGTGCTGTGTGAGTAGGAAGCTAACCCTCTAAATATTTACTTCTGGTTTGTATTTCTGCATCCACATGGAGTCGAGCTGTCATCTTGACCCCTTTTGGGTACCAGCAAATTGTAACATATTGAATTTTTTTGGACCATCAGTAACAGTTGAACTAGTGTAAGAATTATGTGTGCCCTGAAGCTTTGAAAAATTTGCCCCATAAAACACTTGGGCTCCGTTCCTTTTATGGATGTAAGCCTCTGAGACTCGTTTCTATTCCTTCCATGGATACTCATCTATTCTGATTGTCAGGTTTGATAATTTGTATTTTATTTTCCACTCTCCCCTCTCCTTGCAGTTGAGTATTTCTGTTTGGGATTTGTGCATCACATTGTATAATTTCTCCTCTCCTGGATGTCTTCCTCATCTTCCTCTTTAGACATCGCAAACCTCCTTCCCATGTCACTGTGACAAACTGGAAGTCTTTATTTTATGACTTCATTTGCTTGGGGGTTTTTGTTGTTGTTGTTTTGTTTTTTTGTTTTTCCTTTCAACAAACTCTGGTTCTGAGTTTATTATTTTCATTTGTTCTCCAATTAATTAATTTAGTCTCTAGGATCTTCTCTCTTTCATTTTCTGGTTACAGTTTTGTTTTTCAATATCAGCTTGACCACAATGTTTGTGTATTTTGGTTCTCTCTTGTTGAAGATTGGAAACAATCAAAGCTATTCATCTCCCTCTAAGCAAATTCTCACTTCTTCTCCTAATGCTTTACTCTCTAGTTTTTTCATCTGCTTGGTCTGTATTTCTAATTTTGACTTTTCTTTCTTTCCTTCTTTCTTTCTCTCTTTCTTTCTTTCTTTCTTTCTTTCTTTCTCTCTTTCTTTCTGTTCTGTGTAGACATCAAAGGAGTCCTTGTGGTACTGGTTAATTTGAAAATAACTGGTATTTTATTGCCCAGTTCTTTAAAATTAATTCCAATTTATTCCATTCTAGTCAAAAAATGTAAACTCAGTAATTTTTAGCTATGGAAATCATCGAAGCTTTTAGAATTAATCAATGATACACAGGCTGGATATATTTCACGGTTAATAGATTTCTCTCATTTTTACCCTCATCCATTATCTAGTTTGTCAAGTGTTCTGAGGTCTGGTGAACTCCCACTGCTCCCGTGTTGCTTGTGGGTACTTTTATGCAGCAGGTGGAGAGCTGTTCTTGTGAGCCTGGGGCTATCACAGAGCAGCACAGATGTGGCCTACATGGCATCATTTCCTCCTCACAGCTCTGAGGCTGATGACTCCGGGCTCAGGGGAAGGTGTGATCAGTTTCCAGACTCACAGTCACTTTCCCTGGGTCCTCACATGGCAAAAGGAAACTTAGACCTCCTTCTCCTCATAAGGACACCAGTACCCCTCCCGAGTCTCCACCCTCATGACCTCTCTGAAATTTAACTACTTCCCACCTGCCCGAATTCCTCCACACTGAAGACTGGAGCTTCAACATACCAGTAGGGAACACGTGTCCTTCTGTGCCACTGTATGTGGACGCCACTTACAGAATTAGTTCAATTCTTGGACTTCAGGATAGAAGCTACAATACTGAAGGAAACTGAGGCTCACCCGGGAATCAGTGAGTTCTTGCTGGCCCTGTGTGGCTGCCTTCCAAGGGACGACAGTATGGAGGGCCTCATTCCCCAGCCCAAGCTCTCACCCACAGGGTAGCACCCATCTTCTGGACTCTGACTCTTTGTCCAAGGGAAGAGGGAGTTGGATTCCACCTTCCAAACCAAGTTTCAGAATTTTGTGCAAGCTAGACCCAAGATACACACTGGATGTAAGTGGTGCCTTGCTGGTGACAGCCAACTAGAACCCCTGAGTCCCGAACACTAAGCTACACCCACACGCACTCCCTCTCTGCTGGCAGCCCTGCAAGGAGATCAGAACACAGGTCGCTCTTCCAAGGAGTGTCGAATTCCAGACACTTGGGAGAAGGCCCTGAGAGGACTGTTGCAAGGAGTGCAGCCTGCCTTTTCCAGAGGGAAGGAGGCGAAGCTGACCTGGGCTCATGGGTTGTTGTTATTCTGGAATGCCCGCAGTGCAGTAGCCTTTGCCGAAAAAGGGTTTGAGAAGGGAACAGTTTGCACGATCACTTTTTTTTTAATGTGCTGTTCACATTTAGTTTATTGCCAGACATCTAGTTGCAAGTTAGAAACCTGCTGTTTACAAACTGACCATGTGCATCCATCCCTCATTGTGAGAAATGTTTTAGCAGTAGCCCCGCAGTCTACATGGTGATAGGTGACCTTAGAAACAACTGAGCCATATTCCAGGCATCCCAGGCTGGCTTCAACCTCCTTATGTAGTAAAGGATAACCTTGAGCTTCTGATCCTCCTGTTTCCATCTACGAAATGCTAGGATGATGGGCATGTGCCACCAGACCTACCGGGCTTCCCACATCTTAAATAATGATTGTTTTAATCCTCAGACTCCTGAAGGTTCTCAAAAAGTCTTTCCATCATGTGTGTATATGTGTGTGTGTGTTTAATTGTGACCATTTGACCATTCACATGACATATGGTTTGCTGTTTTAACAACTTGAAAGTGTCAGTTCAGCAGCTCTTGACAGTACACTGATAGTGCTATGCAGCCACCACCACTAATTAGCTCTTCTCCATCTCCTCCATATGAAACTGTATCCATTAGCAGTGATTCCTCTCTTGCCCCTGGCAGTCATCCATCCTCCTTCATCTGTATGTTTGCCCTACCTTAGTACTGTGTCCATAAGGAACCACGCAACATGTGGCCTTCCACATGTCCTCCCATAGCCTGCTCTTGCGAAAGTCACTCATGTCGTGACACTTGTCGTTCATGACAGGCTAATATTCCGTCGTGTGGATATACACTATTTGACTGAGCTACCCATCCACTGCTGGGCAGTTGAATGCTTTCTACCTTTGAGCTAGTTTTGAATATTTGCCAAGATGAATATTCATGGACCAGTCTTTGAATGTCTGCCGCAGTCCATTTGGATCCATAATCAGAAGTGGAACTGCTGAATCATCTGAGACTTCTATGTTTAGTTTGCAGAGGGTCTGCCAAGCTGTTTCCCACAGCAGCTGCCCCAGTTTCTGCAGCCACCCGATGTGCGATGCACAAGGCCCCACTCTTTCCAAGGCAGCCACCACTTCTTTTCTTGCCTGTGAGGGTTACAGCCGTGGACCCTGAACGTGTAGCAGTACTCAGATGTTTGGCATTTCCTCATGACTCATGATGGCCCGAGGCTTCCTCTGTGCTCGTGGTCACCTTTGTTTATCTGCTCTGGAGTAATATCTACCTGCTTGAATCACTTGCCCACTGTGAACTGAGTTGTTTGACACTCATGGCTGAGTTTTCAGAGTTATTTGTCCCAATACCAACTCTTTATCAGTTTTGTGAATTCACAGATGTTTTTATTTTTTAAGTTGCCCTTTTCTCCTTCATCCCTTGGCCTTCTTGTTATTATTCCTTCTTCTTCTTATTGTAGTTTCTATGTATAACCTCTCTCAGCCTCAAATTCACCATTGTTCCTCCTCAACAGACCTACAGCTAACATTTCAGGCACATTATCACAAGGCGCCATTTTCTTCATAAAGTCCTTTGATGCACATCTCTCTTTAATTTTTTTTTTTTTTTGAGACAGGGTTTCTCTGTGTAGCCCTGACTGTCCTGGCATTTACTCTATAGACTAGGCTGGCCTCAAAATCAGAGACTTGCCTGCCTTTGCCTCCTGAGTGCTGGGATTAAAGGCGTGCACTACCACCCTGTCTTTAATTTTATACAGTGCAACTTATCTGTCTTTTCTTTTGTTGTCTATGTTGGCTTGCCATATATCCGAACCATGGCCTGATCCAAGATTAGGAAGGTCTATCCTATCTTCACATCTAAGGATTTCATGGCCTCAGTTCTTACAGTAGTCTGCTGATAGGTTGTAAATTAATTTTTGCATTTGGGTTGAGATAAGGTTCCACATCATTCTTCAATATGGAGAAATCAGTTGTTTCAGCACCGACCATTATTGAAGCGACTGCTCTCTCACCCACTGAATGGCTGTGGCACAATGAACACAATGTTAATATGCACAGACAGAGGCCTAAAGGTGACTTCAGCTGTATTCTCCATTGCTCTCCACAGTATGGTCATATTCTCATAACTCACAGCTCAACACTCTGCTTAGGCTGGCTGCCCACCAGCCTCAGGGCTGCATCTGCCTCTGCCTGGCGAGTGCTGTTTACTGACTTGAGACACTACTCTCAGCTTTCTTCCTGTTGCTGTTAACATCAGTGCCCGAGATCAGAACTAAGGTCTTCCCACTTGTTTGTCAGGCACTGAACTGTCTCAGCTGTCTCCTGGACTCCTACCCTATTATGCATATTCCATAGGTGTGTCATCTCCACACTAAAAACACACTGTATTGACTATTGTAGCTCTGTAATACATTTTTTTAAATTGCTATCCACCATTTTTTCCACCTCTGGATGCTAAAAAGACAATTTCAAGATAATTACTTCTCATAGAAAATTGTGTAATGTAGTATGGAAACATATTTTCATCAGAATGTCCAATTTCAAAACCTACCAAGACAGAAAGTTCAACATTAATAAGTTGTAGTGCTGATAAATTATTTTTAAATGTTCCAAGAGATGAAAATGCTAACTTTCCTGATATGTTTAGTCAGTGTCTATACATAGTAAGTTATTGAGAGGCATCTCATATATAAACATAATTAAAATAATAATGGGGGCTATAGCTTGACCTGATGAGAAGTCTCTTGGCCCAGAATCCAGTCTGAACTCGGGAGCCTATTTGTATATTTTAAACTCATACAATATGTTTCACATGTGTTCATATTTTATTTGAGCACATATACATTAGAATTATTACACAATATACAGCATATAACTCCTTACTGTTATAAAAATCTATTTTCCAAAATACATTTAACTCCCAAGATTTGGGGAAAGGAATTATAAGTAGCTACTTTACAGTGCTCTGATAATTTCTAGTCTCCAATTAGAAAAACAGCAAGATAATTAATAGATTTGTTTCATGCAACTAACATTGATGGCGCCACCGCGCTGTGCTGGCCAGGGCATCTTGCTCCTCCTGGATCCACTGGGATTCCAGACAATTCTCCTCCTTCTGCGTCTCTTATAGTTCCCAAATGTGGGCCAGGGGTGGTAGCACAGAACTTTAATCCCAGCACTCAGGAGGCAGAGGCAGGTGGAGCTCTGTGGATCTGAGGTCAGCCCGGTCTACAGAGTTAGTTCTAGCACAGCCAAAGCTACACAGACAAACCCTCACTTGACCAAACAAAATAAAACAAAACAACAAATTTGTACTTGAATCTGCTTCTTTGATTGCGCTTTACCCTTCTGAATTATCCCTTCAGAACAAACTGTCCAGGCCATCCCTGGATGTGCCACGATCTGCCTCAGGCATGACCAGTCCAATATTGCAGCTCATTTTACTCACTCTATAGTTTACCAGTAAGACTTTAAGACAGTATTTTCACCATGACTTCTGCTCCTATAAATGAGCCTCGTAGAGGATAAATAACTCACTAGATATTACCAAGCTATTCCATGACAGAAGCTTTCTTGGTGTTTCTCTATCCTGTTCACTTTCTTTGACAAATGAAGCGTTAACTGTGACTTGGGGAGAAAACCGATAATCCTACATTTTCTGCTCCACCTTTGTCATGAATAGCTCGTATCTCTCCCTGTGTGAGGGGAAGAAGAGAAATGAGTTGAAGCTGGAGAAAGCCATGAGGAGCAGAGAAGTGGGGGAGCAGAGAGCAAATAATTAACTCTGGGGTCTAATGTCCACTGAGTTTTCCAGGGTTTTCATGTTCAGTGCTAACCCTGCACTGGCTGATTAATCACAAAGCGTTTATGAAGCACTGGGCATTTACTGTGCCCTTAGTCCTGAGCTGAGCCTCATGAGGCACTTGGAACAAGATCCACTGCCCACTTTGAGAGACAGGGTTATGCAAACCAAGCAACAGTCATCAGGACGAAGTCATGTTTGTTAGGAATGGGCTAGAAGTTCAGAGATAAGATGTAGCTGGGAGGGAGAGCTTAGGTAGTCACAGACTACTTCATGGAAACAAGCAGTTTTCAATGGGGTCTTGAACAACAGGATTGGAAAAGTCCGAAATAGCAAGGCGGGAGCAAGAAATGCATGATCATGGCCTGGTGAGATAATACTGTGCTGGCCAATACTGACTGTGCCATCTTGACACTGTAGGAGAAGAACATATGTGTGCATTTGTGAGGGAGTTTCTAGAGTTGGATAACCTAGGCCAGAAGACCCACACTAAATGTGTGTGTGTGTGTGTGTGTGTGTGTGTGTGTGTGTGTGTGTGTGTGTGTGTACATGTGTAGGTAGGAGAGGTTTGATGATATCCCACCTGATACTGTGGTGTAGAAATGAGGAAACCATGAGTATGACACTGGGTATTTCTCAAGAAGGCTGAGAGATGAACTTTAGGACGTGGAGGAAACTGGAAGGAATAAACAGAAGAACAAATATAAATTCCCTGAAGTTGGAGGCAATTGGAACATTTAGGATAGCATAAAACTCTGACAAGACAAAAAGAGACAAGAGTCAAACGCAGCAGCAGAGCTGGAAGGAGAGAAAACCACAGAAGTGTTGTCAGTAAGCCGAGGTCATTTGTATCTCCATTTACAGTGGGAAAAGTCCTCATGGGCAGGAAGACCCCAGTTCTCAGGCTGTGTAGCATTCAGAACCTGAAAAGAGTTTCTCAATTGGGAAAAATGTCTCCGTAAGATTGGCCTATAGGCAATTGGGCATTGTCTCGATTAATGATTGACGTAGGAGGGCCTAGCTCACTGCGGGCAACATCACCCCTGGAAGGGTCCTCAATGGTACAGAACAGCAAGTAGAATAAGCAATGAGGAACAAGCTGGTAGAGAAGTCCCCCATGGCTTCTGCTTCTGTCCCTGCCTCCATGCTCCTGACCTGACTCTCCTCAATGTCGGACTGGGACAAGATGAAACAAACCCTTTCTTTCCTTCAGGTTGCTTTTGGTCATGGTGTTTTTCTCACAACAATAGGAACCAACTGAGGCAGCAAGCTAAGGGATTTACTTTGACTCACAGCTTGAAGCCACAATTCATCATGGTAGGGAAGCCATGGTGGCCAGAAGTCACAGTGGCAGGAACACGAGGCAGCTGGTGACATTGTAACTGCTGTCAGGAAGCAGAAAGAGGTGAATGTTTATATTTGCTTTCTCTTTTTCATTCAATCCAGGACCCCATCCCTTGGGATAGTGTCAACACACACACACACACACACACACACACACACACACACACACACACACACACACACACACATTTAGTGTGGGTCTTCTGGCCTAGGTTATCCAACTCTAGAAACTTCCTCACAAATACACACGGATGTTCTTCTCCTACAGTGTCAAGATGGCACTATCAGTACTGGCCAGCACAGTAGCCACAGAAATGATGGCCTTCACATTTGGATGGGTGAGAAAGGGCAGGAGGAAAGGGTAGAGTCTGGGACCTCAGGTGAAAGGAGCCACAGGTTGACCGGAACACAAAAACATCTCAGCACATCTGATCACCTTTGGTCCCCTGTCTTCCCCTGGATTCTTCCTTTTGATTGGTTTGCTCTTAAACCTTAATTAGTTACAGCCTGATTCAAGACGCTTTATGTATAGTCACTAATGTACTCCACGAAGACATTTAGAGCAATAGGTATTTTGATTCCTATTTCAAAATAGAAAGTGTGGTCGAGTGTGATAAGAGTGTGATGAAGTAACTCACTCAGGGTCAGGCAACAGGCATGTGGCAGAGCAAGAACTGGTTTGGATCTCCCTGGTGCCAAATCTCATGCCCTAAATGTCCTCTATGCCCTCCAGACCAGCGTGCTAGAAAGGCCAGTCTACTTCTGCTGTGGTGGGTGGGTGGCTTGTTCACAGCTGTGCCCATGCCCACATAAGGATTCATTTGCTCTCTTCAGCCATAATTCTCCCTTGTTACTAAGAGGTGGAAAATGGGCATGGGAAATCACACAAATAACACCTCCCGGTGTCAACCCAGCTTCCATGGGGACAAAAGTGCTTTAGCAACTCTTCCAAAGTAACCAAGGAAAAGCTTGACCTTCGAGCAGTTTCTCCATTTAGAGTTAAATTTGTCTTCAAACAAATATAGTTTGAGCAAATCAAGACCTCCTGTTTCAGCTATGTAACTGAGAAGGTGATATTTCTAATCTGATTTAAGATTTTTCTTTTGCCAAACTCCTCGGGGCAAGAGAGAGAGAGAGAGAGAGAGAGAGAGAGAGAGAGAGAGAGAGAGAGAGAGAGAGAGAGAGAGAGAGAATGCCAGCCATCAGAATAAAAAAGAAATAACCCAAAAAGCGCATTGTTATAAACCATAACCGTGCTCGTTGTAAATAGCACTTAAACTTTTCAAACCTTTCTGGGGTTTTCATGGTAACTGCCTTTATTCCAGCTGATTTGAATCACGATGTTGTGTAGAAGCCATTGGCAAGAACTGGATGTGTGTTGAAGGTCAGGTGTCAAATGGATCTTCTGGGGCAAATACCAGAAAGAAAAATCCTGTGCACAATACCATCCCAGTCACCACCTACCCACACTCTGCAACTGTGTGGGGAGCAGTGCTTCTCAGTGATACCCAGAATCACTGTCCTCTCAAAGTCAGCCCAATGCCTGCATCCCACTGTGAGCATCTCTACACTCCAACTGTGCCCCTAGGAAGGGAATTATAGCCACGAGCTCTTAGTTTACTAATGTTGACTCCTCTCTGAGTGTTCTTGGGTAAGAGTGTTTCGTAAGGGTCAGGAAGGAGATTTGACAGCACGAGTCAAACACAAACTTGAGAAGCTACATATTGCCCTTCTGTGATTCACCCCGGCTCGCAGATGTAAGTGAGGTCCAAGGTCTGTGGGCAGCTCCATGCCAAGGTGTCTCATACAGAGAACAAATGGTATGGGGTAGAACCAAGGGCCTGTTCTCTCTCTTGACCTCGATCAACTTAGTCTGACTCTCCGGTCCCAGTGGAGTCATGACCAGTTTGTGTGTTTTCTCCCCAACCCTATACTCTTCTCTCCATCCCCAGGCCCTCCCTGCTTCTGACTTCTAGTCTCTGGGAAAGACTGAGAAAAAAAGAAAAGCATGCACCTCTCACCAAATCCGTTCCATCTCTTAAAAGGAACTCAAGTGCACCTTTTATAGGAAGTCATCCCAGACTGGACTGAGGTCTTAGAATATCTTTAAGAAACAAGTTGAAACCTTAGTAAATGCCAGATTCTAAAAGATTCTGCCCTCACAGTTGGCCTACGAATAAGCTCAGCATGGGGCTCATGGTCATACAGGTAGAGTCAAAGGTCAGAGGTCACTATAGACTCACAATCTATCACTTTATGGGACAATTAGCAGTGTGTGCATGTGTGTGTGTGTGTGTGTGTGTGTGTTTGTGTGTGTGTGTGTATTCGTGTGGATGGGCATGCTTGTAGAGATAAGAAGTCAATGTTGTGTGTCTTACTTAATTGCACCGTACCTTATGTTTTGAGACAGGGTCCCTCAGTGGACGTGGAGCTCACTGACTCAGCTAGACTAGCTGGCCAACAAGCCCCAGAGATCCTCTTGTTTTTGCCTTCTAGCACATAGATTACTCATGGCATCATATCCAGCTTTTCTATGAGGATATTGGGACTATGGACTCGGGTCTTGTTGCTTGTGTGGTATCCACTTTGTCAACTGAGCCAACTTCTTGACCCATATGTTTATTTTGTGTGCATCGGGGAGGTATGGGTGTGGCTGTGTGGGCCTAAAGAAGCCAGAAGTCAGTCTCAGGAGTTGTTCCTCTGGTACTCTTCACCTTGTGTTTTGAGACAGGCTCTTCCTCTAGCCTGAAGCTCACCAAACAGGGTAAGCTGGCTGGCCATTAAGTTCTCGGGATCTGTTTGGTCTTGCCTCCTCAGTGCTTATATTATGAGTGCTTTCCCATACATTTGGCTTTTTTAAAAGCATAGATTCTGAGGCTCAAAAGCAGGTCCATGTACTTCTATGCCAAGTACTTTAATGAGTGAGCCATCAGCCCAGCCCTATAATACACACGTTAGCTCCCCATATCCATATGCGACTGAGCTTGACCTGTCCTTCAATGGCAGGTCCCAAGTGTGAAAACCTTGTCCTTATTAGTTTGACTTCAATATCTAACTTCCCCAGAATGGAGCTGAGAACACAGTTAGGATCATAATACTTTGAGGGCATAGTTGGGGACACATAGGCTACTTAGGTCAGAAAGGAGATGGCCCTGTGCAGAGTGGAGACGTGTGTCCAGAGGAGGGCTGGGTAGTTCCCTGAGGCCCAGGGCTACAGAGAAGCACCTTGGGATAGTATTTTAACTGCCATTATTTTTGTTTGTTTGCTTTGTAGTTACATAATCCATGGCAGTCACGAATTCAAACATTTAAATTGCCTGAACTCTCGCCTGCTCTATATATCCTTAGCTAAGACCCTTCCTTGTCTCCAGGCCTTGATATACCGTCAACATAACCACTGGGATGGCTTAGGCCATCAGCACTTAAGCCCCAGAGGATATTCTTGGGCCTACCCTGGATCTGCCTTACTCATATTTGAATTCTCAAGACTCACTAGGCATCAGAAGTAGGTGCTGAATAAATGTTTATTGAATTAAATTAAAGACAATCAAAGTCTCTTTGTATTTCATCAGCGAGTACCCAGCCAGCTGTGGTTTATTTAATGTGAGCAGCTTGTATTTTCAGCCTGTCACCTAGACTCCAACAGTAGTGAGTCGATCTTTAAGTAGGTCCATGTTGGTGACTTAGGCTGTAGATTCAGACAAGTCCTGGATTTGGGCCATGTGTTGTTGACTATGTGAATACACACTGGAAAAACAATTTGGTTTTCCAAGGTGCTTAAATATAAACTTAAGAACGTATCCTAGCAGCTTTTTGATGCCTACGAGGGAAAAAAATATGGGGTGAAACATCTGTTTGATTAACTGCTTGTCCCGATTTGTACTTAATTACTTGGCTTAACTTTACACAGCTTGGAGAAGCAAGAGTCTTGTGATTGGGTGTAGACAGCCAACTGGAACAACTTAAGCCAAGGGGGGAAAAATCTGAATTGTTCTGACTGTGTGTTCTGCTTACAACAAGTTGATGAATTCTATTTCCTTGCCTTCTGAGGTACTTCTTTAAAGAGTAAAGTAACACATAAAGGCAGATGTCAAAGTCAGTAAAGGTCACTTTAGTGGGTCTCCTTTAAAGGGAGGTGACTCAGTTGGCAAAATGTCTGCATTACATCTCCGAGGGCTTCAGTTAGCTATGTTAAAAATCCCATCGCTGAGGAAGCAGAGACAGAACTATCCTTGAAGCTTCCTGAACAGACAGATTAGGCTTCTTGGCAAGTTCCAGGCCAGTGAAAGAACTATCCCCGCCCCCTGACCGTGGAAACAGACAGTACTGAGGAATAACACCTAAGGTTGTTTTCTGGTCTGTACGTGTGCATGTGCATAGGTGCTCGTGTGCACACACGCATGCACACAGAGACAGAGACAGAGAGGGAGGGAAGGAGAGAGAGAGAGAGAGAGAGAGAGAGAGAGAGAGAGAGAGAGAGAGAGAGAGAGATCTATGCACAACAAGGGAGGAACTAATTGTGACCATTCTGGATCACACGTCTAGTCACAGAACCCTCTGCAAACAAGCTAGCTCACCAATGCAGGCATCTGAATAGCCCCTGCAAAGTAGTCTCCTCCATCCAAGCTGGTGTTGCTGGGTGGTACCACATCTCCAGGAAGCAGGAGACACTCTCCTCCAATGCATATTAGAGCCTTTAATGGTAAACTTCTTGCTTCTCCTTTTATCTCTTTGTGGGTGAATTATTTTTAAAAAACATAAAATCTATCCTCCTAAAGTTGTTTTCATCCTACATGGAACAGAAATCATAGGAGAAAAAAAATGACTTGGCAATCTCTTTCGATGGGGTTAAAAGCCTATAAGCAGAGAAAGATGAAGTCGACGAGTATTAGTTTTATTGCAATTCACATGGTCAACTGTTTCACAATGCCTCTGTGTTGGTCAAATCTGTTTTCTCATTTTGTACTAATAATACTTCTTGGGCCCAGCAGGTACAGGATCATGAGTTAGGAAATGGTTGGGCTTGGATTTTAACCTGGATCTCCCGAGTCTAGTGTCAGAGCTTCCAACTGTGTGGCTCGCACCCTCTGCTCTGAGCCTCTGTGCTCTCCTCTGCCCTTTGGAGCCTCATTTAACTGTGCACAGCCCAGTGTAACTTCAACAATAACCTTGACTCACCACCCACCCAAACACTACTGCTGGCTCCTGGTACAGAACACAGGAGGAGCACTCCTTTTGAACAACCATTGAAGTTTTGCTTGAAAGGTCTGAGACCTGTTTGCAGTTTGCAACTTGACATAGGAAGCTGACTTTCACAGCCACTCATGCATATAATAAACCTGCCAAAGTTTCTTTGGTTACAGTTTTCTCTCTCTCTCTCTCTCTCTCTCTCTCTCTCTCTCTCTCTCTCTCTCTCTCTCTCTCTCTCTCTCTCTCTCTTTCTCTCTCTCCTCCTCCTCCTCCTCCTTCTTCCTCTCTCTCTCTCTCTTTTTTTTTTTTTTTACTGATAAAGAGTCTTACCATAGCCCAGGATATCCTCAAATTTGATCCTCCTGTCTCAGCCTCCCAGTCTCTAGGATTATAGATATGCACCACCATATCCAGCCACCTCTGTGCTCTTAGCATTAAATAAGTCTCTAGTGACTTAGCAACAACAACAACGCGGTACATTCCTTGATTCTGAAGCACACATGCTTTCTGACTGACAGCTCTTTTGCCGCTTGCTCTTACATAGTGATGTGGCGTGGGAGCCTCAGCATTGGCCCCAAGAAAGGAGCGCTGGAACACTGGCATTTGTGACCACATGTCCAGAATAGCAGCCAGTTTTGCTTACTGAGCTGTAGATTAGAGGCCCTAGTCCATTGCCCACATACTTGACTCTATTAAGGAGTATGAAGAACACAGGATCACCAAGGAGAACACAACCAACACATTTCAGCTTTGACACTACCCTCTGAGACTATGCCATGGAGTGTCTAAGGACCCACAAAATCGGGTCCTTAGCAAGGGGTTTGTAGCAAGTTCCTTACAGAGCTCAGAGTTGAACTATTGGAGAAGTGATTTGCCTACCATAAGCAGTGAGTCACTATGGCAGTATAAGACAGTGTTGCATAGACCGTGGGAGATAAAGGTTCATCCTCTCCAAAGGAAGCCAGCCTTTTTCTGATGAGCTACATGACAGTCAACAAGGCCCACCTAAGAAAGCGCAGGGTTGGAGACATTGATAGCAATGGGAGACCAACTTCCTGTCTGTTGCTGAACATAATAAAACCAGCAGCTGCTTTTCTTGTTTCTCTTCTTTACTTCATTTTTATAATGATTTCTCTTACATTTACAACGAGCACCTGACAGATTTGAAAATGCCGACTCTCCACACAAAGGATGAGACCATCACCATCATGTGAAGCCTCAGAAGTCTAGTAGACACATTAAGCATTAAAACTGGGATCTACGCCTTTCACCTATATAGCAGAAAGCCCACAGGAAGTGGAAGACATCCAGTGTTCCAGCTGGATGGTCACTCCTCTGCCAGATGTTTGTTGTCATGGAGACCCAGCCACAGGATTCACATCCAGATTTTCTCAGTGCAGTCAATAGAGACAGGTCCAAATTGTAGGCCTGCACTGGTTTATCTAATACAATGCCCAGGAGCTTTCCTGGGCTGGTAGACTGGGATAGAGGAAGGCCCTGGGCAAAATAATATCCATGAGAACCCACAGTTGCCTGAGAAGCGAGAACTGATTTCTGTGTCCAGCTATGTTGGCTAGTAATTGAAAGAAAGCCCCATCTGCATTTTATCACTAAGGTTTATAAATAGACACTTCATTCTCATTTGAGTGTGTGTGTGTGTGTGTGTGTGTGTGTGTGTGTGTGTGTGTGTGTGTGTGTGTGCATGTGGGCGTGCACACCATAGGGCATGTTTGGAGGACAGGGGACAGGTTGTGGATCTTGTTGTCTCCTCTCACCTTTCTGAGTGTTCTGGGATCAAATACTTGTGAGGCTTCACATCCTGCACTTTTACCCACTGAATCCTCTTTCCTGACTGTGTGTAGCTTTAAGATACCTTTTAAATCTAACCAGCCAACATTCATTCCCTGCTCTGTCTCATTTTGTTTTTTCATTCATATCAATTCTTCCAGGTGAAATTAAGAATGTTTTTAGCCAATGCTAATAAACTATGGTTTGGAGTTCTGTTCACTAATATACTCAAACAGATAAAACTGATATATTCACAGTATAGACATATCCCTTTGAAGAAAGTAACAGTTTCCTAGAAGCCAGTCCATTTGCGTAGTTTTCCTTGTTATTCTTCTGCACCTCTTTGCATCCCTGGATTTTCATGCTTTTACTACTAAAGTGAATGGAATTTTGTCCTCTACTGTGTCAAATGCTGGTTGTGTCATTACTGAATAAAGCCACAGGTTTGGGGGCATTTATTGCCTAACCAGATATGTCCCTGCTTTCTTATATACTGCTAAGCACTTCCAGCTAATCCTTGTTCATTGCCCGAGTATATAAACACTATCCTAATTTACTGGTGTCTCTCCTTTCCAGTTCTCATAGCTGGACCTTTTCTTGGCCGTCTGCATTGGCTGTTATTTCTACAACAGTCTGGGCTTTGTTTCTTTCCCTATTGCTGTAATACAATGCAAGTTAAGGGAGAAAGGACTTATGCTGGCTCATGGTTCAAGATCCGCTCCAGGTAAGGAAGTTAAAGAATCAGGAGCTTGAAGCTTGCTGGTCACGTTCTATCCACAGCCAGGAGACTGGAGAACAATGAATGTTTGTTAGTATTCAGCTTGCTTTCTCTATGTTATGCTTTCCAGGATCCTCTACTTAGGGAATGATGCCGCCCACAGTGGGCAGGTCATCCCACTTATTAAGGCAATCAAAAATAATCTCTGACAGATACTCCCTGAAGCTTATCTCCCGGGTGATTCTAAACTCTATCCAGGTGATACTATCACAAGCACCATAGCAATACTATAAAATAGTATAGAGAAAACACTTAAATATTTCTGTTTAAATGAAAATGGAAACAAAATAGTATAAATGAAAATGCCCAGTTAGAATACTGTAATCTCTGGACTGTTCTTTCCATATCGAAAGCATCAGGTTACTTTGAGGTTGTGTGAGAGCCTTCACTTACTAATAAAAAGCAGAATGTCACACTGAGAAGCGATGTTGGGAGGAACTAGCAGGCTGAACGCATCGTTTCTACTTGCTTTGAGGATACAGTTGGGGAAGAAAGTGTCTAGTGATGAGGCCCTTCCATTTTTATAGCATCTTAATTAGCCTCAAGAGGAGAGCCTGAGTCACACTGGGATGCCTGTTTGGGGCAGAGGCAGAGCAAGTGCCTTCATTTCTCAGCACTCTGAATCACTCTCCGCCTAAGGCAGACAGTGGGGTGTCCGCCTGGAGTCTTTGCTTTGTATTTTATTCTTGGTGCCAAGTATGAATCCATATTCAAGGTACTCTAGACAAGTCAAAGGGAGATAAAATTTATCCCTTGGTTCTATTTTCATCTCATTCAAAAATAGCAAGCAGAGAGCTCTCAGGAGTTGGTAGGCACTCAGACAGGAGGCAGCGCACCTGCTGCCACTGGGACAAGGTCAGAGGGAACCATTGGTTCTGAGACAGCACCTGATCAGCAGGAGCTTGTCTGTCTCCCATTGAAAAGGAGTCCTGCCAGCCTTAGAGTTATTGGTATTGATGCATTGTATAATTCAAGAACCAAAGAAGCTTACTTTTTCTAGTACAATTGTGCATACATGCTCCTCACTTCACAGACACACACAACCTGTACCCATGCCCTGAGTGCTGTAATGAGCCATCTGCCTACCCACATTCACTCCAGAGTGTGTGGATGATTGGCAGCAGGTAGCTGAATGTCTGCCCTGATGGCTTTCCTCTGCAAATGGGAGATACTTCCTTCCTCGGTGTAGAAATCCCAATGGCTAATCCACATCCTTATTATACCTATATTCAGAGGGATGCTGTCTTTGCTACAGTTACTATTGCTGTGATGGAACACCGTGACCAAAAGCAACTTGGAAAGTTCCATATACAGTTCATTATCAAAAGCAGTGAGGGCAGGAATTTGAGCAGGACAGGAATCTGGAGGGAAGCAGTGGCTGATGCAGAGACCATAGAGGAGTGAGTGCTCCTTACTCATCATCAGTTGTTCAACCTTTCTTTCTTTTTTTTTTAATCTTTATTAACTTGAGTATTTCTTATTTACATTTCGATTGTTATTCCCCTTCCGGGTTTCCAGGCCAACATCCCCCTATCCCCTCCCCCTCTCCTTCTATATGGGCTTCCCCTCCCCATCCTCCCCTCATTAATACCCTCCCCCAAACAATCATGTTCACTGGGGGTTCAGTCCTGGCAGGACCAAGGGCTTCCCCTTCCACTGGTGCTCTTACTAGGATATTCATTGCTACCTATGAGGTTGGAGCCCAGGGTCAGTCCATGTATAGTCTTTGGGTAGTGGCTTAGTCCCTGGAAGCTCTGGTTGGTTGGCATTGTTGTTCATACGGGGTCTCTTCAAGCTCTTCCAGTCCTTTCTAAGATTGCTTCAACGGGGATCCCGTTCTCAGATCAGTGGTTTGCTGCTGGCATTCGCCTATGTATTTGCTGTATTCTGGGTATGTCTCTCAGGAGAGATCTACATCCAGTTCCTATTGGCCTGCACTTCTTTGCTTCATCCATCTAATCTAGTTTGGTGGCTGTATATGTATGGGTCACATGTGGGGCAGGCTCTGAATGGGTGTTCCTTCTGTCTCTGTTCTAAACTTTGCCTCCCTATTCCCTCCCAAGGGTATTCTTGTTCCCCTTTTAAGAAGGAGTGAAGCATTCGCATTTTGGTCATCCTTCTTGAGTTTCATGTGTTCTGTGCATCTAGGGTAATTCAAGCATTGGGGCTAATAGCCACTTATCGATGAGTGCATACCATGTGTGTTTTTCTGTGATTGGGTTACCTCACTCAGGATGATATTTTCCAGTTCCATCCATTTGCCTATGAATTTCATAAAGTCATTGTTTTTGATAGCTGAGTAATACTCCATTGTGTAGATGTACCACATTTTCTGTATCCATTCCTCTGTTGAAGGGCATCTGGGTTCTTTCCAGCTTCTGGCTATTATAAATAAGGCTACGATGAACATAGTGGAGCACGTGTCGTTTTTATATGTTGGGGCATCTTTTGAGTATATGCCCAAGAGAGGTATAGCTGGGTTCTCAGGTAGTTCAATGTCCAATTTTCTGAGGAACCTCCAGACTGATTTCCAGGATGGTTGTACCAGTCTGCAATCCCACCAACAATGGAGGAGTGTTCCTCTTTCTCCACATCCTAGCCAGCATTTGTTGTCACCTGAGTTTTTGATCTTAGCTATTCTCACTGGTGTGAGGTGAAATCTCAGGGTTGTTTTGATTTGCGTTTCCCTTATGACTAAAGATGTTGAACATTTCTTTAGGTGTTTCTCAGCCATTCAGCATTCCTCAGCTGTGAATTCTTTGTTTAGCTATGAACCCCATTTTTAATAGGGTTATTTGTCTCCCTGCGGTCTAACTTCTTGAGTTCTTTGTATATTTTGGATATAAGCCCTCTATCAGTTGTAGGATTGGTAAAGATCTTTTCCCAATCTGCTGGTTGCTGTTTTGTACTAACAACAGTATCCTTTGCAGTTTTATGAGATCCCATTTGTTGATTCTTGATCTTAGAGCATAAGCCATTGGTGTTTTGTTCAGGAAATTTTCTCCAGTGCCCATGTGATCCAGATTCTTCCCCACTTTTTCTTCTATTAGTTTGAGTGTATCTGGTTTGATGTGGAGGTCCTTGATCCACTTGGACTTAAGTTTTGTACAGGGTGATAAGCATGGATCGATCTGCATTCTTCTACATGCTGACCTCCAGTTGAACCAGCACCATTTGCTGAAAATGCTATCTTTTTCCATTGGATGGTTTTGGCTCCTTTGTCAAAAAATCAAGTGACCATAGGTGTGTGGGTTCATTTCTGGGTCTTCAATTCTATTCCACTGGTCTATCTGTCTGTCTCTGTACCAATACCATGCAGTTTTTATCACTATTGCTCTGTAGTAACTGCTTGAGTTCAGGGATAGTGATTCCCCCTGAAGTCCTTTTATTGTTGAGGATAGTTTTAGCTATCCTGGGTTTTTTGTTATTCCAGACGAATTTGCAAATTGTTCTGTCTAACTCTGAAGAATTGGATTGGTATTTTGATGGGGATTGCATTGAATCTGTAGATCGCTTTTGGTAAAATGGCCATTTTTTACTATATTAATCCTGCCAATCCATGAGCATGGGAGATCTTTCCATCTTCTGAAGTCTTCTTCAATTTCTTTCTTCAGAGGCTTGAAGTTCTTATCATACAGATCTTTTATTTGCTTGGTTAAAGTCACATCGAGGTAGTTTATATTATTTGGGACTATTATGAAGGGTGTTGTTTCCCTAATTTCTTTCTCGGCTTGTTTCTCTTTTGTGTAGAGGAAGGCTACTGATTTATTTGAATTAATTTTATACCTTTCTTATAAAGCCCAGGACCACTAGTGTAAGGATTAGCAACTCCCACAGTGGCCTTGGCCCTCTCCTATCAACCACTAATTAAGAACCCTACAGCCGAATGTTATGGAGCCATTTTCTCAATTGAGGTTCTCTCCTTTCAGATAACTATAGCTTGTGTCAAATTGACATAAAACTAGCCAGCACAGATGCCCACTATCCAGAGATAGGCTAGGGCCTTTATCTTGGCTTTGTTGTAGCTCAGTGTTTTCTTCTATGCCCTTGCAGGTATGTATAATACTTGGGGGAATGTCCAATAAACTGATTAAAGGTGAATCTCCAACTCAGCCTCCTTCCCTAACCTATACAGTCTATTTGACATCATTTTGTTAGTACATATATGCATTCATGCCTATTTTCATGGGTGTATGTGTGTGTGTACACAAATGTGTATGCACATGCATATGGAGGCCAAGAGTCACCCTTTGTTGTCTTTCTTCGAATACCATTCATCTTGGTCTCTTTAAAAGCAGTGTCACTGGTCTGGAATTGGCCAAGTAGGTTAGCCTGCCCTGCTGTGGAGCCCAAGGTATGCATTTCTCTGCCTCCAATGTTTGGTTGACAAACTCATGCAGCCACTCCTGGCTTTTCTCACACTAGTTCTGGGGATCAAAGTTAGATCCTTGAACTTGCAAAACAAGCACTCTACCAACTGAACCATCTCTCCGGCCTCCTGCCTCTCATTTCTCCCAAACTCTTGTCCCACATTCAACCTGATTTGTACTGGCATTTTCATCTTTGTGTTTTCAGTGAAAGCTATCTGTAGTGCATCAAAGCCTTTGCTTCCTCTGTACTCACTGTGTATCCTGCTCGAGACCCCACTAACAGTGCCTCTTTGGACAAAGGTGTTTTTACTACTGTAAGATAGTCGTCTTTCTCAATGAAGGCATGCATGCTTCCAGTTGTAAAGATGTCACCCGCTCCCTTTCCCAGGAGGCTGGAGCATGTGTCTCTAGCCATGAAGGAGAACAGCCTGATGTTTCTTGGCCCTGTAAGCATCCACGTGCAAATCAAAAGACAAGACAGACCACTTGGTTCACTGTTGTATCACTCTCACTGCTCCTGTATGGATGGCAGGAGGAATTTGGCAGGAGAAAGGGAAGGCAGGTAGTCTCAAAAAAAGGACTTGGGATCTTCATGGCTTCTTCGTCTAAGCAGATGAGAGACCAGCAGGGCATCCTCCCCTCCTCAGCCTGCAAACCAGAGACAAAGGTGAGCTAGCCTAGAGTATGGGACTATCCAAGGCAGAGTGTACGTGGGCTGATACTACTGCTGAGAGCCCCAGACAGGAGTGGAGAGCATTGGAGGGCAGAAACTGAAGATGGAGAAAGAATGGCAGAAATCAGCATGCAGCAAGACCCAAAGGATCCTCAGGTCCCTGTGTATAGGACACTATGCTCTTCTCATCTGGGGGAGGGAGCAAAGGACAGGAAAAGGACTTTGATGTCTCTCCTCTCAAGATGACTGCTCTTAAGTTTAAGAAAACCCACTTGGACTATTTAGGTATGATGCACCTCCTCCAATGTCTAAGACACCAAGTGTCACCTGAATATCCATGAACCTCTCAATGGGGTGTGTGTGCGCGTGTGAGTGTGTGTGTGTGTGTGTGCGTGTAATGTGTACACACAGAGGCCAGAGGAAGATGTCAAGTGTCTTGCTCTTACACTCTGTTTTAACCCCTTAAGACAAGGTCTCTCACTAAAGCTAGAGCTGAGCTGGAAGCCAACAGGTCGGAGCGCTCATCCTTTGACACACCTCATACCCCAGTGCTGGAGTTACAAATGTTCGGGATCACAGCTGGGTTTTTACATGAGTTCAAGCTCAAGTCCTCATGTTCAGCCTCACGGTAAGTGCCCTTACCCAAGCAAGAATAACCTGAGCCCCAGCTAGACCTTTCATAAACTGGTCATCCTCAGTGAAGAGGCGCTTTTAGGGGCTGGCTCCCAGGCAGGCTCAGAAGGGCTTGGCGCCAGCTTATCTGCTTAAGCCCTGGGCACAACATCACCACTGTGTTCCTGCCTTGGCATTGTTGGCATCTCCTCTGCCCTCATCAGTTTGTGAAATGACTCTGCCCCTATAGGCTGATTTGTGGAAGAATCATTATCCACAACAAGCATTTCATAACTCCCTCGATTTTTGCCAGTTGTTTTAGATCCTCCTCCCTAGCTCTGTTGGGCATGCTGTTATCTTAATCTTCATCAGGTCCATGTGAGGTTGACAGATCTGCAGGGTCTGTTTGTGTGGCTGCCAAGGAAATGTGATTAGGCTATAACTCCACAATATGAGGCTCCCGAATGTCCCTCTTCCTCACCATCTGAACCCTAGGTTCATCTCCAAGCATATTTCTTTAAGCATGAGAAACTATGAAATTGTCTGTGTATAAGGCTGAACAAAGGCACTTTATACGAATAACATCATGTGCTTTCAACAAGTCATTCAATCTTGTATGAATCTTGATAAACAACAGAAAGTAAGAGAGAGACCCACACCCACAAACCTTAATCCCCTCTCAGACCCTGCTGTGGCAATGCAAGCCTGATCTGGTAGGTCCCAAAAGAGTTTCCACAACATTCAAGGGTAGAGCTGGCTCTGTGATTTTGAATGGTTCTTCTAGGATCATCTAAATAGGAAAATCATCTGAGTGTTGGCAGCAGAAATGACTGTGTAAGGTATAGCTCATTTCTTAATCAATGCCTTAAATAAACCATCGCATCGCTGGATACCCAGGTACACATTTCCCTCTTGCTGTATCCACAACTAGCTATCCACAATACTGGGCTGTCCGTCCAACTAAATGTCTTTGGGCTTCTTTTCTATTAGTACTTCCTTTTCTGTATTAAAGGAATGTCAACTGACTCCAGGGTATCATCTGTGAGTGTGTGTGTGTGTGTGTGTGTGTGTGTGTGTGTGTGTGTGTGTACATTGGTGTCCATGCATGCACATGTGTATGTGCACATGCACATATGTGCATGTATGGGTATGTGTTTGTGTGCGCATGAATGTCTGTGTGAGTGTATGTGGTGTGTGTGTGTGTGTGTGTGTGTGTGTGTGTGTGTGTGTGTGTGCACGTGCGCATATGTGTATGGAGGCCCAGAAACAGTCTTGTACATTGCTCCTCAGGTAACACTCCCATTTTTCAAGGCAGTCTTTTACTAAACTTGAGGCTAGGTGGGCCGGCTAGCAAGTGTCAGCCACTCACCATCTCTGACTCCCTTGTGTTGTAATCACAGTCACACACCACCACACTCAGTTTGCTTGCTTGTTTGTTTTTAAATGTGGTTCCAGGGGTCTGGATTTCAAACTCAGTTCTTCATGCTTTCGAAGCAACCACTTTTCAACTAAGCCATCTCCCTCCGCTCCCTTGGTACCATTTTTTTAATGGTCTTTCTTCAAGTGTCCAAATGTGTGGTATCCTAAAACAGAAAAAGCTTCAGTGGCTGTGTTTGGAGTTCTAGAGGTGGCAGAGGAGGACAGTGTTTCAAGCCAGCTGTTAGGAGGAACTTAGGGAGCACCGTCACTGCCAAACAAGGATGCCCAGGTCAACATTCAAGATCCATGACCGGTGCAAGAGGAATATGCCTTCCAGGCTAGTGTTTGCTCTAGTATCTACAGTCTTATGCTCTATTGAAACACGCTGGCAGTAATTGACATGGGACTTTCAGGGTAGAAGGTGACAACTCTCAAACTGTGATGAGCACAAATTACCCAGGAAGTGAATTACAAGCACATATTTCCTCTTCATCCCCCTCAAAAGCCTGAATCTCTGCCTGAAGTTGTCCTCACTGGATCTACCTTATGTCACACACTTGAATATAATAGAGACTCAAGATCGTGGCCACCCTCACATACCATTTCAGCATTTGACACTCTAAAATACTCCAGTCTACCTCTAACACACACACACACACACACACACACACACACACACACACACACACACACTCAGCAGGTATAAATGAGGAGCCATAATCCCCCAAATGAAGAAGCTTCTTCTTGGCATGTCTTCCCTTCTCTCAGGTCTTTCTCTTCTGCAAGGCTGCTCTGAATCCCATGGCTGTCTCTCTACTCATCTATGTACTAAGCACAAGTGTAAGAAGGGCACCATGGTTTCAGAAGTGGAATCAAGGATCACGTGGTGTCTAGATGCCTCTCTTTGGTGTCTTATTGAGAATCTTATCACATTGCTGGTTTTTCGTTTGTTGCTGGCTCTCTTCTTTTTCCATTTGTGCCTAGGAATATTTCCCTGGAATTACATGTTTGTTAATGCTAAGACGTGAGTGGAAACTGTTGTGGTATTGTGTGCAGATGCTGGTACTTGTGTGTGTGGTACATGTGCCTCTGTGTGTGTGCTCACTAGCGCATGTGTGCCTGTGTGTTTGAGTGTGTGTGTGTCTCTGTGTGTGTGTTTCTGTGTGTGTGTCTGTGTCTGTCTGTTTGTCTGTAAGTAGGGAGCAATGGCCCACATTGAATGTCTTTCTGTATCAGTCTCAACCATGTTTGTGGGGTTATTTTGTTGTTGTTGTTTTGTTTTGTTTTTTAACATGGTCTCTCACTGAATCCAGAGCTTACTGATTTAGAGAGGCGGGCTGACTGGCCAGGGAATCCCAGTGATGTTTCTGTCACTGGCTTCTCCCCTACTCCCAACCCCGCCCATGCCCAGCACTGGAGTTACACGTAGGCCACCATGTCCAGCTATTGCATGAGTTCTGGGGGTCCAAGCTCAGGTTCCTGGGCTTGTGCAGCAATGGCTTGGCCCATGGCACATTTTCCCCCAGCACTGCTATACTGTTTAAGGATTACACGGGTCTCCATTACCTTGCGTTTTAGAAAGACTGTCAGTGAGCTGGGAGAACTTCTCTGTGATAGATGATGGAGCACATACCTGAATTTACCTTACCTTGTGGCCATATTCTCATCAACCCCCTCCCCACACCATCTTGTGTGGAGCAGGGTTTATCCAGATTCTGGTGTGGCTAAGACAGGTAGGCTGCCTATGCTGTATTAGTCATTGTGGATATTGGCCTACTTCCAACTCAGGTGACAGATTGAAGTCACTACTGTTACTAGTATGTCTGAGATCCCAGAAATCACAATCTAGTGTGGCTCTGAAGTTACTGAGATGTAACATTTACATTACATATATATATATATATATATATATATATATATATATATATATATATATCAGATACAGGATACCAGTCAAGCACAGCCTTGAGCATGTAACCCTCAAGGTAGGCACTCCATTGTTCCCACTGTAAAGGAAGAAACACAGAAATCTTAAGACAGTGTGAGTGAACTGGCATCTGAGAAAGGCAGAATTTGAGCCAGGTCCTGGCCTTTTACCCAGAATGCCCTGTGTTTGATTATGACATGGCCCTGACAAGACCACAGGCGTTGCTTTTTTATGTTGCTTTCATTGTTCAGATTCACTAGGTACCCTCTCAGGAAACACAGGGATTTGAAAGAACTGGGACACCAAGCCATGGCTTCATAGGAAAAGGTTCTTCAGTGTGGGAAGGCCTCTGAAACCAAGTAGACTCTGCCATGCTGTAGAAATGCCAGTGTTGCTGAAAAAAAGAAAGGAAGGAAGGAAGAAAGGAAGGAAGGGAGGAAGGGATGGAGGGAGGGAGGAAGAAAGAAAGAAAGAAAGAAAGAAAAGGAAGGGAGGAAAGAAAGAAAGGAAGAAGAAAAAAGACATCGAGTCATATCTCATTTTCTCAATTCTCTTGTACCAAGCCTACATCTGCACATCCCTACTTGTCCCCAGCCTATATTCATACCCATACCAAATTCCCCAGGTGTCCCAAGCTTACATCCCCACCTCCCCTCCCTGACCTTTTCCCTGCCTATGTCCTCAAATCGCCCATCAGTGCCCAGCTTGTTCTGGAAATGAGCAGCACCTATGGGTTAAAGCGTTACTGCCTGAGAAAGGACATGAAGAGATGAGAAAAAGGAAAGAGAGCTAGCATACCTGGGCTTAGCAACAGATCTGTCCCCCAGGGATGACTTGGAAGTCATAGATAAGTAGGAAGAGTTTGTTTAGATACCAATATTCCTTAATATGAGAGAATGAATGAATGAAGGAAGGAAGGAAGGAAGGAAGGAAGGAAGGAAGGAAGGAAGGAGTGTTTGCGGCACATGGGACAGGTTTTTGATCCTTGTGAGATTGTTCCTTGTGTAAAATGCTATGTTAGTTTCACACAGTTTCACAGATAAGAAGGTGAGGTGTCTAAGTGCTATGGTCTGAATATTTGAACCCCCAAATCACTATGAAGAAACCTTGTCACCGCCGTGGTGGCAGCAAGCGCTGAGAACTTGAGGAGGTCATGAGGTCATGAGGACATAGCCCTGATGGTTAAGATCACTGCCTCCACCTATGGAGACACAGCTACAAGAATCAAGAAACTGAATCTCATTAGACACTGAATCTGCCAGCACCTTGATCGTGGACTTCCCAGCCTCTAGGACCATGAATCTCTATTGCTTATAAGCCATGTAATAGAAGCTATTCTGCTATAAATGCCTGAATGAACCAAGACAGAAATGATATGGGCCCCAAACACCCCCTTGCTGGTGAGTGACAGAGCTGATATCTCAATTCGTGTCTGTCTTATTCCAAAACACTCCTACAAAACCTCCTCTCTCTATCCAAAACTCTCAGCCGCAGTGAGTCCCAGAATCTGTAGCTTGCTTTCTGTTGTGCTATGACAATTCTTAGAAAGTCTAAGTACTCCATAAGCACAAGTCATTTCTGTGCTGAATCACAGGGGTACCGATGGTCACAGTTAATGTCACCGTGAAAGGATTGTGTTCTTGTACTCCATTTTATAGACGGAGATGCTGAGTCACAAACTCATTCAATCATGCATGACTCAGTCATTCATACAAACAGCACCCTGGCTCTAGACCAAGCACAGCACAGTGTTCTAGAAATCAAGAAAGAGACCTACTGCTTGCTGGGGGGGGGGGGCGGCAGGTAGTGTCCATGAAGGCAGCAGCGAATCGAGGTTGCATGCCCTAATGCTAAGGAGACAGAGCTGGGTGAGTGAGACCAGGAGACAATTGGTACAAATTAGATGAGCATATGCTACATACCACAACTCACTCTCTCTCTCTCTCTCTCTCTCTCTCTCTCTCTCTCTCTCTCTCTCTCTCTCTCTCCCTCCCTTCCTCCCTCCCCTGTCTCTCTCCCTCCTGTGTGTGTATTCATGTGCACACAGGAGATGATGTACGGTATTCTTCTGTCCTTCTCTATCACTCTCTGCCCTCTTCACTTAAACACTTGAGACAGCGTCTCTCACTGAACATGGAGCTGAGCTGGCAGCCAGGAAGCTCTGGCAATCCTGTCTCCATCCCTCAGTGTTGGCATTACAGATGCATAGTTAGCCATAAGGGATGACAAGATCCAAATTCAGGTTCTCCCACCTGGGCAACAAATGCTCTTCCCCACTAAGCTATCTTCCAACTCTATACCACATTTTGAAGACCTCATAGAAATGTTCTATTTCTTTAAAATCAGAATAAAAATAAGCCTTATGTCAAACAAATCATACTGATGCACAATAAAGTCATCTCTGTACCAGTAAGAGCTATAAAATATAATTGTTAGTATTCTACATGACCATAGGGTCCCATGAAGGCAAAAGTAGCAGGAGCTAGAGCAGTCTCAAAGTCACATGCCATCCTCTGTGGTCTCCTCCATGCTGATGAGTCGAAGCCAATTAGGGAGTGATCCAACTACAGGTAGGAGAAGTCTGAGTCCCTCCTACGGTTCACGAATCTGTCAATCACAAACATAGATTCAAGAGATTATCTGTGACCTTCACCAATAGCTTTAGCATTCCATATGCCATTTTTCCTTGACAAAATGAGTGTTAGAGTTACTAGTTCTGAGGAAAGCCACGGCAAGAAATCCGATCCACTCCAAGCCATGCCAGGCAGAAAGTGGTAGCTCAGTTGGAGCCAAGCCCATGGTCACTGTCTCTACAAGGAGAATGAGGTCAACTTGTGGGGGTGGTGACTTTAATCACAAGGAGAGGAAGGCAGCGCTCACAGGGAAGATGTGCTTTTGGCATGGCCAGAGCCTAGCACAGTCTCTGGAACACTGGAGGAATTCAAGAAATGGCATTCGCTCCCTCATGCAAATACACTGAGCACACTCAGAAGCCAGCTTTCTGCTGCAGTGACCACTGCATAGGCAACCCACAGTGTCTGCACTATGCTTGCACAGCCTTCGCAGAACACCGAAGGGTGTAGAAGAGATGGTGCCTGACATTGCTTGCTAATTCCACAGGACCTAGAATCAACTAGGAAACTAATCTCTGGGACACATCTTCTGGATTAGGTTAAGTGAGATGGGAAGAGCCATCCTGGCTGTGGGCAACACCAGGGGGACCGGGGTCCCAGGCTGTATAAGAAGGAGAAGGGGGAGCCTTCATCTGTCTCCCGGCTTCTGCAAATACAATGTGACTAGCTGCCTGAGCTCCTCCAGCCACACCTTCCCCACCAGAATGAAGGGTATGAACTGTGAGCCAATAAACCCTCCTTCCTTAAGATGACCTTGTTAACTATTTGATTATAGCAAAAAGACAAGTAGCTACCACAGAAGGCTGATCCCTTCTCATGAGATGGTCACGTCAGGACTGACACACATGATGGATGCAATCCGGATGAAGTGATGAGCTAACTTCAGATCTAGTCTAAAGAGGTGATGGGAACAAGACGGGCATAGGCGGGAGGAATTAGGTTATCAGGTTGACAGGTCAATATGGCCTTGTGGATTGAGAGCCCCTAGGATGACCAACATAGAATGGCTATGACCACTTCTGAAGTGAGGAAATGAAGTCCATCTTCTTCTCTTCTCATCCTTCCCATTTCTTAAAACAACCCAAACAAACCCTTGGTATTTGATGGGAGAAGAGCCACAGGTATCTTTCCATCATGGAGTATCCATCACAGGCAACTTTAAAAAAAGGAAAATTCTATCTTATCCTTCAGTCTCAGAAGTGTCAGTCCACTGCCCTTGTGGTCCAGTTGCCTTTGGGACTAGAGCAAAGCAATGCATCATGGGTGACATGGATCATATGGTAGGAGAAACTGCTTACCTCATCACTTCCAGAAAGCAATGAGGAGAGAGAGAAACCATAGCTTCAACACACCTTTCAAGGACATGATGCCAAAGATCTCCAATTCCAGCTAGGCCACACCTTCTAGACTTTCCACCATTTCCCTCTAGCAACAAAGCTTTTGGGCCATGGCTTCTGAGGGAGTTTGAAGATTTGAAGCATAATGAACAGGAATGAGAAGAAAACTGCATGGAAAACAGGCTAGGGATTATGACCCACAGAAGCCATTAGTAAAGAAGTCCTCTGTTTCCAAACATCCCATACGGAGCCTAGAAATAGCTCAGGGGGTTGGGGGAGTGCTTCACTCCTGAGTTGAGTGCCCAGAACTTATGTAAAAAGCCCGGTATGGCATGCGTATTTTGTAATGTCATAACCAGGAAGGCAGAGACAACATAGCCAACCAATGAGCCCCAGGTCCCAGTAAGACTCTGTCTCTAAAAGCCAGGATGGACAGTCATTGAGGCATGACATCTGAGGTTGACCTCTGGCATCCACTTTCATACATACATATGCAGGCACTTGTGCACTTGTATTCACAAGTGTGTGTGGGCACATGGATGCATATACATGTACACACACACATTTATGCATGTGCACATGCACATGCATGCATGTGCAAATCCCAGGAAAATGGCACTCTCTCCTACCTCTCTCACAATACAGATGCATGGACCAAGGCCTTGAAATTACAGTCAAGTGGGGGTGGGATGTGTGGACTTCGGCAGCTTCCCTGCAATACATATGCACCCTTGTTTTATAAAGTTCTTGAATTCAGAAAAAGCGACAGCAGACAGTATGGAGTTGCCTCGTTGTTACAATGGTGATTGGGTCCCACAGAGTAGATATTTAAATCAGTTCTTAAGAGAACCTCCTGACACAGCTGAGCTCCAGCATCTGATCAGAAAGGAGAGCCGCCTTCTGCTCTTTCTGCCCATGATTAAGAAGTAAGCATGCTCATGGATCAGAGAGCATCGCTGATTTTTCTTTCAGGAATAAAGATGGGCTCATTTAACATAATTTCTACCTGTTCTCCTGTGATTAGTGTTTAAGTGACTGTCTCTGGGTATTAGTCACTCCAAGGAAATGAAAAGATGCCACGGTAATTGGCCATGTGGTTTTCTTTGCTTCCCTGGGGATTTCACTGGGCTCAGAAATCATTTTTTAACACAGGTCCTGTCTGCACTCTTTATTTAGCTAATTAGAGGGCTTAAGGGAGCAGTTGGCATGGGAAGGGGTGTGGGAGGTGAGAGGAGAGACAGCATGCTATAATGTCAGAAGAATTGCTTGAAACGGACTGAGTTCTCGCCCAAACTAATAAGCTTCCTCTCCTATTACGTTCTTCCCTGGGACGGCTGCATTACCCACTCATCTCCCCTAACCCACACCTTGCATCGCTGGCATTATGCCCTCCTTTGCACTGGTGAGCAAACCAAGTTCAGAGAGGCTGCCTTAAGCATGGTTTCCTTGCTGGGAAGCAACAAGAGAGGGGCCAGAGTTCTAGTTGGCCCTGACTCCTTGGTGGACCCATCCATCCTTGTTTAACCTATGAGATGCACCTGGGTTTGGGAACCTGCCACTCTGCCTCCTCACCCTTGCTTGCTTTGTTTGTGGTCCTGCTGATGCTGGCTCTGCTGGGTGTCTGAGTGCTTTTCTTTCTAAGGAAGATATTAAGCATCTTCTCTCACTTTCCCCTTCCTTGCTCTCTCCCTCCTTTGTGCTATTCTTCTCTTTCTTCTTACATTTAAACTAGAGCTGGTGTGGCAGGTACAGAGGGTGGAGAAGGGAGGGACTGGGGAGAGAGAGAAAGAGAGAGAGAGAGAGAGAGAGAGAGATCTGTCCATTACAGTGTTTTCTGGAGCTGAGCAATACTTGGCTTCTAAATGAGAGCAATATGAGAACAAGAGATGAAATTTCTGTTTCTGTGTCTTCACCATCTTGATGATGATGATGATGATGATGGTGATGATGATGATGGTGGTGGTGGTGGTGGTGGTGGTGGTGGTGATGATGATTATGGTGGTGGTGGTGGTGATGATGATGGTGGTGGTGATGGTGGTGGTGGTGGTGATGGTGATTGGTGGTGGTGGTGGTGGTGATGGTAGTGGTGGTGATGGTGGTAGTGATGACGATGATGAAGACGACAATGACGATGATAATGATGATTCATTCACTGGACACATTATCACACCTCTAGTTCCTTGTCACCTCTCCAGCTAGAATTATCGTCTGCAGGAGGTATTATCCCGCTTAGATTTCCTTTGTCCACTTGACGCAAGTCACCTAGAAAGAAGCAACTTCAGTTGAGAAAGTGCCTCTATCAGACTGGCCCATAAGCAAGTCTGAGATGTGTTCTCTTGATTAATGATGTGGGAGGGTAAAGACCACTGTGGGCAGTGCCACCCCTGGACAGGTGGTCCTGAGTTATATAAGAGTCTACCTAGGCCCTGGGTTCGGGTCCCCAGCTCGAAAAAAAAAAAAAAAAAAAAAAAAAAAAAGGAAAAAAAAGAGTCTACCTAAGCAAGCCAAGGAGAAGAGACCAATAAGCAGCACCACCCCACAGCTTCTGATTTAGTTCCTGCCTATTGGTTCCTGCCTTGGGTTCCTGCCCCAACTTCCCTTCACAGTGGACTATAAACTGTGCAATAAAATAAATCATTTTCTCTATAAGTTGATTTTGGTCACAGTGTTTATCACAGCAATGAAACCAAACAACAGCAGGGGCGTTATAGTCCCCAGACTCTTAGACCCTCTAACCCCAAATGTCTATTAAACAGAAAGCAGGAGTGCATCTCCTGGTGCTTCATTGGTGGCCTTGTGTGTGGGAACTTTGCCAGTGCATTTCATCCCATTTTTAAGAGTGTAGAAAGTATTTTTTCCCTCTTCATGGAAACCACACCTCTTTTAGAGGACTTGTGAACTCACCAACATAAAACTGTAACTTCCCTTGGCTCCTTTAGAGGTTCTAGAGACAGGGCTCCTCATGGGAATCATACCCAAATATATTCTTACTGGTTCCCTGCTGATTGTCTTCAAGCCCCCATCACTGATGCTACCATGGAAGGCAAAACCCAGCAGTTGACAAATGTAGGAGGCAGGTGCTACAGTATGATCTCGTGACTGTGTATTACAGGCAAAGTCACACTTTGAAAAGAGACCAGCCATATTGTTTGCCTCCCCGACCCTTCCCTCTTTTGTTTACTTCTGGCTTTTCTACCCACATCTGTAACAAAGATTCTCAGTTTACAGTTAGGGGTAAGGTCATCCTCTATCCAAAACATCCTTGAGTTATTACATGGACTGCAGACTCACTTTAATTTGTAGGTGTCGATCCTTCCAAAGCCCTTTACATCCTTGTTTCTGCTTTGCATCAGCTCTGTAGAGATTATGGGAATCTTATTCTATAGCAATGTACGTCTGTCTGCCCAATAGAAGAGCCACTAGCCAGATATGGCTAGTTAACTTAAAATGACTCCAAAGCTAAGTAATTGAAAAGCTTCATTTCCTCACACACCAGGCATATGTCAAACTCCCAGTAACAGCCTAAAATAGTAAGAACATATTGCAATCGTGTTAGCCCTCAAGACTTAGTGACATGGCCCAGGAAGCAAGTACAGCTTTGTACATGAAGATTCTGAGGTTTGGGGTAAAGAACAAATGAAGAGCACTTGGGCTACTCAGGCTCCTGCATCCCCTTTCTGAACAATCAAACCACACTGTCCCCGGGATGGAGAATAGCCAAGAGGATGCTTACTGAATACTCTGCAAATTCTGCTTCTGAGAGGTGTGCACACAGTCTTTTTACCTGATCCTCTCACTGAAAGCACAGCAGAAAACCCTAAGGCACTGTTTATGCGGTAAATGTGAGAAGACTCTGAAAGTTGGACAGAAGGTAGACAGACTGGCTACCGACCTAGAGACGGGAGAAGCGATCTGGTGACACAACCCTCAGATTTCCTTTTTTTTCTCTTGTACATCAGTCACTTCCTTGGAGCTAAAGAAACCAGCGATGCAGAAACTCGGACTCAGTAAAAAATACTGTGAGCCAAGGCTGCTTTCTTCAGCCAGTCATCTTTGATAGGAGCAGATGGAGGATGACAGAATAATCTCTCTGCTTAAAAGAAACAGCAAAGGAAAAAATGTAGCCCCATTCTGACCCGTGTCATCAAAGGCTGGGTATGGAGCCGAGACTTCCGGCTGTGCCAGGTTGGGTGAGGTACCTGACCCTGGTCTACAGAGTGAGATTTTCATCTCCATCAATTGGCAACTGTATGCATCATGATTGTAATGGAGACATCTGAGAAAATTAAACCCCATTTCTATCAGGGGATCCTCTCCACTCCCAGTCAGGGAAAGTGAGTTGCTGCTGATGTGTACAGGGTTTTTAGATTAGAGTGTTGTGTTTGCATCTTATAAGACATATACAGAGTTATATCCTTACTATGTTTTCTTATGGCTACTATTTAAGTTTTTTTTTAATGTTTCAGTGTGTATGGGGGCAGAGTTACCCGCACATGTGGGTACAGGTGCCCCAGGAGACCAGAGGCATCCAGTCCCCGGGAACTCAGATTATGAGTGATTGTGAGCTGTGCAACATAGATGCTAGGAAGTGAACTTAGGGGTTTTCTACAAGAGCAGTATAAGCTCTTAATCACTAGGCCATCTCTCTCTCTCTCTCTCTCTCTCTCTCTCTCTCTCTCTCTCTCTCTAACACAATGCTTATTCTTTAAACAGCATGATATAACCACTCCTATTTTTTAAGATTTGTTTTATTTTATGTGTATGAGTGTTTGCCTGCCTGTATGTATGTGCACCACATGAGTGTCTAGTGCCTCAGAAGCCAGAAAGGCCCTGACCCAGGAGTGACAGGTGGTTGTGGGCTGTCACCTGAGTGCTGGGAATTGAACCCAGGTCCTCTGCAAAAGCAGCAAGTGCTCTTAACTGCTAAACTATCTCTCCAGCTCTGGAATAACAGCATTTACATCATGTGTTAGAAATCCTCTAGAAATGTTGTGAAAGAAATTTCGCAGCACAGGTTATATACAAATGCTGTACCTTTTTACACAAGGAGTTTCAGCATTCCCAGGCTTTAGTATCCTCCTAACCAATGGACTTGAGTCTGAAAACCAATCCACCACAGATACCATAAGACTGTCTCAAAACAACACCAACAATATCAACAAGAGCAACCTATAGACCAGGCGGCTGGAGAAATGGCTTGCTGAGAGCGCTGACTTGGCTGCTCTTACAGACTCAGTTCCCAGCACCCCCATGGAAGCTCATGGCTACCTCTGACTCCACTTCCAGGCCTTCACATTGGACCATCATGCTTTAACCGTCAGGCCATCTCTCCAGCCCCTTACCAAATTCCTTGAATAAATATTTTTTTTTCTTTTGCTAAATTTGGAGACACTTCTGCCATTGTTTCTCTGGGTTGTTTTTTGCCTTGGTTTTATTTCTCTTCTCACTCCAGGTCTCTAGTGACACAGTGCCAGACCTTTATTGGTCTGTGTATTGGTCCCTGAAGCTAAGTTCTGCTCCTAAAAAGAAAGTGATTGTGTCCTCCGCTTCAGTTGGATCATTGATATTGGTCTGTCTTCCAGTTCACTGAGTCTTTCTCATCTCCTCTATATCTCTTCTCAGTTTATAGCTTCTGTTGCTTGTTCCAGTCCCGGGGGCTCCTGCGCCCTCTTCTGACATCTGTGAGTATTGCACACACATGGTGCACATACTCATACACACGTGGGCCAAACATTCATACACACACACTAAAAATAAATAATTTAAAAAGAGAGAGTAGGAAAAGAAGAGCAAACTAGAACTAACTTAAAAAAGAAATGAGAGCAGAAATCATTGCAACTGAAAACAGAAAAAAAAATCATTGACAGAAAGGACTAGTTCTTTGGAAAGATCGATAGAATTGACATTCAACAAGTCCGAGAAAGAAACTAAGAATGAAGACATATTGTTCAAATATCAGAAGTGAGGCGAGAAATTCCCTCAAGCCCTGCAAATATCAAAAGGAACAGCACTAACACCAGTTTGAGGTCATAGATGAAGTGGACGGGTGACTGGAAGTAGCATGACTCCCTCAAATAGATAGCCTGAGCAGACCTGCAGTTAACCATAGAAGAGCTTAGATTCAAGCTTAAAATTGAGTTTTAAAACGACCAGAAAAGAAATGGCCAGCATCAGATGGCTTCACTAAAGAATTCAATGAAAAGGAAGAGTTAAGAGCAATCTAATTTTTCCAGGAATAAGACAGTAAAATCCAATACAATTTTTCATGACACTTATATTGCTCTAATATGAAATCCAGAGACCATTTAAAAAAAACCAAGAATAACACTTTAACAGTTTCTTGTGAATACAAGGTAAAAGTCATTAACAAAATAGGAAGTAGAAGCATGCTAGGGGTGGTAGTGTGCGCCTGTCATCACAGCACTGGAGGGTGGGGGAGTAAAGCAGGAAGGCCATGAGTTCAAAGCAATCCTCAGCAACACACTTAAGTTCAAACCCAGCTTCAGCTACATAAGACCTGATGGCAAAACAACATAAAAGATGGCACAAGCCCATAATGACCCTTGCCATCCTCAGCTGTGTCCAATACCCAGCACCCACATAGTAAAAGGAAGGAGAGACCCAACTCCTCCAAGTTGTCTTCTGACTTTCACATGTATGCTGTGGCATGCTTAGCCACACACACACACTCGTTTCTCTCTCTCTCTCTCTCTCTCTCTCTCTCTCTCTCTCTCTCTCTTCTCTCTCTCTCTCTCTCTCACACACACACACACACACACATACACACGCACAGGTGTTCTCTCACACACACATACATGCCTGCTCTCTCTCACAGACACAAGCACATGCACCGTCTCTCTTACACACACACACACACACACACACACACACACACACACACACACGTATGCACCCATGCGAGTGCTCGTGAGAGAGAGAGAGAGAGAGAGAGAGAGAGAGAGAGAGAGAGAGAGAATAAGTAAATTCGTAAAACAGACAACAGAATTAAGTCAACCGTGTGTCACCAGAACGTGACTTGGAGATGGGCTCAGTCGGTGCCCAGCCTCACCGTGAGCCTGAGGCTGGCCGAGCTCATCATCTCTGCATCAGCCTTCCCAGCACTGGTGATGACGAATCACCACCACATCCAGATTCACCTTAAACCTGTTTACCTCACACAGCCCCTAAGCTATGGAGGCTGGAGCCACTTTAAAAATGTGTCTTGAGCTTGCATGCTGGAGGAAAGTTCATTTACATTATCTTCATAATATGACAATATTCTGAATCTGTCTTTAAAAACTTTTATAATTTGTTATGTTTTTCTTTCCTGTTGTCAATTAGTGTCCTTTAATTTCAACTTGAAGAGCTCCCTCAACATGTCTTGTAAGGCAGGTATGGTGCGAAAAACTCAGTTTCTGTTTGCCTGAAAATGTTTTTTTTCCCTCAATTCTGAAGGATTACTTAGTGAGGAACAGTGTTCTTGTTTGACAGGGGATTTCCTTCCTCCTTCCCTCCTTCCCTCCTTCCCTCCTTCCTTCCTTCTTTCCTTTCCCCCTCTCTCTCCCCTTTCCTCCTCCCCCTTTCCCCCTCTTCTTCACTTCGGCCTACCTTATCATTCTGCTCTCAGTGTTTCTACCAAGTGAGCTCCTAGGAGCCAGATGCCATCTGCCTTCTACATAATGAGCAGCTTTCAGATTTCTTTATTGTCTTTGGCTTTTGATCACTTGATTATATCTGCTTCCGTCATCAGTTTTGCTTTATCCTTTGGGGCACTCTGAAGTTCTCAGTGAACCTATTTCTTTTCTCTAGGGCCAGTGCTCTGCTGTGCTTCAGTTCAGGTGCCTTCTCTATGAGCCCTGTCAGGTTAGAGGACTACTCACATGGCTGCCAACTGTATGGGAAAGAGGCTCTGAGTGCTGAGGGTGTGGGTGGACTAGTTGAAGAGGATGGTGTGATTTGAGGTTTGTAGCAAAGCCTCACTGTGACCCTCACAGGACACGCAGTAGAAAGTGAGGTAAACTCTGCACTCCAGTTGCTGTGAGTCCCTGCCTTTCCCTCTCCCCTTTCTGCCACTACACTACGTGGTCAACTGTGTAGATCCCCTCTGTGTTTTAGGTAACGTGAGAAACAGGTCTCTTGCCTAGAGTCCTATAGGGTTAGGGGAATCTGTGCCAACCTCTGTGGGGTGAAGTTTCTCTCTTGGCTCCATATTCCCCTTAAGGAAACCTACGTGAAACAAAACCTTGCGATGTGTGTATCCACGGATTGTCTTTCTACAAGGAAAACAGAGTCCTGAAATCAGGCTTCTGAGTGCTCACAAAACAATTCTGTGGGTGTTGTTAAAATGGGTAATTCTGTGAGGATGAGGTGAGACAACCGTCTGTTCCAAAGCCCACTTACTGATTCCATTTGAGAGCTTTTAAAACGACTTAAGGAAACACAGAAGGAAATAATAACTAATGAAATCTCCCTTCTAACCTTCCTCACTTCAATAATGATTATTCCCATTTCCTAAGACAGTTACAGAAAACTAGGTGAGAGGATGCATGTTGAAATGCTACTAGTGCTCACCACGTCAAAAAGGATTCATAATAGGAATTTCATATAGCAAATTCCCACTGGGCATTATGTGGAAGTGTAGTTTATATCCAATAAAATGTATTACACTCTAGAAGTTCAGTAGGTATTTGATAAATGCATATAATCATGCAGCTGCTGCCACAATCAAGAAACAGAAATGATGTTGTCACCCACAAAACTTCCTTCACACTTCTTTTTACACAGCCACAGAGAACTTGTGTTCTTTCCTTCACCATCCCTCCTTCCCTTCCTCCCTCTATCCATTGACCCCCCACCTCACTGTCTATCCACCTCCGTCCCTTCCCACACTCTCCCGCCATTTCTCCCGCCATTTCTCCCTCCCTTCCCCTCTCTCGACATCTACACCCCCATCCCACCCCACCTCAGCAGTCACTGGCTTTCCTGTCTTTGCGATGCTATCTTTCAAAGAATGCCACAGGAATTCAGTCATGGAGGCATCCAAGTTCCACAGTTTGCTTCTCTTGCTTAGTTTAACATCCGTATTCAAAACCCATCAGTGTTGTGTGGAGGATTCTTCAGTCAATCTGAGGCATATTCCGCTGTACAGATAGGTCACAGTTCTTCATTCCCGCCTGGGTGGGGGCATTCGTGATAATCTTCTCTTTGTCTTTTCCTGTTCTTGCTGCTGTTCTTTGAGTGAACATGAGTTCTCATTTCATTTGAGTAAATACCTACAAATTAATTGCTTGGTTGTTATGATTGTTGTAGATTTAATGTCATAAAACACTGTCAAACTGCTTTGCGAAGTGACTGTGCCATCTTGTGTTATTATAAACTACTCAGACAGAGTTGTCTGGAGGTCTTTGGTGGGAGGGATGTGTTAGCCAGACACTTCACACTGTAATGTCTGATGTACATCACAGGAAGGAAGGGGACTTGTGTTTTCTCATGGTCTCAGAGGTGTCAGTCTTTGGTCCTTAGTGGGGTCTTGGTGAGGCAGCACATCATGGCGGCACGTGTGGCAAAGGCTGCTCATTCCCCAGCCAGAGAGCAGAGAGATGCCCTGAGAGAAGACTAGGATAAGTCTGTGTCCCGGGACACACCCATAGTGACCCACTTCCTCCAGCTATGCCCACATAAATATGGTTTCCAGAGCCTCCCAAATTAGCAGCATCCAGCTGTAGACCAAGCCTTCAACAACTTATACTCATGTTCGAACCATGGAAGAAGGAAGACTAGCTGTTTTGTTGATTTTAGCCATTCTACTGCGTGTCCAACGGCATTTCATTGCTTTGATCTCCATTTTCCAGATAGCAACGGATGGAGCCAGCTATCCATTTGCTATGGCCACTTATTGGTAAACTCACAGTTCAAAATCCTTTACTACTGTTTTTATTGAATCATTTCCTTACTGGCAAATTTGAAGGGTCTTGTATATTCTGAATACAAGTCATTTTTTAGACATATGATTTGAAAGTATGTATGTGCATGTGTAGTTGTACATGTGTGTGCTAGTGTGTATACACATGTGTACACTAGCCTGTAAGGGATCAATGTTGCTGTCAGGAGCCATGCTTGATTGCTTTGGCATGTTACTCATGGAGGCAGGGTCTCTCAATCAAACCCAGAGCTCAACTGACTTCTCTGTAACAGGAGAATTTTTAAACATCTAGACTGTTCTTTCTCCAAAGCTGGAAGCCTAAACTATGACCCTGATGTGTCTTAAAGACTTCCTCTCCTTGCCTTCGCCCATGTGATTCAATCCAGTATGTCTTGGTGAGGATTTTATAATGGAATTTTTTGTCATTTTGGCCCATGTGTCTAAGTGATTTTGAGCAATGAGAAAGGGGAGGATGAGCCATTCTGCAACATCAAATGATTGGACTGCAGAAGAGCACACAGTCGGGAATGCCGCTGCCCATTCGGGACGTTCAGATGTTAAAACTCTTCTTAAAATCTGAAGAATGAAGCTCGCCGTCATTCCGCTCTCATCTAATCACACCCATTACAAGAATTGTAATAAAAATAAATTAAGAATCACTCAACACCCTCTTCTTCTTAGGATAAGCCTGTTTCAAATTCTATGTGAAGTGACCTAACAAGTACAGGGCATGGTAATACATGCCTTTAATCCCAGCACTCAAGAGGCAGAGGCAGGAGGGTCTCTGAGTTCAAGGCCAGCCTGGTCTACAGGTTGAGTTCCAGGACAGCCAGGGCTACACAGAGAAACCTTGTCTCAAAAAAAAAAAAGAGAGAGAGAGAGAGAGAGAGAGAGAGAGAGAGAGAGAGAGACAGAGACAGAGAGAGACAGAGAGACAGAGAGACAGAGAGACAGAAGAGAAGAGAAGAGGAAAGGAAAGGAAAGGAAAAGAGAAGAAAAAGTAAAGAAAGGTAATGCAATAAATTCATAACATGCCTGTGTTAGCCAAACAAAACATATCTGTGGTACCCGAGGATCACCACATCAGCCTTTTAAGATGGAGCCACTTAGCATCTTTCTCCATCCCCAAATGAGATGCTCCTAGATGCACCCTAACCCTAAAGAACTGAGGTTGCAATCCACGTGTAAGGGAGAAGTGCAGCATTTGTTTCCAGGTCCTGGTTATGGCACTCCAGGTCCATCTACTTCACACTTTCATCTTTTTCCCTTTACAGTCGAACAAACCCTCACTGTGTCTGTGGACCACATTCTCACCATCTGTCCATCAGTCCTGGGGCATCTAGGCTGATCCCGTATCCTAGCTATTGTCAATGAAGCAGCCATGAGCACACACACACAAGTGTCTCTATGGTAGGATAAAGAGTCCTTTGGGCGTGTGCCTAGGGATGGCATAGCTAGATTGTACGTCAGCTCTATTTCTAACTTCTTAAGGAACTTCCATGTTGATTTCCAAGCACTGGCTATAGTTACCAAATGGCTGAGAAGAAGTTCAGGAGTGGGCTCTGAGTGGATGGTACTTAGTAACCACAAATGAGGGAAGACTAGTGTCAGGAATAATGTGTCTTTACACAGCCAGAGGGTAAGCTCACCTAAGCAGGATCCAGCCTTCGTCGTGATTGTTTCTCTCCTAGGAGCTCATAAAATGATCGTAGAAACAGCCAGCTTGTCAATCAACTCAGTGTCTGCCGTGAAAAACGTTCCTTTAAATCCGTGATTGGGTGCTAACTAGCCCTAAACACTGGCTGAACACATTGATGAGAAAGGATGAAACATTAAAATGCCATACAAAGCAAATCTTGAGTTTTCCTTGGGGGTGGCAGATTAGGGGGTTTTCAATGAATTGCTCGATGACACTTGAAATCAGAGCAATTCTTTTTGTCACTAGAATAGGACATATGCTTGCTATAAATCAGTGCCGAACCTGCCAATCAAGAACAAAGCTATGAGGGCATATGTGATATGGAGGTGGGCATGCCAGGGCAGGAGAAGGGACATCAAAACGTGACTTCTGATATCCTCCAGAGCCATTAGGAAGCTAATACCGTGACCCTTTAACAGTGCCTCACATTATGGTGACCCCGCCCCATAATGTTATTTTTATTTCTATGTTATAAATGTCTTTTGCTACTGTTGTGAGTTATAATGTAAATATCTCTGGTCTTAGGCAACCATTGTGAAAGGCTTGTTTGACCCCCCACACAGAAAGGGGTCACGACACACATGTTGAGAACCACTGCTCGGGGTTGGGGATTTAGCTCAGTGGTAGAGCGCTTGCCTAGGAAGCGCAAGGCCCTGGGTTCGGTCCCCAGCTCCGGAAAAAAAAAAAGAAAAGAAAAGAAAAGAGAACCACTGCTCTAGAATCTCTGTGCCACTTTATGAATGGGTGGTATGTTATAAACTGACACATTCTGGAACACCATCACTGGATCATGATGTATTGGTATGTTAAGATTTTCCTTATTTTTTTTTTTACATCCTCCTTATTTATTGGGAGAAAAGGCATGCAATGGTATACAAGTGGAGGCCAGAGGACAGCCTGTGGGAGCTGGTTCTCTCTCTCCACACTTCAGGTCCCAAAGAACAACATGGGTCATGAGGCTTGGCAGCAACTGCCTTTACCCTTTGTGCCACCTCGATGCCCCAAAGTGTTCCTTCTTATTTGAGTGTTTCGGAACATTATGTGAGTAATTTGTTGCCTTTAATTGAGCTTCTCGAAAGCACTCTCCACTATTTCATCCTTTGCCCATGGTCGGAAGACTCCAGCAGATGACTCCATTCAGGAAACACGTGCAGCCTTTCTCCCTAGTGAGGCAGAGCAGCTGCTTCAGCTTTGTTTCCTGTCACCAAGTCTTCAGATGGAGCAAGGAAAACAAAAATCCTACAAACTTGATTGACTCGGTGGGAATTCAGACATGCAGCATGAAATTAGTCCGAAGTGAAAGTCTGGATTAATAGAACTCGCATGGCGGCCCCTTAGCAAAATTGCTTTAGTGGCGACCACAATTGGTCAGGAGACGGGTATTATGGATATGACCTCTGAACATATTCAAGTACTAGTAGTTGGCTGTCTGAAAAGACTTGCACGAGCCCGAGGAACTCTGTTCAGGGAAAGGCAGAAAGTTAGAGGACAGCAGCTTTTGTCAGAGGATCCTTCTCAGAACTCCACAGCTGCGACAAGTCAGGAGGTCGGGACTGAGGATGGAACGGTGATCTAAGGAGTGTCCATTAACCATCTACAGCACGCAGATTGAAGCCATAAGCCATGTCTAGGACTAACACTTTGCTATTGCCCTGTGGGTAGGTGGCATTAGTTTGCATGCATTGAGATTAAATCAGTAGCCATAATCCGTTCTCCTTCGCTCTCTCCCTCCCTTTCTCCCCTCTTTCCCCCTCTCCCTGTTTCTTCCTCCTTCCTTCTTTCCCCATCCCTTTCTCATGTTCTCCCTCCCTCCCTCTTTCCCCATTCCTCCCTTCAACAGTAGAAAACTTTCCACTTACAGCACATTTCTCAGTATAAAAATAAAAGTTACTATATTTTCTTTTAATTGACTGCACATCCCCTATATGCATGGCAGAATTATATAAGGCTTCACGATTTTATAAACTGATACTATATTGACTGTTCCGTGGCCTGCCCATTCCCCAGTACATTTGTAAAGCACTTTCATAGTTCAGCCTCCAAAGGCAAAGTGACAAGCTTGTCGAGAAGCAGCACGGTGCTTCCCTGTCTGAGTCCAGGCTCATGGGAGCTGAGGTGACAGGGCTCTGGGTCTAACTTATCTGCTAAGGAAGAGGCTTTCATGTGGGCTTTGGTGAGTTTAGGATGGCTAGGCATTACTTTCAGAGATGTCGGGCCTTAGAATCTGATAGGTTTTAGATCAGAATCGAGAAGAAAAGTGTTCTAAGCAGAGAAAATTACATAGTCTAAGCCATGAAAGCTAGATGTTAACTTTTGGTAGTAGTTCAAATGGTTAAAATTCAGTCTGGGTGTGGCAGACAGTGAGAGTGGGACGTGCCCATAGGCAAGCTCTGCAAATGTATACTGGGCAGGTGCATACATTGTTCTATATCATGGCAGATTCTAAGGGGACAATGATGACTGGGGCAGGTCCCTGACTGTCAGATTCTAGGGGGACAATAATGAATGGGGCAGATCCCTGTCTTCAGAGCTCATCATTCTCGAGAAGAGCCCATGGACTCTCATCAGAAACAGCAGTTCAGCTATCTTCATTACCAGTAAGAACTACATCCCCAGTGAGGGAGATGATGACCCACTAAGAGAGTGGGAACTTACTTCCAAAACCTTTTTACACAATTGTAGTAGAAACATAGGGGAAGGGTTTTGTTTTTGTTTTGTTTTTTAAAAAATCAGTTGTTACTCATTATTGTTTTTAGGCTGATGTATAATTTTTTTATTCCTTTACTTTAAGAGATTTCTCTGTTGGCTTCTGAGGCTTCTCTGGCTTTTTGTAGGTACTGTGCATTAATTGTACAAAATGCCCTGTTTGCTTGTGACATTTTTATACACCATGTGACATACCTTGGTCACCCACCTTTCTCACCCTGTCCCCTCGTCTCTGCTAGCACCTTTTCTACTTTCCCATTGATTTCTGTCTTGAGTTCCACACAGAGAGAAAACATGTAATATATGTAATATCTGTCTTCTTGTATTTGTCTTAGCTCAGATGACCCAATGACCTGCCTGCAGTTTCAGCCATCATCCTGAAAAGAACACTCTTTTGTAACTGAATATGCATATCTATCTCATTTTCTTATGCTAACAACATGTATTTATGCATTTTCTCTACCGGTTCATCTATTGACAGGGACCTAGGCTGGTTCTGGACTTGATACAGTGATGCCTGAAAAATGTGGCAGGCAGATACCTGTGTTGTGCTGGGCTGATTAGAATCCTTAAGACAGAAACTCAAGAACAAGGTACCTTGACCATACGTCCTTAGTCCTTTGAAGAACTTTTTCTATACTGATTTCCACCGTGACTGGACATTTACATTCCTACCATTGATGTAGATGGATTAATGTTCCCTAACCTCAGTCCCTCTGCCCCGAACCCCACCCCACCCCCAGCCCTACCACCCCCAGCATATGTGGTTTTGTGGTTTCTGGGTGACAGCTGTTTTGACTAAGTTGAGATGAAACCTCAATGTGGCTTTGATATGCATTTCAATCATGGCTAAGGATGCTGTGGGCTTGTTTGTTTGTCACCTACTGGTCATTTGCAAGACTTCGTTTGAGATTTGTCAGCACCATTTATCTCAATCTCTTGGGGGTCAGTGTTTTTAATTCTCTGATGTTCTAGGTATTAGTCCTGTTGAACGTACGTCTGGCAAAGATATTTTTCTGATTCTGTAAACTTATCTCTTCTCTTCCTTTGCTGTAAAGTTTTCTAATTTCACACAGTCGCATTTGCCAGGTTTGGATGTAATTTCTGTGCTAATGGAGTCTTTTTTCAGAAAATCATGCCTATGCCCCTGTCTTGAAGTTTCCAGTAGTTTAAGCCCTTTGCTAAGCCCTTTGGTCCATTGCGAGTTGATTTCTACACACGATGGGCTTTAGCTTCTAAAGCAGATGCACTGTTTCCTTGAACCACCTGTCATAGGCTGGCTTTTCTCCTGGGGATGTGTTTGGCACCTTGCCGAGAATCAAGGGCCTGTGTTTGTGATGCTTTACTTCTGAAATCTCATTCCCCCGCGCCCTCCTGTGTACAGCTGTCTTCCAGGACTAAGTTTTGAGTACTAAGCTGTTCTCTGAATGGCTCTCTAGTGTTAGCTCTATGTCCTGTGGTGATGGTTTGAGTTAGTTGTTGCTCTGCTCACAGTTGTTTGGTTATTAAGGAATGTCAAGATTATTTGTCTAGGTCTGTGAGAAATGTAACTGTTTTGATGGGGCCTGCACTGAGTCTATGGATTGTCCTGAGTGACAGTCTCATTTTGACAGTATTGATCCACTGATCCAGGGACATGAGCTATCCTTTCATTGTGTCCTTTCTTCAGTGATTTATAATCTTTGGTGCAGAAGTTTGTGTCATGTTGGTTAAGTTATGACTAATTCTTTTTCTTTCCGAGATGCTTGCGGTTGCCATTGTCTTCCTGATTTCTTTCTCAGCAATTTCATTGTTAGATGAATATCTAGGTAGAACCAAGCATGAAAGTAAACCCTGCAATCCCAGCACTCAGACAAGAGGCAGGGGGATTGTTACAAGTCTGTAAGCCAGCCAGATCTCCATAGGGGACCATAGAGTTCCAAGGGATACACAGTGAGACCAAGTAGTATTGGTAAACAAGAATGAAAGAACCTATGCAAGAAACAAAGCTGAGTTTACTGCTCTGTTTGATGTAGACAAGCGAAGTTTCTCAGTCCAGTGAGAAGAGCCGGTGTGGATCCTGGTGTGGCCTTTTCGCTGGTAGGAGACAATAGCAGAGCAACATGAAAGGAACAACCAACATGTGTTTGGAGGTAGCTGAGAGAGGTATTTGTGAGATCCCGACCCTGTGATATCAGACGGGCATCCAGGATCAGGCTGAGGGACAAGCATGAGCAAGAGAGCTTCACCATTGCCATAGATGTGACCCATGGAGTCCCGAGAAAAGCCAAGTCACCACAGAAAGAAAAGAAAACAAATATGCAAAGGCCCTCAGTGACAAATTCTCCACGGCTAGTTGCTATGTCCACAGTGTAGTTTACATGAAAAATAAGAAACCTAGGTATGCAACAGTAGGAATGTGTTGAATACACACACACACACACACACACACACACACACACAGACATACACATACACACAGATACACACACAGACACACACACACAGAGAGAGACATACACATACACACAGATACACACATAGACACACACACAGACACATACATACACACATACACACATACTTACACATACACACACACACACACACACACACACACACACACATATACAGACACACATACACACACATACACACACATGTACATATATACACACACAAAAACACACACACACACAACTGCCTATAAGGTCAAAAAAGATACAGGGTCAGAGATGAGAGAGCCAAGTCTTAAAAATTTAGAAGTATTTAGTATGCTACCTTCTTGATAAAAAAAAATGTCAAAGTAGAAATATATAAATACATTCCTTATGTTTCCATAAAATTAAACAATAGAAAAATAAACAAAAAAACTAATAAAAGTTATCACCTACAGGGCTAGAGGGAAACAGGAGAGACAGGGTCAAGGCTAAAACAGCCCAATGTGTATTGTATATGTTGTTCTCATTTTAGCCAAGGAATTGTTTAAGTAAAAGCAATGCTAAATGCATAGTCATGCGTCTGCTGTGAAGGACTTGAGAAGCGTGTGTTTCCAGGGAGGAACAGGCATGGGCAGAAACAGGTGAATGCTCTTTGCTGTAGGATACAGAGCTGGAAAAGGAAGAGGTGGGCTCAGAATTCACAGCTTAGGGACAGAGGTGGGTTTCCTCTCTCCCTTTGCTATGTCCATATCTTCCTTGGTCCCCTACAGTCTTTACTTGTCCTTCCCCGAACCTTCTGAGCTATTTCTACTGTGGGCCATGCTACTGCCCTACCAAAGTGAGCCTCCTTCCTGCCTCCATCTTTCCTACAGGACTCCTGCCTGCCCAAGACACCAGAGAAACCCCAGGACTGAACAAGCCCCAGTCATTATTTCTCTTTGTAAGGCTCACAACACTATTTGACTCACTAGGCAGGGCTTCCTGAAGAGACAGGCCTCTGAAAGCCAGTCATGCACGCCTGTAATCCCGGCTGCTCAGGAGCTCGGGAAGAGCCACAGTTTAAGGCCTCGCCAGGTAACTTGAAGGAGGAAGAGTGCTGCTTGGCTCTCTCTTGGTGTGAATTCCGCCTCACAAAGGAGTCTTGATGATCCAAAGGCTTCTGGATTTTTCAGAAGCTCATTCAGTTAACACACAGTGTGTGTGTGTGTGTGTGTGTGTGTGTGTGTGTGTGTGTGTGTGTGTGTGTGTGTGTGTATACATATGTGTAGCTGTGTATGGAAGCCAGAGAACCTCAGCTGCCATCCCTCAGGTGCTGTACACCTTGTAGTTTAGAATAGGATTGCACTTTGACCTAGAACTCACCAATAAGGTTATGGGGTAGCTGGCAAGCCCCATGAATCTGCCTGTCTCCACCTCTCTCATGTCAGGATTAAAACTTCATGCCAACATATATGAGTCCATATGTATGAGTTCTGGGGATCGAGCTCAGGTGCTCAGATTCTGCATGCACTTGGTACACACACATGGGAAGACAAACACTCATATGCAGAAAATAAAGTGAATAAGAGAGTCCTGAGGTCCATTTCATGGCCAGGCTCTGCCCTCTTCCCCAGAGCCTTCATTTCTCTCCTGTCTGTAGATGACACCCACCTGCACCCTCTCTGATAAGCTGCTGTAATGGCCTCTCCCACTTCTCTCCTACATTGGATTTAGAAAGTCAGTTGTTATTCTTGAAGAGTCAAAGCCAGTTCTTCTCTCCCAAGGTTTTCTATCTACCATGTCTGCTCAGGCCTCAGCTCTTGTCCCGAACCTCATCCCTGTTTCATCCCCAGGGTTGGGTGCCACCTCTTGTAATGCATGAACTTGGATGCAATGAAGCGAAGTCTGAGAAAGCAATCCACGGTGTTGGAGGTTCTGCAGTAACCTGTAGGCTGTGTTGTTTTCAGGCATCAAGGCCCGACAACTTTCGCCTAGTATGTGGCAACCATAATTTACCACCTGAACAGGACCCTGAACACTGGAGAGTTTTCATTTCTGTCAGGCTCTGGCATCGTACTTGCAGTCTATTAAAACTCAAGCAGAAGTCACAGAAGGCTTGACTTTTGCTCTTTCTCCCACCTAGAGGCTCCATGAACTGGATAAAGGGTTGTCTATGCTCTTGTTGTTCATTATCCTACAGAACAGAGGGCCACCTTAAAGGTGAAATCTTAGCAACTGAGGCAGGAAGGTTGTAGAGAAAGTCTCATTCAACGTGGGGTGGGAGGCTAAATGAATTTTGGTCAAGTTGGAAGTAGGGGAGTGCTAACTCCCCATTGCAGGGGTATTGCCTGGAGAGAGTAGAGGGCAGAGATGGGGATAAACGGGACCATGGAGGGGATTCTCTTTCTTCAAATGAGGAAAACAAGAGATGGACTTAGCACTTTGTTGTATGAACAGAACATAGAAGAGAAGGCCGGAATCCAGAGTATATACCCACTCCTGCCTACATGGTTTGGGGTAGGTAATTTAGCCTCACATGCCTGTTTCTACTCTGAAACTCTAAGATATTGGTATCCCTCTTCAGAAAAGTTAAATGAGATGATGTAGGAAAAGCATGTGAGAAGTTCTGAGCACAGAGTGACCACACAGTCACTACTAGGTCCCGTTTCACTTTGAGTCATGGTCTTCCTCTGTTATAACAATGCAATGGTCCAGTACATAGCTGATCTGCTTTAAAGGGATATAGGCTATACCTTATAGATCCATTATTCACAATAATTTATTATCCGGCTGCGATACCATAGACAGAGAAGAAATAAAGCCCCATTAATGTTCTGTTGTGATAAAATATCCTGACAAAAAGCAACTTAGGAGAGAGTTTGTTTCAGCTCACAATTCTGACTTATAGTCCATCACTGAAAGGCAGGTAAGACGAGAACTTCAAACAACTGCTCACAGCACATCCACAATCAAGAGAAGGAAGAAATTAATGCATTCTTGTTAACTTGCTTGCCTGATGTGCTCACCTTGACTTACGCATTCTTATTTAGTTCAGGACTTCTACCTAGGGAATAGTGTCGCTCACAGTGGGCTAGATCTTCCTTCCTACACCAACTAACTTAATTAAGACAATCCTCCAAGGCATAACCAGAGGCTAACCTGATGTAGACAGAATCTCATTGAGATTCTCTTCCTAGGTGATTCTAGGATATGTCAAGTTGACTAAGCCAACCATGACCACTAGTGATGATGCTAAGGTGACAGGAATATATTGAGACTGCCTAGGGAAAACTAGGAAGAAAGAATAAGGGGACAAGCTGGCTCAGACATGCCTGAGCTCTTGTAGGATTTGATTTGTAACCTGCAATGCTCATTGGAATCACCAATGACATTAGAAAAAAGTCCAGCTTTGTCTCAGGTGGTAGAATCAGAATCTGTGGAACCTAAGTGTGTGTGTGTGTGTGTGTGTGTGTGTGTGTGTGTGTGTGTGTGTGTGTGTGTGTGTTTAAAGTCAATTTTAACACAAAGCCATGGCTGTGTTTGCTGATGAGCTATGAAATTCCAATTTTGTGGCTTCTCTAAGCTGTTAATATCAAACAATAAGAATAAATTAAATTTCCATCAGACTTTATTGTTGTAATTATTTTCACAACTCATTTCATTTGGACCCTACCACACCCATCCTCTGTTCTGCCAAGTAGACACATAAAGGTGATCTGTGTCATTCTGGACCTAACACCCAAATTTTCATGTAAAGGTTTCTACTTTATATGGTCACAGGGATATGTGTCTAGATGATTCCAAACAAAACCAGATGCCCAGGCAATAGAGTGATGTGGATTTCAGTCTACAGGCAGATGCGTACATCTATAATCACATCAGCCTTCCATTTCTAGTGTGGGATATGAGAGGAATTGTACAGTAAGTGCCTCTTTTCATTCACTTATCACAGTGATACTGAGATACATCCATGTGAGGCATGAAGTTTGTCCTTTCTTTATTCTGGAAATGTTTATATGTGTATAGAGAACAATTTTTAATGAGTATGTGTGTGCACACATGCATGCACATGGACTCATATGCATCTCTCTCTCTCTCTCTCCCTCTGTGTGTGTGTGTGTGTGTGTGTGTGTGTGTGTGTGTGTGTGTTTCCAATTTGGTGCTTTTACAAAAATGTTTGAATGTGCACATACAAGCCTTTATGTAGCTACATATTTTCATCTCCCTTAAGTGTCAAGGAGAGAAACAGCTGGATCAGGTGAGAGGCATGTGGATGTGTTTGACTTTTTAAGAAATCACATTTTTATTCTCTTGCAAAGTGATGACAGTGTGTATTAGTATCACTGGATTATAATTTCCATGTCCCTGATGACTAAGATTGCCACTATTGTGTGGAACTGAAGGAGTCTCCTGAGGCTTGTGTGCTAAAGGCGCCCAGTTCAGGGTGCTATAGGAATCTGGCAGAAATTAAGAGTTGGGGCCTTATAAGAGCTTTTAGGTCATAGGGAGGTCATGTCCTTGAAGGGCATTGTGGGACGTTGTCCTCTTCCTCTTTCCCCTTGTCTAGCATTTACTGTGAGGTAAACAGTTCTCCCCCTGCACATTGTCCCTCAGTGCTTTGTTACTATGAAGCTGGAGCCATGAGGCCAGTTTATTATATACTGTTATTATCTACTTTTCTGTTGATGTGATAAAATACCATGGCCAAGGCAGCTTAAGGAAGAAAGAGTTTGTTTGGCTACAGTTCTGGTAGAGTGAGAGTCCATGACATGGAAACATGGCAGCAAGAGCAGAGAGCTGAGAGATCACATCTTAAATTATAAGCATGAAGCAGAGACAGCCAACTAGAAGGAGCTGGATTCTTGCAACTTTCAAAGCCAACTTCCCATGAAATACTCCCTCTAGCCAGGCCACACCTCCTAAACCTTCCCAAACAGCACTGCCAACAGGACTGAGTTGGTGGTACACCTAAGCCTATGGGGGAACATTTTTATTCAAACTATTTCACATACCGAAACTTCCAAAACCATGAGCCAAAATACACCTATTTTCTTTTTTAAGTTGATGGCATAGTGTCTCAGATATTCTGTTATAGTAACTGAAAGCTGACTACCAAATGCTAAATATATTTTCGAGCATCTATACGTCAGTTGTGTATCTTCCCGTTCAGAGTGTCTAATCACATTGCTTTTCTATTCTTCGAATTGGCACTTTTATTACTTAGTAGTCACCTCCAAGTATGCATTTTAAACACAAGTGCCTGTAGATGTTCATAGTACCTGCCTTCTCTCCCATGTTTTATTTTTCTGTTCATTTTTAATGGCCTTTTATCAAGCTGATTTATCTACTTCTGTATTTATCAGTTTCTATGTTCTATGAAAAATTCTCCTAATCTAAAACCACAAATATATGTTCCTATCTTCTCATAAATACATGTGTAGTCAGGGGACTGGAGAGGTAGCCCAGCAGTTATGAGCACTTGGTGCTCTTGCGAAGGACCCAACTTAGTAGTTCACAACCATCTATAATTCAGGTCCAGAAAATCTAATACCTTCTCTGGCTCTGGGACACCAGACATGTACATGCTATACATACACGCATCCTGACAAAAGCTCATATACATACAATAAAAATAAATCTTTACAAAGAAAAAGCTGGATAGCCTAATCCTTTACATTCCTAAATCCATATTAGGTTGATGTTTCTTGTACAATGTAAAGAACAAATATATGATCATCTTTTTGTTGTGATGGTCAGTTTCTTTTTCCCTCTCATTGAAATCACTCTTCTTCTCCCCCTATTGAATTGCTTTTATACCTTTGTTGAAAACCCGGTTTGGCTGCATCTGTGCAGTCTGCCTCTTGAATCTGTTCTTGTCCATCTATCCATTTCTCTATCCTCTCACTAACACAGTACAGCTTTGATCACTACATCTCCTTCATAAGTCAAGAAGTTGCTCTAACTTCGACATTGTTTTCCCTTTTGCATTAGCAATGCTAGATCATTTGCAGTTCCATATAAATCAATCAATTGATGACATTTTATATTCTTCGGACAGTTTTGAAGTCTTACCTATTTCAAAGAATGTGCTCATCTACATTATTGAATTATTAGAAAAATCATCCAAAATATTCACTTACTGTCTATGCCTTAAAGAGTGATTCAAGAGGTTATGCACATGTGGACACTTTAAAAGTGAAACAGAGCAGAGTGGAAAATTTATCCCATAACCTAGACTTAGCTGAGATCCCAAAAATGTATCCCTTAGGAACTCAGGAAAACCTCAAGTTGAGTCTCAACAAATTCCTTGGTTCTCTTGTAGTTCTTGCCTCTCGCTTGTACAGCCCAATGTTTAGCCCAGTTCAGGACTGCCCGTCTGAAGACTCCACAGGCCCCTCCCCAGACCTTGCCTTTCATTTCATCCACCTCTCCATTCCTGAGTAACAATCTCTGCCTCTTCCACCCAAGGTACGCTTTCTGTGCAAGCACCTTTCTGTGTGACAAATGCAAAATGCTGATAGAGAGAAAGGAAGAGAGAGCACAAGCTTTGAGTTGCTCTCAAGTTATGTGTTTTCACCTCTGGAGCCTGATACTCTAAAAGCAGAAAACAGCACGTCTATGCAGAACCCAATTCTACTGCTACTTTTTATACCAGAAAGGTGTATCACAACCCATTACTGTACCATGTGCCCAGCACAAACTTTTGAGCAACTGCCTATGTCATGAAGACAACTCTTAGAAACTTCTAAGTAACTTGGAACTCCATTATTGAAATTTGTACATGGAAAGAAACATGCACTGTTCAAGAAACAGTTCAGAAGCAATAGTCATGATGTCTTTTGGAAAGCTTTCTCTGGATGGGCACAGAAAAGGCCTCAGCACATTGGCATGTGCTGATACATATGAGATAGGCAGCTCAAAGTGCCTCTGAGGGCATAGACAGAAGGTGCAGTTTTAACATGGGTTGATGTTTTAGAAAGTTGCTTCAAACTTGTTTTTCCTCATATGAAGAATGTGACATACATAATCCCCCAAAATATCCACTTTATAAACTTTAATATATCTTACAAATTGTATTTTCTCTGGATATCATCGCAGCTCCATTTTTTCATTAGGTTCCAGAGACTAGCAAGTCTGCTTTCACTGCACAGACATTAAATGGCATGTCAAGATAACAGAATTGTTATCTATGCCTGGGGAAATAATTTGGAAGAGAAAAATGCCCTAAGAATAAAAAGTAAATGAGAGTGAGCAGGAGGTAGGTAAGAACCACACATGCTCTTGACTTCCGTGAGCAAAGAGAAGCACACATGCGAATCTGCTGACCGTGTTGTCAGTGAATCTGCTGAGTGCGTTCTCGGCGAATCTGCTGACTGTGCTCTCAGCCCCTTTCACACTGTGTTCTTTTCACCTGGATGAAGAAAACTGCTTTTTCTGAATGGGAGAAGTTCAATCATTCTCCCAAAATGACCCCAGGACATGGCTCAGTAGGTAAAAGTACTTGCCACTAAACCTAATGACCTGAGTTTGATCCCTGGGACCCATGCGTTAGAAGCCAGATAGAGCCAGTTTCCTCTAGCTGTTTTTTGAACTCTCTCTCCCCCCCCTCTCTCTCTCTCTCAATACATAAATATAAATCATTTAAATAAAGCTTTCTCACTCAGCTGGCTGGACACTGGGGACATTGTTCCACTGTTTAGATGGATGTCGGGGTTCAGTGAAGGAGGGCAGACAGGAGAGCATAGTGGGGGTGAATATGGCAAAGTACATGATAAACAAGCATGAAAAAGTCATGATAAACTCACTGTTTTTATACTGACTGGAAAATTTTTATTTTAATAAGTTAAGGCACATCTGTCAGCTGATGCAAACAGCAGCAATCTGATTTTGGATCAAAAGGCAAACTTGATAACTTGAAGACATCTTTATCTCTCCTGCTTCAGCACCCAGACCCCAGACCCCAGACCCAGGGAGTGCTTAAGGATCACCAATAGACTTATTTATTTCTGTTTTGACTTCTTTTCTTTTGAAATTCCCCTGAAATTCTTCTCAACAAATAGGTTTTCAGATCTGTTGTCCATTGAAATCCCCCTATCCCCATGCCCCATTTCTAGGATCATCACACAGGACCTCAAAGAGGTTTCGTCCATGTAGATTAGATCTCCAATGTGTACCATATTTGTAATTAGAACTGAGAAAACATTTAGTTACAAATCTTTTAAAATAAGGAAAACAAACTCAACAGTAGCAATAACAACACTAATGTTAAGCCTATATGTGATCAGATAAAGAGTACGTTTTAGTGAAATGAAACTGTTTTCCAAATAAAAACAAAAAAAAAAAACCAGAAAAGAGAAGAAGAACTGGGGTTGAAGAAGTAGCTCAGAGGTTAAGAGCACCTACTGCTGCTCTTCCAGAGGACACGGTTTAGCTGCCAGCACACACATATGAATGCTCACAACCTCCAGGTGCACACATATCACACACACACACACACACACACACATCTTTTTAATTTTTTAAATTAAAAAAGTATTAGTAATGGTTATCAGACATTCTAGTTGTATTCTGTCTTCATTACATAGCTGGAAGAGTCTCTAAGAAGTGGTGTTGCTGGTGGGCTGTTCGAGGTGTGGATAATGCAGGATTTATGCTGACCCTTTACCTGTTTATCTGATCCCCCAGTAATCAGATGATTATTTAACTGCCTTCAAAGACAATAGTAAGAGTTTCTTTTCTCCCGGGATCATTAGGAACTTGAGGAACTAAGCACATTGATAATTCTTATTACATTTTCATGCTCTGTAACTCCCATTGACTCTGGCACAGTCTCACCTTTGGCCAATGGTGATGGACTGTACGGGGGAATTTTAAGACCCTGCAGTTTCTCATGGTTGCCTTGCCTATGGCGAGAAGTCTGACCTCAGGTTTCCTACACAGACCTGCAGTTTCTCCAAAAGTGTGTTGGTTCTTCTCAGAAAGTGAAGCACCATCTTATGATATGTTCATTGCAACTGCACCGAGAATGGTTTCTGGGTATTTTTAGAAGCCAAACTTCTAAAGGAAATGAGATTCACTTCTTAAAAGCATAAAGTACATCATGGGGGTGCGGACAGCAGGCTGTCTCAGGAGATAAAGGCACTTGCATGCTCATCTGGTGACCTGAGTTCAATCCCAGATCCTACAACGTGTCAGAAGAGACATGGCATACAAGAGTTGCCCTCTGACATGCCTCCCAACATACATGTGCACACACACACAAATACAATATTATTAAATTTAAACACACCAGGTTTCCATACAGCAAATCAGTGTATAGTTCAGAAAGAATGGTCTTTATTTGTGTTTCCATTTTTCTTCTCTCACTGAACTGACTTAATCTTTTAGGTTATTATCAACTGGTTGCAACTTAAAAGATGTCTTCTGTTTACCATGATGGAAACAGAAGAATTCCCCTTACAATAAGAGATAATTTCTGTTAAGTTGTTAACCGTGACCTCTGGGCCACTTCTGTACTAGCCCACCACCCCATTATTCATGACTCATGAGTTGGGAAGGATTTTTGGATTTTTAAATGTGTAGGGAAAAGAATCAACAGAATGTATTTCATGACAGTTTGTCTAAAGTTCAAAGTTAGTGTCTACAGATAAAGCTTAATTGGAGCACAGCCACACACATTCTTTGCATCCCTACAACTTCTTTCCACATGCAATGGCAGAGCTGAACAGTCAGAGGTTTGGGGCTTGCAAAATTGGAACTAGTCACTGCCTGGTTCTTCACGTAAACACGTTTTCTAGATTCTACCACACTCAGTCATATTGTGTTTCAGTTTTTAAAAAAGACAAATACATTTAATGAATTAAATTTTATTATATAATTAAGTATGATATAATATTGTATAACCTTGTTGCCATTCTACAAGGATGTAGGGTATTTTTCTTTTGGTGGTTAAGGATAATTGATATTTCTCATTTCCTTTGCTTTGACTTGGGAATCTTTCTTACTTTGGGCATCAGAATCCTGCTCTCTTTAAAAATGATCACTCTTGGGTTGGGGATTTAGCTCAGTGGTAGAGCACTTGCCTAGCAAGCACAAGGCCCTGGGTTCACTCCCCAGCTCTGAAAAAGAAAAAAAAGAAAAAAAAATGATCACTCTAAATTCACTATAGCAAAGAATTGGGATCAGCCTAGTTGTCTACCAGCTAGTGAATGGACAATGAAACTTTGTGTGTATATACATAACTTTGTATATGTACATGTATATATATATATACATATACATATATAGTATACATATACATATAGAAGCATATAAGATTCATATATATGAATGCTGTTCAGCTTTAAAGAAACATGTAATCACAAAATTTACAAGGAAATAAATGGACTTAGAATGTATAACATTAAGTGATATTACATAATCTCAGATAGAAAAATATCCTGCACATATACATATATATATATATATATATATGCCTCATATGCAGAATCTAGCTAATGACGCACACCTAGTACAGAAGAGCATGTTTAAAAGACACGAGGAAAGGCTGAATATTAGGAGATGAGGAAAGGCTGAGTGCAAGCAATGAGCAGGAACTGTGGAGAAGGACATTGAGTTCATTGGTTTCTAGTTCTAATCCCTAAGTGCATAACGATGCATTCAACAGCCAGAGTGTAAAGCCCAACATGGCCGTTCCAGCTCTACAGAGGCTCAGTGGGCGGTGGGGTCTGTGAGTCTTGTTAATTCCCACCTGAACTGCTTTTTGTTGTTGTTTTGTTTTGTTTTTGCAACATTTTTATTAACAAAGTTTTTTCATTTTGAAAAATAAAAAAGTAAGCATTGTAGCTTTGAACACGCTTAATATCTTTAAAAATATTTACACGGCATCAGTACAAATAAATAGTGTGGACCCAGCACATGCTGGGGTAAATTCTGATCATTTCTGTTATTCAAATGTTCTCCTTCTCCTTGAGTAAAACAGCACAACTATCTACAGAACTCTCCCAGGTCTTAAGATTAGCTACAGTTTTCTCCCGAAGTTGCCTTTATCCCTCTAAGCATTTAAAAGTACATTTTTTTCTCACTGTTGGTAGGCACCTGGGCTCTCCCTCTCGTGTTCAGCCAGGCCACTCAGGGAACCATCCAATCTGGGGTCACGACACTGAATCCAACTAAATTTGCCAATTCAGCCAAATTTTCCGCTTTCTAATTGCAGATTTTTTTTAACTATCCATATTTTAGTTTTTGGTCACTTCAAGGCTGCTTAGTCCAATGGTCAGCTTGGCTCTCTGTGGTGTCCTCCCTGGCTACACCCAGACCATCTAACATTCTGTGGGATCCAATTGAGGCTTCTTGCACAGGGCCATCACTGTTAATGTCTGTAAGTTGCCTGTCTGTTTTTGCAGTTTTATTTTTAAATGCTTCACTGACAGGTAGTTTTAATTTGTTTGTGCAAATGTGTATGTATGGTGTATGTATATGTGTGTGTGTGTGCATGTGAGCGTGTGTGCATATGTGTGCATGTGCGTGTTGGTGAGCACAGGCCACCATATGCCTGTGAAAGTGAAAGCACAACCTTCATGGGTCAGTTTCCACACTATGGGTCCTGAGCTTGACTCAGGTTGGCAGGCTTGGTGGCAAGGCCCCTTTACCGCTGAGCCATCTTGCATGGCCCATATCATTACAACTGTTATTTTTCAGCTGTAAAACTATTAGTAGCTATTTTGTTTTGTGTATATTTTAGACAGTAACTTTTAAGTAGAGATTTCACTTTTTCTAATAATTTTTTGTTATACATACATTAATTGTTGTCACTTAGCACGTAAGATTTGGCAGCTGTAGCCCCTCTTTAGTAAGTGAACCATTTCTCAATTTGGAAAGCCCATTTGTTGGTGGGAAGACGTAGGAGCCTTGTGCCGAGTGCTCGCTCCTTGTCCCTCGCTGGGATGGCAACTATTCTTCATTCCTGGCCCAAGTAGATATAGGTATGCTCTCTCAAAGGGAAACTTCAGAAAAAGGGGTTCAAACACTTAGAAAAAATGTATACCATATGATTCATAAATTCTTTTCTTAGAATGTATCTTGAGAAAATATTCAAAAACTGCCCTTCCAAATCCAGCCACAAAAACCAAAACCAAAAACAACAACAACAAAAAAGACATTTACTTCTTGGTTGTTTATAATGTACAGACTTTGGAAAGAAGCAAGCATATTGACAAGAGTAAATAAATTTCAGTTCACTCACATGAGAAACACTATAATGTCATGAAAAATTGTTTCCTGAAACAAAAAATAAAATAGAATGTCGGTGGTTTTTAAATGAAGAAAGTCTTGTCACAAAAACATGCACTAGAAATACAATCCCAGTCTTTATGACATTCTTGTTACCAGAATTAAAGTTGAGATATCACGGTGCTCCAGGGATGAGTATGGAGAGGAAGGAATGGTGTAGTGTCATGAGAAGACAGATAGGCTGTCACCTTAAAGCTCCAACCCAAGATCTCAGAGGCACAGGAGGAAAATAGGAAGCAGGCAGTACTGTGCCATTCAGGGGCTTCCTCATTAAGGGAGAGGCTCAGTTGTTTCTCTAGTTCTTTTTTAAAAACTCTATACTTTTTTTGCAAGTTAAAATTTATGTAAGTTAACAGACCCAAAGCTCACACTTTTTCAAAAGTCTTCAAATGTCCTGGGTAAAAGTAAATAAAGGATTAACTGTGATCATCTTAACACCCTGTGGTGGGACTTCTCTTTAACATTTCAAATTCTTAGCAAAGGGGATGGAGAGGCAGCCAAGGTGTGGAAGGACCAAAGGAAGGAAAAGTGAAGGACAGCTCTGGGGAGGACCCATTCCATCTGTGTTTCTAGACTATAGCATCTTGGTTGACTTTTAGTTGGCAGTATACATGTCTACACATACACACTCACACATGTGAGTGTGTGAGAATCCAGACACTGCAGGAGACACACCAATGGTTAATTAATTTAGCAGCCTGTACAGATTTGGCATTTGCAACTCAAACACAACTATTTTTAAGCACAGCTACAATAACCATTTTCAGATGGTTTTGGTGCCTGGATACAGAGAACCTCATTCTCAAAGGAAAGCCACTGTACATTACTATATGAGGAGTTTCTAGACGTGTCTTAATCATTGATTCTTGTTTTGCTTTTGCTGTCTAAGTCAAGACCTGATTTTTGCTTGGATTCATCCACAGGCATCCGTAGCACTTAGGAAGGAGAGAGTGTAGGCTGCATACACACAGGCCCTCAGCAAGTGTGCTGTTGAGTCTACACAGCAGGACCAAAGCCAGGAAGCGTAGCCCTAAACTCTGTTCATTCTTACTGGTTATTTGTTCTTTGGGAAATTACAGAATACCTCTGTCTTTTTTTTTCCTCACCTGTAAAATAGGGGTAAACTGTATGCAGCTTCTAGGGTTGAGATGAAACAGGTTATTACCCAGAGCAAGTAACCAGCACAAATGTGTTAAAATATCCAATGAATCACACTGTTTTAGTTGCTGTCAGCCGACCTCATCACAACCCAAAATGATGAAGAACCCCTACAAGTGTTAGAAAATTTTATAAACTTAAAATAAATTATTTCTAACTCTTAAAAACCTTTTCATCTAAGAAGGAAGAAAAAAGAAGAAGAGGAAGAGGAGAAATATGCTGGGTGACACAAAAGAACATCTGTGATCCTAGCATTGAGGAGGCTGAAGCAGAAAGATTGCAAGCTCATGTCCAGTCTGAGCTACATAGTGTGACCCTCAAAAGAGACAGATGAAAATGGGTACACAGATGATAAGTTGATAGAGCTAAAGAGATGATAGACAGACAATAGATTGCTAGAGATAAGTAGATAATAAGCATATGGGTAGGCAGACATAAAAATGATATATTGATAAAGAAAGGTAAGTAGATGATATACTAGTGGATGGATGGATAGATAGATAGATAGATAGATAGATAGATAGATAGATAGATAGATAGATAGATAGATAGATAGATAGATTATAGATAAATAGATAGGTGATATAGACAGACAGACAGATAGATAAAACATAAATAGATGATGATATAGGGATAGGTGGAAGATAGATGACCAATAGATGATAAATAGGTAGATGATAGATGTAGATGGATAAGCAACATATACTTCCTTGTACAATATCATCTTGAATTTCATCTAATGCTTTATTTAAAATGATAGAACATACTTTCTGACTCACTCCTGCTTCTTTTTAAGTACATTTCACTAATAAGATTTTAGAAGAGGTTTTCTACAGAACCTAGTGTACACAGTTGACCCAATGTCCAAACATGTCTGTCCTGAACACATAATTATTCACATTCAATGGTTATTATTCACTCTTAATGATCAGAATTGTATAAAATTCTGCTTTCTGAAAAAAAAGTACAAATGTGTATATGATTAATTCTTTTGTCCTCTCAGATAACTGTCTTACTTCTGAGCTCACAGTGCTATAACACCATGTACCCACTACATCATAAAGTCAGAAAAGCAGAGGCAGACTGCAGAGATTACATAATCTAGAAAGTAAAATACAGTTCAAACCACAATTTGGATTTGCATCTTAGCACAACCAGATATTTCAGTTATGAATTAAACTCCCTATTCTTCCATTTTCTCATCTGTAAAATGGATTTGCTGGTATGTTTACCTAGGGTTGTCAGTAGAATTAAATGGAATAAGATTTACAAAATATTTTACATGTTGTCACATATTAAAAGTCCCAGGAAAGGGCTGGGAAGATGTCTCAGTCAGTAAGGTATTTTCTGTGAAAGCAGGAGGATTTGAGTTCAAATCTCAGCATCCTGCTGAAAATTGGGTATAATTACACACATCTGTAATCTCAGCATAGAAGCAAAGATTGGTAGATCATTGACTGCCCTAGGAGAGGTCCTGTTTAGTGTAAGACCCTAGTTCCAAAAATAAAATAGAAGAGTAGTAGAGAAAGATAAGCAACGCCTACCTCTGACTTACACATGTACACACAGAGACACATAGGTACATGCAAACACACATTCACCTCAACACATGTTTTATTCATGAGTAAACAGTAAACATCTATAATGTGCCAAGTACAATTTCTTTTGTAATCAACCATAGAAAGATAAAGACATTCAAGAAATCATCATACACATCATCAGAGAAGAACAAGTGTAATAAATGCTGTGATGGAAAAGCCAAGGCTGATTTTACGACTATTAAAGGATAACTCCTCCTAGACTGGAGTCTGGAGCATACAATGGGTACAGGCAAACCAGAGAGCCTTTCCCAAAGGAAGTGGAATTTAAGCTGAGACCAAAGCAGTGAATGGGAGCCTCCATCACGAAGATGATGGAGATACAGAGAATACCCCATGGAAGAAAAACAGCAGGTCCTGACAGAAGGTCCTAAGAGAAGAATTCTGTGAATCGGAAAGTCCAGAGAAAAGTCAGAGCAGTGTGGGAAGGAACAAGAAGCAACACAAGATCAAACGTTCTAATAGACCATACTAAGGATTCTAGATTCCATCTCAGAGTCCAGGAAGATGGTTATGACACATAAGCAGAAAATCGCCAAATTGAAATTTCAGACAGTGATGAGAACATGCAGAAGTCCTATAGCAGAAGGCTATTGCAGGTGACAAGTTTTTGTGACTCGGCTTGAACAGCAGAGTTGGATGGCAGGAAGGACTCGGAAAACGTTAGGCAGATCATCCACTGGGGATGACCAGGAGAAGATGTCAAAAGTGATTTCTGTTGCAGCTTTTCATCTAGCGTAACAAACACCTGAGGTAAACGATCCCAACAGAGGAAGAACTTGCTCTGACTCATGGTTTTACAAGTGTTAGTCCATGATGCCAGGAAGAGACGAATAGAGTGCTTACTCACAGCATCAAAAAGGGAGGGCTAACTAGCCTTCTCCTCTTTCTTCTCTTACTCCCATCCTGTAGCTGTGCCACCCACATCAGAGCTCGTCTTTCCTTTTTGACTCATCTGTAGAAACATCCTTGCAGGCAAGATGAAAATGTGACTTCCCCATCTTCCAGGTGCCTCTAAACCTAATCAAGTAGAACACCAAAATCAGCCATCACTATGTCCTACTTTCTGTGACCAAAAAGCAGTTGCTATCTATCACTTATAAGGTGGGGAGCCCTAGAAGACAAGCAGAACCACATGAGCTTCTTTGGACTTAACTACCATACAAGTTCCTAGGAGAATTTAAGTAGAAATGTATATGAAGTTGTGAGTTCAAACACTAAGGACCAAACCACACACTTGATAGCTGGATGCCAGCTACAGATACTCATCTCAAAAGTGTCCAGTTTTCTCAAGTAGGTTTCCTGAAAGATCTCAAATACTTCAACACAATTCCTACATTAGCAAATGAAAGTTTTAGCATATTAATTAACAGGAAGGATTATGAGCCAGGAATCTGAAAATCAGAGTACTTTGCCTTATTCCTGGATGGTCACATCCTTACCTATTTGTAGCCCAGTCAACTTGGCTCTTCATGCCTTACAGGTTTATAGACAGTGGATAATGATTTGATAATGAATAACTTCAATATCATTCAGAGCAAATAGTAATTTGTGATGATTTGTAAATTCCTTAAAACATTGAAGCAAATGAGCCAGCTTGCCATAGCAAACAATATACCCACATCGTTTTATACATACATTTAAAATTCTTCCAGTGGACAATTTCTTGGTTACAATATAAAAAAAAGAAAGAAAGACATTTAAAACATCAACTTAGAACCAGGTGTGGTACTGCATGCATTTAATCCCAGCACTCAGGAGGCAGAAACAGGAGGATCTTTGAGTTTGAGGTCAGTCTGGTTTACAAAGTGAAGTTCCAAGACAGCCAGAGCTACACAAAGAAACCCTGTCTCAAAAATACCAAAACAGAAGAGACTACACTCTGCCCACATTTCTGACTCCAGAGGAAAACACATAACACCATCTGGGACCCTGGTGCATGGGGCCCCGGGAGAAGGCAGACGCAGGCCCTCCTGGTTTCGCCCTCATGGACAGCTCAAGAGCAACCCCCCAGGAGTAACTTCAGTCGCGGGACCACAGGTAAGACCAACTTTTCTGCTCCAAGTGACCTGCCTGGTGGACTCAGGACACAGGACCACAAGAACAGCTGAAGACCAGTAGACAGGAAAGACTACACACCTGAAAGCAGAACACTCTGTTCCCATAACTGGCTGAAAGAAAACAGGAAAAGAGGTCTACAGCACTCCTGACACACAGGCCTATAGGACAGTCTAGCCACTGTCAGAAATAGCAGAACAAGGTAACACCAGAGACAACCTGATGGCGAGAGGCAAGCGCATGGAACCCAAGCAACAGAAACCAAGACTACATGGCATCATCAGAGCCCAATTCTCCCACCAAAACAAACACTGAATATCCAAACACACCAGAAAAGCAAGATCTAGATTTAAAATCACATTTGATCATGATGATGGAGGACTTCAAGAAAGACATAAAGAACTCCCTTAGAGAAATGGAGGAAAATATACATAAACAAATAAAAGCCTATACAGAGGAATCACAAAAATCCCTGAAAGAATTCCAGGAAAACACAATCAAACAGGTGAAGGAATAAAAATGGAAATAGAAGCAATAAAGAAAGTACAAGGGTAAACAACCCTGGATATAGAAAACCAAAGGAAGAGACAAGGAGCCGTAGGTACAAGCATCACCAACAGAATACAAGAGATAGAAGAGAGAATCTCAGGAGCAGAAGATTCCATACAAATCATCTACACAACTGTCAAAGATAATATACAATGGAAAAAGCTACTGGTCCAAAACATACAGGAAATCCAGGACTCAATGAGAAGATCAAACCTAAGGATAATAGGTATAGAAGAGAGTGAAGACTCCAAGCTCAAAGGACCAGTAAATATCTTCAACAAAATCATAGAAGAAAACTTCCCTAACCTAAAAAAAGAGATACCCATAGGCATACAAGAAGCCTACAGAACTCCAAATAGATTGGACCAGAAAAGAAACACCTCCCGTCACATAATAGTCAAAACACCAAATGCACAAAATAAAGAAAGAATATTAAAAGCACTAAGGGAAAAAGGTCAAGAAACATATACAAGCAGACCTATCAGAATCACACCAGACTTCTTGCCAGAGACTGTGAAAGCCAGAAGATCCTGGACAGATGTCATACAGACCCTAAGAGAACACAAATGCCAGCCCAGGTTACTATCCAGCAAAACTCTCAATTAACATAGATGGAGAAACCAAGATATTCCATGACAAAACCAAATTAACACAATATCTTTCTACAAATCCAGCCCTACAAAGGATAATAAATGGTAAAGGGAGGCAAGCTACACCCTAGAAAAAGCAAGAAACTAATCATCTTGGCAACAAAACAAAGAGAAGAAAAGCACACAAACATAATCTCACATCCAAATACGAATATAACAGGAAGAAACAATCACTATTCCTTAATATGTCTCAACATCAATGGACTCAACTCCACAAAAAAAAGACATAGATTAACAAACTGGATATGCAATGAGGACCCTGAATTCTGCTGCCTACAAGAAACACACCTCAGAGACAACGACAGACACTACCTCACAGTGAAAGGCTGGAAAACAACTTTCCAAGCAAATGGTCTGAAGAAGTGAGCTGGAGTAGCCATTCTAATATCAAATAAAATCGATTTTCAACTAAAAGTAATCAAAAAAGATAAGGAAGGACACTTCATATTCATCAAAGGAAAAATCCACCAAGATGAACTCTCAATCCTAAATATCTATGCCCAAATACAAGGGCACCTACATACATGAAAGAAACCTTACTAAAGCTCAAAGCACACATTGCACCTCACACAATAATAGTAGGAGATTTCAACACCCAACTCTCATCAATGGACGGATCATGGAAACAGAAATTAAACAGAGACATAGACAGACTAAGAGAAGTCATGAACCAAATGGACTTAACAGATATTTATAGAACATTCTATCCTAAAACAAAAGGATATACCTTCTTCTCACCACCTCATGGTACCTTCTCCAAAATTGACCATATAATTGGTCATAAAACAGGCCTCAATAGATACAGAAAGATAGAAATAATCCCATGAGTTCTATCAGACCACCATGGGCTAAAGCTGGTCTTCAACAACAATAAGGGAAAAATGCCCACATATACATGGAAGTTGAACAATGATAACCTGGTCAAGGAAGAAATAAAGAAAGAAATTAAAGACTTCTTAGAATTTAATGAAAATGAAGGTACAACATACCCAAACTTACAGGACACAATGAAACCTGTGCTAAGAGGAAAACTCGTTGCTCTGAGTGCCTGCAGAAAGAAACAGGAAAGAGCATATACCAGCAGCTTGACAGCACACCTAAAAGCTCTAGAACAAAAAGAAGCAAATACACCCAGGAGGAGTAGAAGGCAGGACATAATCAAACTCAAAGCTGAAATCAACCAAGTAGAAACAAAAAGGACCATAGAAAGAATCAACAGAACCAAAAGTTGGTTCTTTGAGAAAATCAACAAGATAGATAAACCCTTAGCCAGACTAATGAGAGGACACAGAGAGTCTGTCCAAATTAACAAAATCAGAAATGAAAAGGGAGACATAACTACAGAATCAGAGGAAATTCGAAAAATCAAAATACAAAAGCCTATATTCAACAAAACTTGAAAATCTCCAGGAAATGGACAATTTCCTAGACAGATACCAGGTACCGAAGTTAAATCAGGAACAGATAAACCAGTTAAACAACCCCACAACTGCTAAAGAAATAGAAGCAGTCATTAAAGGTCTCCCAACCAAAAGGAGCCCAGGTCCAGATGGATTTAGTGCAGAATTCTATCAGACCTTCATAGAAGACCTCGTACCAACACTATCCAAACTATTCCACAAAATTGAAACAGATGGAATGCTACCGAATTCCTTCTACGAAGCCATAATTACTCTTATACCTAAACCACACAAAGACCCAACAAAGAAAGAGAACTTCAGACCAATTTCCCTTACGAATATCGATGCTAAAATACTCAATAAAATTCTGGCAAACCAAATCCAAGGGCACATCAAAACAATCATCCACCATGATCAAGTAGGCTTCATCCCAGGCATGGAGGGATGGTTTAATATACAGAAAATCATCAACATAATCCATTATATAAACAAACTGAAAGAACAAAACCACATGATCATTTCATTAGATGCTGAGAAAGCATTTGAAAAAATTCAATACCCCTTCATGATAAAAGTCCTGGAAAGAATAGGAATTCAAGGCCCATACCTAAACATAGTAAAAGCCATATACAGCAAACCAATAGCTATCATTAAATTAACTGGAGAGAAACTTGAAGCAATCCCACTAAAATCAGGGACTAAACAAGGCTGCCCACTCTCTCCCTACTTATTCAATATATTTCTTGAAGTTCTAGCCAGAGCAATCAGACAACAAAAGGAGATCAAATGGATACAGATTGGAAAAGAAGAAGTCAAAATATCACTCTTTGCAGATGATATGATAGTATATTTAAGTGATCACAAAAGTTCCACCAGAGAACTACTAAAGCTGATAAACACTTTCAGCAAAGTGACTGGGTATAAAATCAACTCAAATAAATCAGTAGCCTTCCTCTACACAAAAGAGAAACAAGCCGAGAAAGAAATTAGGGAAATGACACCCTTCATAATAGTCCCAAATAATATAAAATACCTCGATGTGACTTTAACCAAGCAAATAAAAGATCTGTATGATAAGAACTTCAAGCCTCTGAAGAAAGAAATTGAAGAAGATCTCAGAAGATGGAAAGATCTCCCATGCTCATGGATTGGCAGGATTAATATAGTAAAAATGGCCATTTTACCAAAAGTGATCTACAGATTCAATGCAATCCCCATCAAAATACCAATCCAATTCTTCAGAGTTAGACAGAACAATTTGCAAATTCATCTGGAATAACAAAAAACCCAGGATAGCTAAAACTATCCTCAACAATAAAAGGACTTCCGGGGGAATCACTATCCCTGAACTCAAGCAGTATTACAGAGCAATAGTGATTAAAAACTGCATGGTATTGGTACAGAGACAGACAGATAGACCAGTGGAATAGAATTGAAGACCCAGAAATGAACCCACACACCTATGGTCACTTGATTTTTTGACAAAGGAGCCAAAACCATCCAATGGAAAAAAAAGATAGCATTTTCAGCAAATGGTGCTGGTTCAACTGGAGGTCAGCATGTAGAAGAATGCAGATCGATCCATGCTTATCACCCTGTACAAAGCTTAAGTCCAAGTGGATCAAGGACCTCCACATCAAACCAGATACACTCAAACTAATAGAAGAAAAAGTGGGGAAGCACACATGGGCACTGGAGAAAATTTCCTGAACAAAACACCAATGGCTTATGCTCTAAGATCAAGAATCGACAAATGGGATCTCATAAAACTGCAAAGCTTCTGTAAGGCAAAGGACACTGTTGTTAGGACAAAACGGCAACCAACAGATTGGGAAAAGATCTTTACCAATCCTACAACTGACAGAGGGCTTATATACAAAATAAACAAAGAACTCAAGAAGTTAGACCGCAGAGAGACAAATAACCCTATTGAAAATGGGGTTCGGAGCTAAACAAAGAATTCACAGCTGAGAAACACCTAAAGAAATGTTCAACATCTTTAGTCATAAGGGAAATGCAAATCAAAACAACCCTGGGATTTCACCTCACACCAGTGAGAATGGCTAAGATCAAAAACTCAGGTGACAGCAAATGCTGGCGAGGATGTGGAGAAAGAGGAACACTCCTCCATTGTTGGCGGGATTGCAGACTGGTACAACCATTCTGGAAATCAGTCTGGAGGTTCCTCAGAAAATTGGACATTGAACTACCTGAGGACCCAGCTATACCTCTCTTGGGCATATACCCAAAAGATGCCCCAACATATAACAAAGACACATGCTCCACTATGTTCATAGCAGCCTTATTTATAATAGCCAGAAGCTGGAAACAACCCAGATGCCCTTCAACAGAGGAATGGATACAGAAAATGTGGTACATCTACACAATGGAATATTACTCTGCTATCAAAAACAATGACTTTATGAAATTCATAGGCAAATGGATGGAACTGGAAAATATCATCCTGAGTGAGGTAACCCAATCACAGAAAACACACATGGTATGCACTCGTTGATAAGTGGCTATTAGCCCAAATGCTTGAATTACCCTAGATGCACAGAACACATGAAACTCAAAAAGGATGACCAAAATGTGAATGCTTCACTCCTTCTTTAAAAGGGGAACACGAATACCCTTGGGAGGGAATAGGGAGGCAAAGTTTAGAACAGAAGCAGAAGGAACACCCATTCAGAGCCTGCCCCACATATGGCCCATACATATACAACCACCAAACTAGATAAGATGGACGAAGCAAAGAAGTGCAGGCCAACAGGAACAGGATGTAGATCTCTCCTGAGAGACACACCCAAAATACAGCAAATACATAGGCCAATGCCATCATTAAACCACTGACCTGAGAACGGGACCCCTGTTGAAGGAATCTTAGAAAGGACTGGAAGAGCTTGAAGGGGCTTGAGACCCCATATAAACAACAATGCCAACCAACCAGAGCTTCCAGGGACTAAGCCACTACCCAAAGACTAAACATAGACCGACCCTGGGCTCCAACTTCATAGGTAGCAATGAATAGCCTAGTAAGAGCACCAGTGGAAGGGGAAACCCTTGGTCCTGCTAAGACTGAACCCCCAGTGAACATGATTGTTGGAGGGGAGGGCGGTAATGGGGGAAGGATGGGGAGGGGAACACCCATAGAGAAGGGGATGGGGAGGAGTTAGGGGGATGTTGGCCCAGAAACTGGGAAGGGGACTAACAATCAAAATGTAAATAAGAAATACCCAAGTTAATAAAGATGAAAAAATAAAATAAATGGTCTCTCTGAGAAAGAAAAAAAAAACAAAACAACCAATTTGCTCTCCCTCAGAGTCACTTGTGTCTCAAGAAGTTCTAAAACCTTGGGGTTAAGAGGCTTCATAATCAGTTCTGGTTTACTAACTTATTTTCTTACTTCTTTGAGAGTTTCATGAAACCTGTTTTGATGATATTTAACACCCTCTCCTAACTCTTCTCAGATACACCCCCTTTTTAATCCTTCAAAATCAATTCATGCTGCCAAAATATTCTTGGATATGTGGTCTTCCATTGTAGAACAATCAACTTACCAAGGTTCTCATGGCTCATTAATTATTATTTTAATATTTGTATTTTTTCTTTGACAATTTCATGCATTTATACAATGTAGTTTCACAACATCCATCCACCATCATTTCCCTCCAGGCTCCAGTTCTCCCAAGTGCCCCCAACCCTTGCCAAATTCATGTAGTCCTTTTTACCCCCAGTCAGATGCTCTACAATGAGTAAGATTCTGGTCACGTTATTTCAAGCAATCCCTGATGGGAATAGATATCAGGTGAGATGTCAGGCAGGAATCACACAACATTGGAGAACAACCTTTTCTGAAAAACATGACTGCCCTTAATAACAGAAAAATGACACCTCCAACACAGGATTGGATCTTTCTCCTTAAATTTTTACTTATATTTATTTATGTGTGTGTGTGCATGTGTGCCTACTTGTCTGTGTATGTGCCATACACATGCAGGTGCACATGAAGGCCAAAAATGGTACTGGATCCCTTGGAACTGGAGTAGGGGTGTTTGTGAGCTGCCGGATGTGGGTGAAGGGAGACGAAAACCCAGGTTTCCCAGAGCAGCAAATGCTCTTAACCACTGAGCAATCTCTCCAGCTCTGAGATTAGACCTTTCAAAGAGCCTTGAATGGCTTGGGTGCTATTTTGGATTTGTCCCTACCACTCTCCCCTTGAATCTTCCCTTCTGCCTTCCTCGGGCTTCTCTTCTATCTTCCCCTTTCCTGTTTTCTGGGTTTTACCAAGCTTTCTGAGCCATTGTTAAAACTTCCACAGGAGTCGCTGGACATTCTGAGTGATTGCTATCCGTTGGCCTTAAGAAAATGTCTAGTGCATGTGTTGCCTCTTAGAAAACACATTTTAGTCCATAATTAAACACATCAACATTTGTATATACCATTTATTCTACCTTTAAATGAATCACAATGAATAAAAGGCACAATTGCTCTGTGACTGAACAAGCACACTTATGTTCAAATCCAGATTGAATTTCCTATTCTCCTTTGATATTTGTGAGAGACTTTGGTGGACACTGGAGTAAAAAAAAAACCTGCAACTAACTTGTTATCAAACAAAGTGGCTGTTTGGTCTCCTCGATTTTGCACTTCTCTGGGGAGAAGTCACTGAGCTTAATAAAGAGAGAGATAATCAGGATCGATTTTTCTCTCTTTCTCTAAATTTCTCTGGACATAGTGTGAAAAATAAGTTGAAAGAAGTATAAGTCAAGATTCTTTAGAGTAACAGAGCTAATAGAATGGATATATGCATCATATATATATGTATACACATACACACATACAAACACACACACACACACACACACACACACACACACACACACAGCTGCCTATGAACAGAAAATCAAAGAATCTAGTAGTTGTTCATTCAGTCCACAAGGCTGAATGTCTCAGCTAGTCTTCAGTATATACTAGAATCCCAGAAGTAGTAGGCTTTAGCCCCAGTGAAAGAATAGACTTGCTAACAAAAAGATAGCAAGCAGGAAGAGAGCAGAAGCTTCCTTCATCCATGTCATCATGGAAGGCATGGCCCAGATAAGAGGTTGGTTTTCCCAGATCAAAAGATCTGGATGAAAGGTGTGTCTTCTCACCTCAGCAATCCAAATTAGAAGTGGATCTTCCCACTTCACATTAAGTGAAAATCCCTCACAAGTGTGCCCCTCCATTTTGGGCTTTTAGTTAATTCCAGACATAGCCAAGTTGACAACCAAGAACAGCTACTGCAGAAGGGGTAAGACTGACAACAGGAAACCAGTTAGAGGGCTGGCACAGGGTCATAACCAAAGGAGATGTGGCCAGAGTAGAGATGGACAGTGACAGGAGATGGAAAGTTCTGTGGTCAGGACACGTGAGCTGTCATGAAGGAGTTGAGAGAGTGAGTGGTTGTAGTGGCCGTCAGGGTTCTAGCTTGAGTAACTGAGGGGAAAGGCTGCCATTGACTGCATGTAGAGCAAGAAGGAGCCATGGGGTCCATGGGAGACAGTGAGTTGGATTTGTTAAGGGTGAAACAGTCTGTGAGAATCAGGAGAAAGGTCTGATAATATGCACGCCCTGGAGACAGAAGCTTGGGATTCAGACAGAGTCTAGAGAACGGGATGTGAGAGAGTCATGGGTCAAAGAAAGTCAAGGAGTCTAAATCAATGAGCTGCTCCAAATGTAGTCTCCTCCCTGAAAGTATCACACAGTTCACAGGAGAGACTGCAGGATACCTGGTTAAGTTTGTATAGTTAAAAGGAAAAATGTCTCCTTCAAGCAAAGATGAACTCCTTAAATATTTCATTTATGATAGACAATTCTCATTTATGATGCCCATTATTAAGATAGTACGTATATTATTGCTGCTTTAAATTTCATTGCTCCAATCCCTTATAGTATTTTTAAACTGGCTGGCATCATTGTATGTAGAAGCTATATTATAGATTCCAAGAGATGTCCTGTATTTTTTAAACGAACTATTAAAACTCTTGGCTATATCTACTCTGACAGTTAAAATACCCATAACGGGTGGAAGTCAGGAACTATGGTTCTCTCTAGGACTGGAAAGATGTGTGGAGCCACAGACAACCCATCCCTGGCTCCTCCTGGGCCACTGTGGGCAGGAGGGTGAGGTTGGCATGCAGGAGCCATGAATGAAAAACAGTTATTCTGATTCTTACATACTGCTGGAGGGTGGCTCTTGAATCAGTGGACATGCCTATTGGTAACCTGGTAGCCATCAAAAAGTACATGGTACATAGTTTCCATGTAAGGAAATTGTCCAGAAAGCATTAAACAGCATCAAGAACCAAAGCCCTTTCGTGAGCTCTCCTGTTCACTTTTCACTACCCCAACATCAGCCAGCTCACCCATGACCTTGCTGGCAAAAACCAGGACTTAGACTTCATTCGGCCTTTCTGTTCAATGCAAAGGAACACAGTCCTGAAAAAAATCCCACACTTCCTCCTAGGCAGACCGATTTTGGTTATTTATGTCACTGCTTCAGATTGATGATGTTTGGCTCCAGACTCGGGTCCACAAATATGGGTGGGGATGATAGCTATCACAGCTGAAGTACAGGCTTTAGCTCTTCCTTCAGGACCCTGTAAAATGTTTTTATAAGTACTGGAAGTAATAATTTTATGAAGTGCCTGCAACTTAACCATATAAAATTGCTTAGAGAATGCTCTCGTTTTCATGTAAACATGAGCATCTTGAGGATCAGGAAGATAACAGTTTTGGAATATGAGTTAAGATTCCTCTCTCTCTCTCTCTCTCTCTCTCTCTCTCTCTCGGTATATTTATAATTGTGAGTGAATGAAGCCAGAAATTTATTCAAAATACCATCTTCTTCCATCAACAAAGACCCCATAAACATTCACTCAGCACTGTTCCCATCACCAAAACAGATACAAAGGCTCACAAGTAGCATGCATTTTCAAAAACACTAGAGTCATAAAGATAAAGGACACCATTCCTCACATGCTAAAAACTGTTGCTAGTGTTGGGGATACAGCAGCAGAGCCAAAACTGAAATGGTCTGTCCTCTTGGGGACTAAATAAATAAATAGGTGAATAAGTAAATAAATGTAAACAAATAGGCAGATGGACAGACAAGCGGGCAGGCGGGCAGGTGGGCAGGCGAGCAGGTGGATAGATGATTGATAGATAGATAGATAGATAGATAGATAGATAGATAGATAGATGAAAATAGATGCTAAAGAAGAAACTAATAAGTAGTGTGAAATGGTGGAAAGTGTAAGAAAGCAGGTTAGATTTCAGGTCTAGAGGGGTGAAATTTTGAAAACAAAAGGAAATTTGAATAGATTTATCTTTAAGTATCTGTAAGAGGCAGGTCACTGAGAAGAGAAGAATGGAGTGAAGAACCATAGCCACGTCTCAGAGGCTGTCTTAGTGGATCACTGAAGAGACAGTAAAGGTCTCCTGGGCCAAGGAGAAAGCCTGCATGTTGGAAACTCATAACACATGTGCACAGGCCTTGACAGGGCATGTGTATAGATTCTGAGCTCCACAGGCAGGACCTATGTGCCTGCCTCTGACCCCCTCCTCTCCAGTTCTCACCACACTGCCTGACTCCGAGAAGTATTTGTTGAACGATTAAATGATGGAAGGGAAGATTGTATAGAAACTAGTGCAGGGTCTTGATGAAGGGTCTCAAGTTATTATGATGAGCTCAAGTTAATATGATGAGCTCGGACCCAGTCTTAAGAGTAACAAAAAGCCCCTGTGTGACCCATGTCATCAAGGAGATGCTTCTCGTTTTGAAGGAGAGAATTGGTGCTCAAGGCATTGTTGGCTAGGGAGACAGGACTTTTGAAGAGCTCTGGTTTAGGCAACTTGGAGGTATTTGGAGGAAAGTGTTCTGTATCTGGAGGACTTTCCTGAGACAAGCAGAGAAGGCCGTGAAGTACACTTCATCTTTCATTTGTTGTTTCTTGCCTTTCCTAATCTGAGAGTAATGGTATCTCTGTCTCTGGGAGAATAGCTAGCCATTCCATTCCCCACTGAACAGGCCCTCAGGGGACCCAAGTTTGCACATTATTTTCACTCATCATGTCCTTCCATGGATCCACCCTTTCTTACCTGCCTACCATTTCTTAAAAAGACCCAACATGCTGTTTCTCTCAAAGAAGGAGCCACTTGTCTGCACTTAGGCATACAACGAGAACTACATAGTTTCCAGTTATAGTTAAACAGGGGAAGGGATAGGAGAGATCCTTCCAGAAAGGTCCTCAAGTCACATCTTCTGCTCCTACTCCAAAGTTGGACACTGTCATGAGACACAGGCTGAATGAGATGCATAGGCAAAGACTTACCTTGTTCTCACTAGCTGCCCAGGCTTAGCCATGTTCCCCATCAGCACAGATCACTGTAAGATACTAATAGAAACTGATGGCCTCTCCCCAAGAAGATGTAAATGGTATATACAAAGGCTTGAATTGAAATTCACAGGGAATCTGTTTATGGGTCTTGAGTTGTGAACTTGAGTTCTTGTATAGGCTAATCCAGGCAGCATTCTTAGTAATTCCTAGCCACCATACCATGTGAATAGTCTGAAGAATTCTAATAAACGAGAACTGTCAAAAATTGTGACCTAGATTAACCCCATGAGGTGCTCAGTCAGGTCACTATGACACAGCCAAACTAGGAACCCAACACAGGCCATCTGGTAGACCCCAGGAGACCAAGAAGCTTGAATCTGTTCTTACGCTGTCATTCCTATGGCATTTCTCTGGGGTGATAGGATGAGGCAATTTTCTCCCTGGTATTAAGGGGACAGCTGGTTTGGCCTGAATGTTACTTGGCATTAAGGTTCCTTGGCAGGGCAAAGTGGCCAATTGTTTCTCATCTATGTTCATTGGATATGTATCATGCCTACTACTGAGACCACTGTTGAACAATAATCAACAGTTAAAGGTAATTTTCTCCCATGGTCACATACATCAGATTCTCCTTTAGAGTCAGATGATGATGATGACTTTTTTTTTAATCTAGAGTCATTTAAACACTAATTTTTCAAGATATGATAAGAATATTCTGAAAAGTTTCCTGAACAGTACATTCTAACTTTTTAAATAATGTAGGCATTAATTAGACCAGCTCACTCTTCCTCTTTATATGTGCCATACAGTGGAAACTGCTTTCACTACCACTAACACTGCCCGGGCTGTCCTTGGATTGCTAAATGGCATATAAGGACTGGGGGTGGGCAAAAGTAACATGAAATAGGATCTGGGTCTTGACAAAAGAGTCTTGCAGTTAGGGAAACCACTGCCCTGCTCAGTTTAACTGTCTTGATCTCTTCAGGTCAGAGGGAGGCTGCTGGTCTCCAGAGTCCTACCAATCCTTGAAGCCTAGAAATTCTGTGGATGCACTTACCTGGAACTCACCACAACCTAGGATCTGTTAAAGTTGTCATCAGGACCTCAAGCTTTCAGATAGCTAATGTAAGGCACACATACTGGGAGGCTAAAAATTTTCTGATTCCATACTTTCAATATTCCATCACCCTGATTCAGGATGGAACCATTTTAATAAAAAAAAAGGGAACCCTCTAAATATCAGTGTTGAGTTAAAACTGAAGCATTCCATTTCTGCTCTCACTGATTTGGGGAGTAAGCAGAAGGGCTGTGGAATCAAATTCACATAAGGGAATCAACACTTGTTGATCTTCCCAAAAGCACTGAAGGAAAGCAGCACTGTTGCCTCAGAGCTGAAACACATCTGTAATAGCCAAGCCTTTTAGTATCTCCTTACCAACATACCAATGGAGCCCCAGGCCAAAAATGAGAAGCTGGGTGTTCCCAATGGTTAGGACTTTAAGTGAAAGGCCAGGATGCTTCATCTTAATTTGCCAGTGTCAGTTTCTCCTTGGAATCTAGAAGCTTCTACAATGAAAGTGAAGGTTCTGACTCTCCAAAGGTGAGAAGATTGTTTATGTTGGCCTTCGGCCATGAGCACCTGCTCCACCTGCCTCTAGCCAGCTGGTTTTAAAGTGGTCACAGGGTTTAGGTTGGAAAAGAGTCCAAAACCTGCAGCAACTAATAGTAGATGGAAAATCAATTGTTCCAGACCAAGGAGATGGCACAGTAGGTAAAAGCACTCATATCAGACCCTGACAAACAAGTTCGGTCCCTGAATCCCATCTTTAGCCAGATGGGTGCAGTAATACTCATCTATAATCCTGGCATTCCTACAGTGAGATGGGAGGCAGAGACAAGATCCAAAATCAACGGGCGAGCTGGCTTAGGATACAGAGAACAGGGCAGAACAAACGACAGATCATCATCATCATCATCATCATCATCATCATCATCATCATCATCATCATCATCATCCTGCCTCAACAAGGCAGAAGGAAAGAATCTACCATGGAAAGAATTTCCTCTGACCTTCACAAACATGTTGTGGCATGGTCAGACAAATGCACACATAAAACATACGCACACACACACACACACACACACACCACTTTGAGAATGAATGGATAAACGAACAAACAAATAAATAAATAAACATTTTTTTAAAGAAGAAGCTTCAAAGTATTGAAAATTTTCCAAAGCCCAAGAATTAAAATAGGCAAAGTCACATGTTAAAGGTGACCTGACCTACAAGGCAAGATGTTCCAGGAACTAAGCTGATTGCCGTTGGATCCCTGGAGGCAAAGTCAGGACAGAGGTCACTGGGGGATGAAACACAGCTATGGTGACAAAAGAAGCAGGCACTTCTCACATAGGGTTTCAGAAAACTTACTCTTCCTGGGAAGCAGGACAAGAAATGTTGGGGTGTTTGACAGCAAATGGTACAGAATGGGAGAGGCATGAGAAAAATGCCAGTACAGAAAACAACCAAAGACCAGAAAGAAAGTGCACAGAAAAGGAAGAAAGCTCGAGAAGTGAGGGGTACAATGGTTAGAAAAGAAAAATGCATGCCACAAGGTAGCCACAAGCACAGGGAAAGCAAGGACACTTAGTCATTCAGTCAACTACAGTCATCCTCAACCAGGTCAGCCACTCAACGGGAATAATGGCTGGCCTTCCAAGTCATTATTCTAGATTCTAGAGCTCTGGGATTAAACAAAGCAAGTTCCTGATGAAGTGGAGTTTACACCCCACTGTCTGGGTCAGAGAACCATAGTTTGTATTCATTATTTTTCTGTCACTGTGACAGAATACCAGACAGAAGCAATTTAAAGAAGGAAGCATTTATTTTAGATCATGGTTTTAGGGGATACAGTCTGTAATGGTCAGTAAATCAGGATGGCAGGAGTGTGAGGCCCCTAGATACATTGCATCCACTGCCAGGAAGCAGAGAAGAATGGATATTGGCATTCTATTCCCTTTATCCTTTTTATCCTGCTCAAGACCCCAATCCATGAAATGGCACCACCCACATTATAAATCTCTCACAGACATGACCAGAGATTTCTCTTCTCATCCTTAGCATGACTGGTTCCACCCTGGTGCTCCTGAGAGATGGGAGACAAGGAATAACCTCCTTCATCCAGGCTCACATTTTCAAAAAGCATCACCAGTAACCTGGGAGAGAGGAATCTAAGAATAACACTGAGTTGAAAGGATATCTTTGGGGAGCCCAAATAAGACTGAATCTGTGCGGTAAGGTTTGGGCCAGAAAGGAGACAGTGGACTGAGGAACTTTAATACGAACTAGCCTACTGCCCACTCCAAGCACTCTTCCTAAGACAGAGATATGAAGTGAAGAAAGAGAGCTGAGGACATGTCTAATATTCAAAGGAGAGCATAACCCCTTGCCATCTTTCTTCGCCTACTAGGAAGTCACTGGTCAAGTCTATTCTGCATCCTCCCCTAGGCACAGCCTCTTAGCAGCTTTCCAGAGAGAATCACATGTGTCCTTTCTAAAGTGAAAACCATGCTCTATGCAAGGGAGGAGATCCAGCCACCTCCCTCTAGGGAAATGATCAGATGGGAGTGGGCAAGTACGTACAAGGCTGAGACACATCCGGGTACTGTCACACACTTACTGAAATAAACCAAATGGGGCTGTTTATGGAAAGGTCTTTGACCTGGATGTACCCCCTACTCACTGTTTGAATATTCAGAGATGTTCTTGGGTTAAAAAGAAAATCTCCCTGAAGAATTGAGGCTAGAGACTATCTTGTATCCAAATCTTAATATGTTTCTTTTTTTAAACTAACTCCTTTTCTTACCCTATACCTCAGCTACAGAAAAAACAAATGGGATGTTCTGAATGGTGAGTGTCAAAACAGAAGCCCTACATGTCTGGACACAGCTTGGGAACCACAGGAAGAGAGTACATGAAATTAGCCAGGGGTCAGCTAGATGCAAGATTAAGGAAGCAGGGCTCGGGGAAGAGTGAGGGGCTCTGAAATTGAGGAATAGAAGAGAAGGGTGAGATTTATGAATGCCAACCTGGAGAAACAGGATCCTTGAAGGAACCTCTCAAATCACTTTAATACTTTCATGTTCAAAGAGCCTATGGGATGTGTTGTTGCTGTTGTTAGCTGAAAATTCTTCAAATAAGGAAAATACCTCCCCCTATCTAGCTGGTTTGTTTGTAATGAACTCTCCAGATGAGGTGGATTTTGCCATATGCAGTTCATCTCTGCTTGCCATTGGACATTAAGCCCAGGAAAAGGCAGAGATTTGTAAAAATTAGTTGTCTTAATCACATTGCTGTCACCATGAGAAATATTGGACAGTATATATGCATTGGAATGCAAAGTAAATTGTCCCCAAGAATTGACCATGTTTGCACAAAGCCAGTAATCATGTTAACATAGACCACTTTACCTGCTCTCAGATGAAGTTTGAAAAGCTTGAGTCTAACTGAGCCTTTCCCTAACCACTCATCTCACTTATCATGTATACCATTCTCCTTCCAAGAAATGTGTTAGTCTAGGAGATCCCGAGAGTCCATGAAGTTAGACTTGAAATGTCAAGTCCCAGCCCTGCCGCAGACTACCTGAGTGACCTTGGTTGAGTTACTCAACCTTATTAAGTGACAGGGTGTTTGGGATTTTTGTTTGTTTTGTTTTGGTTTTTTTGCTACAATAGAAATATTCATATTAAGCCTGTAACTAGTTATGTGATCACGTGCTTATGTGAAGGTACATATATGTGTGTAGATGCATATGCATGTGTATATGCTTGCATATGTGTGTGCATGAGTGTGAAGATCAAAGGACAACTCCAGGTCGTATTCCTGAGGCACTATCCACTTTGTGTAGGAATGGGAAACAAGTTCTCTCACTGGCCTAGAACGTACTAAGTAGGCAAGGTTGGTTGACCAGAAAGCTTCAAGAATCTACCTGTCAGTGCTGGGATGAGCACTGACACGTGCCATCCATCACATCTGTGTTGTTTTATGTGAGTTCTGGCAACCAAAGTCAGGTCTTCAGGCTTGCAAGGCAAGCGTTTTACTGATTGAGCCGTTTCCCCAGCCCCGAAGTCATATAACTCTCACTCTTATTGATAGTTAAATTATATGCAAAAAGTTAATCACACTGCCTAACTCAAGACATAATTGGTAACTCAAACCTTTGTTTTAATGATTAGACAGCACTAAAAACTTTGAACCGAAAGTATAAAACTTCCTCAGCTACATGGTTTTCCATAGTAAACACTTGTCAACTCATGTGTGTATGTGTGTGTTTGTTTTTGTGTGTATGTGCATGAGTGCTCACATGTCTGTGTGTGTGTGTGTGTGTGTGTGTGTGTGATTTCTTTGAGAAACATTGAACTTGACAAGAATTGTGCTTCCGTGATAAATGTTCTCACCAACTATACCCCATTCTGTGTGTTTTGACTTCCACGGCATTAAGTTTTACCTCTGGTTGAACTCAGAATACTGTTGGCTGGAGTCATCTATAAGAGCATCCAGTACGCGTGTTAAGAATCCTGACTCTATGAGTTTTCAGCTTAAAAGGAAGAGAAAGGAAGAAAATAAAGATCATACTCTTCCCAGCATGGATAGAGAAGGTGGCCCATGAAATCCCACCCTTAGCTTCGGACATTTCAGGAAGAGCACATGAAGATGAGAGGGGAAAGTGGTGAGCATAGGGGAGGAGCTGGAGGGAAGGAAGTGTGAGCAGATTTTATCCAAACACACTACATGCATAGTGTGAACTTCTCCAGCAATAAAGTAAGATAATAGTACTAAAGACTAAAGGCTGTAAGGAAGGAAAACAATGTGAGGCCTTAAGGAAAACATTCATTCCACCTTCCTCTTTGTTTGAAAAGAAAGCCTGAAGCCCACAGGTGTAATAAAACGTCCCCCAAGCCACTCACCTGAATGGACAAAGAACTATTACAGGAAGCAGGTGGGGAAAGGAGACCAGCTCAGGCATGAAATGTGGAACAGGGTGAGAGGACTGTGAAACTATCCTTCAAACCTGACTGAAAGGAATGAAGAGGAACATTTTGGGGGTTCATAATTTATACAGTGCATTTTGGGGGTACATAATTCATACAATGCCTTTTCAAGGAAGTAATAAGTGTTAGGAACGGGAGCTGGGCATTCTAGACCCTATGCTCACAAAGGATAGGATAGGGTAATCACAGCTTTCTCCCCTCATTCAGAGTCTATCTGTGTAGTCCTGGCTAGCCAGTCTTGGGATTCCTTCCACAGACCAGGCTGACCTCAAAGTCTGCCTTCAGAGTGCTAGGATTAAAGGCATGCCCTACCACACTTGGCTAGCGTCATCACGATTTAATGTGATGTGGGTTTGGGTGTACCCCCACTTTATTTTACCACTCAGGCAAAGCTGAGTGTTTAGACTCTACCAAAATGTGATGCCACAGTCTATAAAGCTCTGAGGAAGCTTACAGATGATTCCCTACAACTGAGAGAGGGAGCTGCTACAACCCTATCTGTGTGAAATGGTCTTTGAAAACCTAGCAAAGGAGTACCAGCCAGTATGAGACATTCACTTGCATCTGGAAGCTTTTGAAACTTTTTATAAATATAAAAAAATATGTGTGTTGTTTGTGGTTCTAACCGATCAGCCTCTTGACTTGCCAAACATATGTGTAACTCTTTGCGTTCTCTTTCAGGGTCTTTCTTCCCGGATTTCAAGCCTTCGGAAACCGTTTTTAAAATAGTATTTTGGCTCGGGTATCTAAATAGTTGCATCAACCCTATCATATACCCATGCTCCAGCCAGGAGTTCAAGAAAGCCTTTCAGAATGTCCTGCGAATCCAGTGTCTTCGCAGAAGGCAGTCTTCCAAGCATGCCCTGGGCTATACCCTGCACCCACCCAGCCAGGCTCTAGAGGGACAGCACAGAGACATGGTGCGTATCCCGGTGGGCTCGGGAGAGACTTTCTATAAGATCTCCAAGACAGATGGAGTCTGTGAATGGAAGTTTTTCTCTTCCATGCCCCAGGGATCGGCCAGGATTACAGTGCCAAAGGACCAATCTGCCTGTACCACAGCCCGGGTGAGAAGTAAAAGCTTTTTGCAGGTCTGCTGCTGTGTGGGGTCCTCGGCCCCGCGCCCTGAAGAAAATCACCAAGTTCCAACCATTAAGATCCACACCATCTCCCTCGGTGAAAACGGGGAGGAAGTCTAGAGGATGGGAAAGGTCACAGGAAAAGGGAGAACACTAGGTACTGCTGGTTTTCCCACTCGGAAGGCCAGGGCCATTCAACAGGGGAAAGGGTAGAGGGAGGATGCCGGTTTATCAGGCGAGTGGGTAGGGCACAGGGGAAGAGGCAGGACGTAGGGTAACTGACCGCTTCTAAGTGATGAGAGGCCCATTTCCCTCAGTCGTTCTCTGATCCTGCTTTCCACTACTGACCCTTTCAACAAGAAATACCATGGGAAAGAAAATTTCATACACAATCCAAAAGACTATAAATACAGGATGATGATTTCATTGTGAATATTTTGAGCACACACTCTAAGTTTGGAGCTATTTCTTGATGGAAGGGAGGGGATTTTATTTTCAGGCTGAACCTACTGGCGACTACATTTGACATTTATGGAGAGGGGACCTAACAGAAAGGGGTGTAAGGTAATGGCCAGCATGCTTTTACAGCAAGTTTAGAAACACCCCATATTCTCAGCTTGGGTGAACCTGGAAGTGTGTGTGTGTGGTGGTGGTGGTGGTGGTGGGGGTGGTGGTGGTGGTGGTGGTGGTGGTGGTGGTGGTGGTGGTGGGGGTGGTGGTGGTGGTGGTGGTGGTGATGGTGGCCGTGCTTCTCAGTGGTTGCTCTCTGATTGGCTCCTTATCCCCATTTGAAACTGGGGTGCATTTTCCACTCTTGGATCTGAGGAGTGAGGCCAGGACTAATCAAGGACAGCACACTTTTACCAAGACGATAAGGCATGCCCGAGGCAGCAGTCCCAAGACCTGGTGGGGAAGGAAGGCTCCTTCTTCTATCTCCATACAGAGCAAGAGGCGGGAATGGGATGGACACTGACATTCAGGCTAATGCCCTGCTTAATCTTTGATGTGATAAGCAATTCGCCTTTTTCAGAACTTCACAGTGGGATGGCAGGATGCTGGCTTCCTTTCCTCCCACTCCCGTCACTACGGCGTATTGAATGGAGTTCACTTGTGGCATGTAGAATGAGACTTAGGGTCCAGATGCACCCCCGCCTGAGCTTCCAAACATATTGAGGCCTATCCTCAAGCACTTAAACTCATTGCCAAACAACTGCCCAAATAGATTCCTACGTTTTGCAAAACCTGGGAAGATGTGCTTTTTTTTTAAACCAAATCCTTGCATTCTTAGTGTTCCAGATTATTACAAGTGGTGCCTATTAATCACATGTAATAACTAAAATATGCCTACCATTCTACCATAAGAATTGTAAGATAAGTTATGGCTGTGGCAGCAACTCTAACAAGAATCACAACTACCAATGTTTTCTTATAACGTCTTGCCCCACTCACCTGATTTCTTCTAAGAGCTTCAGAGCAGGCTGAAGCTACCATGAAACCTTCACAATGAGGCTCCTGACCTTTACTTCTGTCCTTTCCTCCTTATATCAAACGAACTCTTTTCTACCGGCCTTTCTAAGGGCAAGTCTCTGCCCACGTTGCAGTGGAGGAACTGTAAGCTTGTGGCTCTGGGTGTTGTGGCTGCTTGTCTTGGAACTTTGACTGTGACCTGCTTCCTCCACCTTTTCCTGGATTCTGTCTTCCTATTGGCTGGCTAGGTCGTTACTCAGCCTTGTGTTCTGAACTTGGCTTCTGCCACTGAGAAGTTGGCTAGGATTCTACTAACTCTTGGACTCTCTGCATAGCTCTTAACAACTCTAACAGATGTGGGTGTGTTGATATCGGGAGAGAACCTGTCTCGTCTTCTCTATAGGCTTCATTGTTCAGAATATCATCCTTCTAAATCGAAATTCTAAAGCCCACCCTTGACCATGTCACCCCCTCATAGAAGGGCCTCCTTACGGGAAGAGGAATCTTAGCTTTTTTCAGCAGAGTACCATTCCATGTTACCAGTCATCTTTAAATCCCTTGATGATAAAATGTAAATGTTAACAGTGAGAAAGCTTAGGCACACTAAAAAGCCACCCACCATTGGTGCCATTTCTAATCAGAGAAAAGGAAAAAACAACTAGAAAATGAGTTGTCAGATACAACCTTGACAATCATACACTTGTAAAGCTATCCATGAACAATCGCCTGCACACTGCTGGCGTCCGTCCATCCGAGGAGGCGAGTACCTAACAGCTGTTCACTCCACAGCAGGACACACTGGATAGAAGCGCACCAACTTTATAGGAAATTGATAACGCCACCGGAGTGTCAAACACAGGGTAAACAACCTAGAAGTGGACTTGCATTTTCATCATCCACCAGAAATGTCTGTACTGTTGAGTGTGCCAAAAACCGAAGTGGTTGCGGCCAAACAAATGATTGTCGTATTTATATTCACATGTTTACTGCTTCTATTTGGAGTTTGAGGAATTTACCCAGAGTAACCCCAGTTAAAATGTCCTCTTCTGTGTGTTCTATAAAACCATTGCTTTCGGGTTGTCTCTATGTCACAAAATCAACCCGACACTGCAGTAGGGAATTTGAGTCCCATCTTAGATTCAAACCCTGTGTATGAAGAAGGACCTTGGATCTCTTTGCTCAAAAAAAATCTCTCCAGAGCATCAGAGATGTCACTCAGTTGCTAGAGTGCTTGCCTCCTGGACACTTGACCAGCAGGACCTAAAACCTGAGTAGTGGCTCATGACTATAAACTCAGCTTTCAGGATGTGCAAATAGGGGGATCAAGAGTTCAAGGTCATCCTTGAATACTTAGTAAGTTTGAGTCAGCCTAGACTACTCAAGACACACACAAACACACACACACAGAGAGAGAGAGAGAGAAAGAGAGAGAGAGAGAGAGAGAGAGAGAGAGAGAGCTATATCCACTGTGAGAAAAGCACTTTTCTTTTCATAGCCTCATCTATGAATGCTTCTGCATGAAATCACTCTGCGTTTAACAAACTTTGCAGAGCACCAAGGTTTCTGAGCCTCCTCCTGATTGCTAGTCATGGTTTATATGAACACCTAGGTAGAATGCCTCTTCAAAAACACACACAAACAAATGTAACATTCATTCTCAATCACCTGCATTCCAACTTTTATTTTACAGCTTAGCAAGAACAGACGAGCTAGAGGCATCCACTAGGAACTGCAGGGCATGGACTGGGCTCATAATTTTCATATATGCCAATCAGAGTGGAAGGCTCAGAATGCTGCTCTCCAGGTAGCCAGAGACTGTGGTTAATTTTGACGACAGGCCATTGATAGGCAGCTGTGCATCTTAGTTTGCTTCCTTTTCTGTATGAACCACCATGAAGACCTCCTAGACCAGCAGGTTTTGGGGTGAAAGCCTGAGGAGCAAAACTATTTTAGGAACCATTTTCTTGAGTAGGTAATTGTTCATGTGTTAATCACCACTCCGTAATCACCGCTAACAAACATTCCTAATTGCTTCTGGGGAGAGCTCTGTCCCCATCCTCTTGCCAAAATATGAGGCTGTCTCTTCGATGAATGCCTGCTGACTTAATTAGGGAAGAGATTGGCTCATCTGCAAAGGGAAAGCGAACAGGTGGATGTTCAAGCAAGCAGATGAAAGGCAAGTGAAAACCAGGGGGACAAGACAAGACAGAGGTAGCAGATACGCAGGCCTCAGATATACTCACTATCACTGTGGTCTCTTTTTTTACACTACCAGGGCTTTTATCCATGAAGCCACCTGTGCGACAGAGCCCAGTTGGAACACTTCACCTGCTCTGGGCCGCCAAACTAATGCTGAGGAGCTGTGCTGAGGCCACATCTTCCAAAAGCCATGGCAACAGTGGCCTCCCGCCCTCCAAGGTCCCCGCAAGATGAAGGAGTGGACATGACTGTTGGGGGCCTGGGTTGGGAAGCAAGCTAGGATTTCAGCATACAATGCCCACCCCCAGGGAAAGGTGCCATTGGTAGGATCTCCTTCATGTTTCCCAGACCTATGGCATAAGGGTGAGCTGAGAAAGAGGCTTACCTGCTCTCTGCAGGAGAATGTCATGGTTCAAAACACCACTGCTGAACCTACAAAGGCCTTAGGAATGGCAGGGAGCTCTGAAGGGAAGATTGACCATAGCTGTGGCTCAAAGCAGAGAGGTTTAGTTATGCTTTTCCGAGACTGATAAGCAAGGAACTGCCCTGAAACTGGAGGTTTGGATTTGGGAGTTCTTGCCGTACTGTCCCTGTAGCTCACGCAGAGCCATCTCACTTAAGGCTGGAGGTGATGATTTGTTAAGTCGTGAAAATACAGATTTAGGTGAAAAAAATCCTAGCGCAACTTAGCACTGCATTTAGAGAAAAGAATATGATGAGCATCCTGGTCTACAAAACAGGCTGAGTAAATGAGTATCTGTGGAAGTCATGGGGAATGAAGATTGAAATCCCAATATGAATTTAAGTTTATGCCCATCGCCACATACTTACCCAGGTCATTCCAGGGTGGGAGAAGGAAAAGAAAGGAAGGTTTTGTTGGTTTTTAATCTACTTTTGGTGTGTGAAGAAATAGAAGTTATGAGTCAAGGACTTCTTTGAATGCCCTCGTATTCAATCTGTATTAGTGATGCTTCCGTGCCCCCCAGGGTTCACTGTGTATTTTGACTCACTGACTTTCCTAGTGAGCTTCTTCAGTTCCAACTTGTAACCCCAGCTCAGTCTGGACCTTCTGCCCTCTTGTCCTGGCCAACAATTGGGAAGAGCTTGTAGTTCATGGCCACCCGTTCTTGCTTTCCTGGCTAACAGACAGGCATGAGTCACTTTGTTCTTTCTCCATAGATAAGCTGCTACCAAACCAGGGAAATTGTCAGGACAATCATTGCTTTGCTCAATAGGGTGACATGTAATGACAAGCCAACTGTCACTGTCACTGTGAGGTCCTTAAGAACACAAAGGCCTCAAAGGGAACCTGTGGGCCATTGGGCATACTCTGACCAGCAGCCCCAGATGGCCACTCTTCATTGTACCACCCTGGTGTGAAACCAAAGAGAGGTGATGATAGTCCCCAGTGTATGAGGTGGCAAGGTGGTAGTTTCATCTATTTGGAAGTGAAGAATGTGCTTTTCCAAGAGACATTGTTACAAATGGGGTGGGGGTTGTTCCTAGAGAAACCAAAAGTAAATAAATAAACACCTGTTTTATGTATACCAGGAGTTGGCCAACTGTTTCCATAAATGGCTAGATGGTAAACATTTTAGGTATGGTGAACTATATGATCTCTGTTTTGGATCTTTTCAAGGGAAAATCCTTTAAAAATATAGACCCATCATTAACTCAAAAGACAGCAAGGTATGTTCCAGGTTTATCCCGTGGGCCACAACTTTTCTTCCCTGATCCATACCACCACCAGTTGGTTATAGAGCCAATACTTCTGAACTCCAGCTGTAGGTGGTGAGCATGCTTTTAACAGGAGGTCACTAACCTAACATACCCACTGGATCCAATACTTGTGAACTCCAGCTGTAGGTGGTGAGCATGCTTTTAACAGGAGGTCACTAACCTAACATACCCACTGGAATAAATCAACATTCCCAACCTGTGTGAGTGGTTACATTATGCAGCAAGTTCATAACTTCATGATTGCCCATCAGGTGGGAGTAGCAGAGAAAAACACTTGCCAGTTCCACATTGAATCCTACCACAAAGACAGGTCAGCAGAAAGTGCCATGAGGGAGGAATCTTCAAGGTTAGGAGGTAATTTCCCTCATGACATATATACAAAACTAACCCTAACCCCAACATCAATGCCAACCTTAAACATGAAACCTAACACCAATCCCAACCCTGACCCTAACTTTAACACAAAACGTAACCCTGACCATGACATTGACCCTGACACCGAACTTGACCAAAAGCCCAACCACAACTACAAACCTAACCTTAATCCTACCCTAAGCTTAACCCTAAACCTACCCCTATCCCTAACCCTAACCCTAACCTTAACCCTAAACCTACCCCTGTCCCTAACCCTAACCCTAACCCTACCCTGACCCTGAGCTGCTGCTTGGAAAGATTTCTGAAGAACATCTGCTCAACCTCTCATGCTCTGGACATCTTTCCCAAGCTCTCGAAGTCAGCTTTGATTCTCCCTCGTCATCTTGTGTCTCTCGCTTTTGTCTTTTTTTTTCCTTATAAACCGTCCCTCTCAAGAGTTCCTTAAAGCCTGTCGAGGCCTTGATAAATGAGACTCAGTTTCCCCTTTACCTTGAGCGATGACTAATCCATCAGGAAGCATATCCCAGGCTAATGATCCACAGGGATGCTGTTTTCTCCAAGGCTCTGTTCCTTGCTCCTCCCAACACACATAGTCCCATGTGCATCTGGGACTTGGGATTGTCCTTTTCATGGACCCTGCCCTTGAACTTGAAGGAAAATTTCTACTCTGGAGAGTCTTCCCCCACATGTGTTCCAGTCTTCTCCGGGAGTTTCAGCCTTTATATCCCTGTGTTCATTTATCAGGTGCATTTCCACCCAATTCTGCAGGCTCGCTCGGCTTCCAGAGCATTCACTGTTTTCCTTACCGCACTGGATGCTAGAAGTACAAAATCAAGGCATTGGGTTGTTTCTTCTTCACTGCGTCTTGACCTCCCCCTGAATTTTCATGTGGTCTTTTCTCTGTGTGTACACAAGTCCCCGTGAGAATGTCTACTTCTTACAAGGACACTGGTCACATTGCATTAAGATCTGTCCCCCATGACCTCACTGCGCCTTAATTACCTTTTGAAAGACTATTTCCAAATACAGTCACATTGTGAGGTGAAAAAAAAAGTTCAAATTGAAGTGGGAATTTAGGAGGCATTCAGTTCAACTCATGAGATCCCACATATTCTCTCTTTTGTTCTCATGCCAAAAGAATTTTAAAAAAATATTCATAATCCTTTACCAGGATAGGAAGTTCAAAGTCAGCCCTTTCTGTTTATCCTCTACCCTGGCAAGTTTTTATGCCAATTGTCTGCAAAAATGTATTTAGCAACTAATTATGCACTTGCTTGTATTCTTAAAACTCTTAATACTTAGAGTATTTTGAGAGGTACCTCATAGACATTGATCTTATATGGGTTCTGACAGGACAGGGACAGTCACTCAGTACTGTCACTCAGTACACCACAATACCCCTGAGAGAGGAAAGCCTTCCACCCCCAGCCAGGCAAGGAGGTAGAGGAGAAGAAATGGCTGAGAGAACAAATAGCAAGAACTTGGAAGGGCCAGGGTAACGGTTGGAGACCTGGAGGTTTCTAGAGATTTCATAACTTTATGCACTCGCTGTGGGGAGTGCAAGCTGCCACATGGTCCTGGGTCAGGTGGGCATTTGATCTCCATGAGAAACATCAGCACCCAAGAAAGCAGAACCCCAGCATGCAGTGGGGCAGCCCCTTGACCACACAGTTGGAGTGAGGCAGAAAGTGGGAAGAAAGATGAATGGCAGCCTCAGTCCTGAGAACTGGGTCAGTAGGGCCCCATGGGAACAATGTGATCACCCCAGGTCCCATCTATCAAAATAACCAGACCAAAGGTCACAATGGCCACTCCTGCTGAAAGAAATTTCCCTTAAGACCTCTGAGGATCCCTTCTCTTCACTACTTCCCAAACCTCCCAGAACCCTAGTGATGTGCTTTGCTCTTCTTCAGGGCCATTGAGCACCTCACCCTGTCTACATCACGTCTCGTGAAATTCTACTTCTGCTTCATCATCTACCCCAGCCCTTATGGTAGACAGATTTACTGTCCCCACGGTCTCACTGTGACAAGCATAGAACAAGATCTTCTCCTCTGCCCTGATTCCTGTCAAGAAGTGGAGATCATCCATCCTCATTAGGAAGCCTCTGCTCCTCCACAGCATGGCGTCCTCCACTCTGCTTTCCTTACACTGAGCTGTGCTTTGGTTTCCTGCCCTCATCCTACCCCAAGCCTCTCAGGCAAGAAATATCTCTGGTCTCACTCTCTCTGTCACAGTGCAGTGCCTTGTCTAGAGTGCCATGACATGTTTAACATTAGTCCAATCTAGAAATGAGAAAAGGAGAATTTATTGTGGAATTAAAACCTACAGAAGTATTTAGAGGCAGAAGTCAACCCAAAATAAGTCTGAATGTGTGGGTCTCTGTCTTGATGGATCCCTAAAGATGTCTGGTTTGTTGTTGTTGTTGTTGTTGTTGTTTTCTCCTCTCTGATCAAAATCTGAGTATAGGATTATGACTTCTCACCATGCAGTGTCTCCCCTTCCTGGTCCCTGTGTCATAACAGAAGTGACAGTGGTTGTAAGAAGCAGAGGCATGGGGTATATTAACAAACAGCAAGATGCCTGTGAGCCCCAACTTTCTACCACAGAAGAGGTGCTCAAATTCCAGCTGATAACATAGGAAGGCCGTTAAAAAGGATGGCCTGCAAATACCTTAGATACTTAGGAACCATTCATTGTCAGTTTTCTGCAAACTTGTTTTTGGTTTGTTTATTTGTTTGTTTGTTTTAAAAACGAAATCCGTATTAATTTAATTAAAAGGTAAAGCCCTTGCTTGCTCTCACCTCCATTCTAGCAGTCAGCCTGGCTCCTGACTTCCTAGGTTGAGTATTGCACCCAACCTTCATCCCTAACTTCAAGTGAGAGCAGGCAGTCTGCTAGAGCCACCCTGTCTCAGCTACAAAAGCCCAAATCAAAACGCATGCTTTCCTCATTAGATGTAAAGAAAAAGAAATTGCATTCTCTAGACCCAAGAAGTTACAAACAGCGTCCTTTCAGTTATATCCATAGTTACTTAACCCAAGATAGCAGATACCAACATCATCTCACTCCTTCCTTCCTGTGACTCTGATGCATGGTGCAGAAACGAGGCAGAAGTCATAAAAAGTAGATTGTAAGGTTCATGGGGGTAAGCCAACTGGTAAAGTGTTTGCCTTGCAAGCATCGTGAAATCCTCAGAAGCCATGAAAGAAAATAGGAAGGAAAAACTGACAGAAAGGAAGGAAGAAATAAAGGAAAGAAAGGGACCATAGCTCATAGCAGACATGTGGATCCTGGCCAGCCTAGTCAATTCACTGAGTTCCAGGTAAATGTGAGAGAGTGTGCCTAAAAGACAAGATGGTCAGCTCTTGAGAGACATTTTCTGAGGTTTGTTTCTTGCCTACACACATATGCACACATAGCTATATTTTTAGAACACATGCTCCAAGCTAAACCCTTTAACACACTTTGAAATGATGACATACCAAGGGACGAGATTTTCTAGTCATATTATAAATGAAAGATTTTCACAGAAAGCTGGCACAAAGATTTGTGCGAATGGAGAGAGGGGAAGGTCTTCAGGGAGCTTGAGAAATAGAAGCCTGAGACTTGACCCACCCATTGCTCTGAAACTCTCTTGTGTGAACCTGACCCAGACTCAGCATGCTGAACCTTGACCTACTCAGTTCCACCCAGACCCCAGCCCAGGAGGAAAGCCAAAATAATGCCATGATTGGTATAAAGAAAGCTGTAGACAGGGCCATCAGTCCTGGGCTTTAGTGTGTCTCCTGTCTCGAGGTGACTCTGAGCAATCTCCTTGACCTCTCAGGTCCCATATCTTCACCTGTGAAATGTAGGTGTGATGTGAATTCAGGAAGATGCCTCATGAGGTGATAAAACCAACCAATCATGGTAGGCCTCTGCACACACCAGGACACTCCCTGTTTGTATATTCCCCTCCCAGCTGTTCCCTACATGGGACAAGTGTTATTAAGGACCTGCAAGGCCTGACCACTCCACGTACAATTGAGAGATTAAGTCTTCCCTTTACCCTTCATCCCTCCTCAAGCTTACCTGCGGGATCACCAGCAGCCATGGATAACTTCTGTATTATTAGAAAGGAAGGCAGAAACAAGCTGTACCATGCCTGGTGCTGCATTCTGAAACTCAGACTCGGGCTCTGTACCCACTATGCTATTTTTTGTGGATTAGAGATGTCTTTACCTGGAAATTGCACTTTAATATTTTTTAAGTCAAACTCCCTAACCTACTTTGAAGATGCCCACCTGGCCATGGACCGTCTAGGCAGAATGGTGCTTGTGCTTTCCTCACCTACCAACTGGGTACAGGACGAGTTTTACATTACGGAAGTGGCCCTGTGAAAGTCTTTACATGCATGGTGCACGTGTGTCTGTAAAACTGATGCCACAAGAAAGAAAACACGTTCTGAGTGCAGGACAAGGGACAAGGGATTGAACACAGAGCTTCAGTTTAAATTTGTCCAAGCAATGCCTGGCAACTATCAGAAGTAAATGTTTACAAGATGAACAGCCATTCCCAATTACTAGCAGGATCAGTTGGAGTTGGCATGGAATTGAGTGCCTGTCATGTGAGCTGTAGGTCACATGTTCTCCTCAGATATGACCATGGGCCCTTCAAAGAACCTCTGGGAACCTCTGGACAGGTGACTTAATGGGAAGGTCCACACCACCCATGGCTGAGCATGACTGGCACATTTGAGAGACTGACTCTGGCTATCTCTTTGCCAACAGTCTCTCATGACTCCAGATCTCAAATTTGCTCTAAGCAGAAGGGAAAAGTCAGTTTCTGAGCTGAGGTTCTTGGCCCAACTATGCTTCCGATAAACACAGCCCAGGGCTATTTCAGTTCTGGATTTTAGGGAGCAGCTGTGAGGTTAGAGAAAGAGCCAAGGGAAGAGCCTTGACCCAAGTGAATGTTTCTCTGAGTGCTTGGAGAGAGAAAGCACTCAAGGGTCAGGAGGACATCATGGGGTTGTCCCACTGATGGGAGACATGTATCTCAATTCTAAGAACCCTCTTCTCCAAGTTCTGACTCTAAAAATGAGTGTTTGGGATTCAGGGTAAAAATTACTACTTTGTGAAAAGAGAGAGTTTTATTACATTGATACCTGGTTGTCTAAAAGCAGATTATGGGAGCCAGCAAGATGGCTGAATATTTGCCACCAAGCCAGAAGATTTGAGTTCAGTCCCTGGGATCCACACGGAGGTAGGGGGAGAACAACTCCTTCAGTTGTTCCCTGACCTCCACACATGTGCTGTACCACATATGCAAAATAAATAAGTAAATGTAAAACAAAGAAAACTCATTTTAAAAAAATCATAATATGGTTCCCTACAGGTCCACCTACCCTGCTTTTTATTGAAACATATGCCTATTACAGAAAGTCATATCTGTGACTGATATCCAATCTCCCCAAATTATCCTCTGTCCTTCTGAGATCACCTCAAGAGATGCTGAGTCCTGCCCAACATGTGGACATGTCCCTTGTCTAAGCATCACCTCACAGGGACACAAATCTCAGTCATGTCATAGCCTTCAACACTGGGACAAAAGCAGTTCAATATCATAAAGTGAGCGTGGATAACGTCCCCCAGTGGATTCATACAAGTTACGAACCAAAGGCTGAGGGTGGCCGGGCATGAATATGGTCTAAAGTTGATCCCCAGCACCATATACACACAAAAATAGCTAAACACTGAAGTCCCTTTAGTGTCCCTCAAACCCTAGCATATCCATAGAAGTAGAGGGAAGCCAGCACACAAAACAAATCCCCACCTTCTTCCTGAGGAAGCTCCCACTGCATCCAGCTGTGGGCACCATCACTGATCTAGGATGTAGTACGAGCTTTCTAGGACCCAAGGAATGAAGAACAACAGTGACAGAGATAGTCTTTACCTTCAGAGCATCCATGCTCCATGGAGGGGAGGAACAAATTTGTGAGTGGAATAGTTCTGGAGGATCCTGTGATCCTTCAAAACTAACCACAAAATTAGGTTTCTCAAAAATATTATCCCTTCTGGATCCTGAAAGAAAAAGACAGTGAGTAATAAAGGAAGTTGCTCCCCAAAAGGAAGGAGTACACCAATGCTAGTCCATCCCAAGTATGGGCTGGGGTTGCCCCCCCTTTGGTGTGCCAGGCAATTAACTATGGCAGCCCCTTGACTCAGCAAACCTCACTCCCCAAGTCCTGCAGGCAAAACCATTTTTCTCTCTCTCTCTCTCTCTCTCTCTCTCTCTCTCTCTCTCTCTCTCTCTCTCTCTCTCTCTCTCTCTCTGACAATGGAAAACTCACTGGACAAACCAGGACACAGCAAATGGTGGTCCAGTGGGACCACCATGTCTGATAATCAAAAAGCATTGGTTATCATTGGTTATCTAGTAGCCTGCATTTGTTCTCAAAGCTTTCTACAATGTTATAGTGAGATGACTATATAGAAAAATATCTAATTTCTTTTTCATTGTACATTTTCTCAAACATGAGGTATTTAATCCAAAAGAATAGCCAAAGGCTTGAGAAGGCTTAGTAAGGAAATTGTACAGAAGGCACTTCTGTGCTATTAAAAGTCGAGAAACTGTTATAGCAAGGAAACATTGTGCAATATGTTCGGAAATAAGGAGGGGTTTTTTATCTTGCAAAAAATACAGCAGTGAACTGCATGCATCACTAAAATGTCCCACTGGTTGCCTTCCATGCCAGAGAGGAAGGGGCAGTAGCTGGTTCTGCCAGGACAAGTGTTCTGCCAATGGTGTTTGGTGATTATTACAAACTAAACACAGCCCAGGAAGTAGAGGAAAGAGCAATAAATCGAAGGACTTGGACTACACTTTTACAGTCTGCCGGCGCTCACCAACTTAATTTACTCAGACTAGGGAAAAGTGTGTCTCAGTAAATAAACTGAAGCTGCTGCTATTCCGACATGAACCCTGACATTTGCTGGCCTGATGCAGCTTTTCTACCTGTCTCTTCCTCAGAGCTGCTGCACACACACACACAAGACCTCCATGCTGCCAGAGACGCAGATGCGGGCTGCCTGCCTGGTTTCAGCTGCCATTATTCTCCTATAACCTTGGCGATTGGGATATGTAACATCCCCAGGAGGTACAGTTCCTAACTGCCCAGCTATGTCCATCAGTTCTAGGTTTGGTCTTTGGTCAGTGGAGTTGATGATTATGTTCCCTTCAATTAGTGCAAATCATGCTGAGCGTCTGGTATGTGCTCTATGCTCTATAAGGGAAAATTCCCTCCCATGTGAAAATAATGTATCCATGTGTGTGCATTGTTGTACTTGAATTGTGTGCACTGTTGTGTATTAATGCATATAGGCCACACTCAGACATCTACAATGGCTTCGAAGCTTTTGATTCCATTTAAATGGACTCCATGCCCTTGGCATGTGCTATGTAAGTGTTTATGAACTTTTTCCAGGCCCATTTATTTATGATGTGGCATGGTAGACAATCGTGTTGGCTTTGTGTTCTTGTTTTTCAAGAAAATCAATGTACATACTACTAAGCAAGTGAATAAATTATTAAAATATAGACGTATGGCTCATGCCCACTGTTAAAAATAAATTTATCTTATTTGTTTCATAATGTGTCTGCCACGATGATGAAAATTTATATAGTCCTTATACATATCGATGCCGTGTATTTAAGCTTTGTTCAATATTGATGAGTGTTCCCTAATAAAGTATTTTAAACCTCTTTCTCTAAATACACAAGGCCCTCACTATTCAGTTGTGCTGTGCTTTAATATGGCTGGTGATAAGTGGCGTGGGTAGCTGAGGCTAGGAAAGCTGTGTTTGGACGACACATGGGAGAATGGACATGCAGTGTGTGTGCTGGCTGCAATCAAGGCACAGACCATATGACCTGCTCATCAGTCTTAGAGGGAGGCAGCAAGGAAAGGAAGTAATAAAAGTCAGATCTGGAGGTATTAAATGTATTCGAGGCAAATTGAGGGGCCAGTGGTCAGAAAAAGATGTGCGCAATCCAATCTGAGGAGAATCTCCTAGCGATTCCAATAGAGATCATTTTCTGACCACGATGTCAGAACCTCGGAATCCTAGGGTTACACTTGAGCCCCATTCCCTCTAAAGGATCAAATGAGCATGGCCCAGTGATGCAGAGATGCTTCAACATGCACAAACCAATACATGTAATACATCAGAGTAAGATATACAAGGGCAGAGACCAGACGATCATCAGACAACAGATGCAGAAAGGTCTTTGAAGAAGTCTAAAATCCCTTCATGATAAAAACCTGAAAGAACCAGAAATGAAACAGAAAAAAAAGCAGTGAATGGAAGGGGTTTACCTCGATATGACAAAGGCTTTTTATGTCAGACCTACAGTCAACAGTATAGTAGGTGGGGAAAACTACTAAGTTAGAAACAAGAGCAGGGTTTCCATCCTCTCTAGTCTCATTCTGTAGAGTATCTGAAGTCTTATTAGAGAAATAGCATAAAAGAAACAAATAAAAGGACCACAAATAGGAAAGAAAGAATCCAAACGCTACTATAGGCAGATGATACAATCCCACATATAAGAGACCAAAAGATCCCACCAGAAAACTCTTAGATATGATAAACACTGTCAGTAAAATATCAGGGCACAAATTCAGCATACTGAAACCAGCAGCTTTCCCATATGATAACCTCAAAATATTCTACTTGTAATACTATCCAAAAAAAGTTACATATCACATATGCAACACACATATCCTTAAAACACACACACACACACACACACACACACACACACACACACACACACACACGAGAAACATGCAATCTTGAGAAGAAACAAAGCCAGACCTGGACTGCCACAGTTGTACCTTCAGAACCGTGTTTACAGAAGTAGCATGGTGCTGGGACAAAAGCAGACACATAGATCTGCAAAACAGAGGATCCAGCACTAATCCCACCCAAGTGTAGCCACCTTGCTCTTTACAAAGATGCCAAAACATACATTTAGTGAAAGACAGTCTTTCCCACCAGTAGTCCTGAGAAACATGTCTACATGTAGAAAAACAAACTAGTTCCCTCTCCATCATCCTGCACAGCATAGATTCCAAGCATATCTAAGACCTAGACCTCTCAAGCTGTTAGAAACATCCCACAAATACATGTAGGAAAGAACTGCCTATGCTCAACAAGCAGGATTGCATGAAGTTAAAGACTTTCCAGCAGGGGGAAAGATAATAAGTGAAGAGACAAACTACCAAGCGGGAGAAAACCTTTATTAACAGCACTACAAACACAGCATTGACATCTAGTATTTAAGGACCTCAAAAAGCTGAATACCAAAAGAAGTTATCAATGCATGAGCTAAGGAACAGACCTGAAAAGATGAAATATAGATAACCAAGAACCTTATTGCAGTGGGTGCTGGACAGATGATTCATCAGTTAAGAGCACTGTCTGGGCTTCTGAAGGACCCGGCTTCAGTTTCCAGCACCTACACAGCAGCCCACAACTGTCCGTAGCTCCAGTTCCAAGGGATTCAAAGTCCTTCTTTAGCTTCTGTGGATACTGCATACATGAGGCGCACAGACATACATGCAGGCAAAACACCTATGCTTAAAAAAAATAAATCTCATTTAAAAAAAAACAAACATGGAAAATGTTCAACATCCTTAGTGAGTATGGAAACTCAAAGCTACACTGAGGTTCCATCCCTGGTCAGAACAGCTGCCAAGAAAACAACTATAACAGCAAGTACCAGTCCAGATGTGGGGAAAGAGGAAACCTTTTATACTGCTGGTGGCACAGCAAGCTAGCCAAACAACATGGAGATTCTTCGAAAAGCAAAAAGGCAGAACTACCATTTGGCTCTGCTATACCACTTCTGAGGAGGAAGGATGTTCAGTCATCATATCATAGAAATACTTGAGCCTCCATGCTCACTGCAGTACTAAGTCGGGAGTCAGCCAAGGTGTCCATCAGCAATGGATAAAGGAAACTGTATATATAATGAAGTGTTATTCAACCATGAATAAAAGAATTAAGCTATTTGCCAGGGAATGGGTTTAACTTCAGATCATCACATCAGGCAAAATAAGCCACGTTCAGGAAAACAAATAATTCGTGCTTTCTCTCAGTTTTAAATCCTAGGTTTTATAGAGATACATAAACCCACTTACGAGAAAACAGAAGGAGCCTAGGGGTGGGGAAGAAGAGAATGTCAGGGCGGGGAGAAAAGGGAAGAAGGGGAAGAGAAGACATGTGGGGTCAAAGCACATATTGTACTTGAAAGGATTCTTTATGAAGCCTACCACCACATATGCTCGCCAATAAAAAATTCTGAAGAAGAGCAAATCCTTTTTATCACACTCAATTCTTAAGGAATACTTCCGCAGGATATATGTCTGAGGTATTATACAGCACAGGTCCTATACCCCCACCCACACTGAATTTGTTAGTCTCTAAGGTTGAGTGATAATTCTATCCCTTTCCATTCTGATGTTAGCCAACATATTGAATGACTCTGTGAACCAGTGTTCCCAGACAGAGAGCAAACGCCAAGTCACTCTGCTGGCCAATTATCATCTCTCCTGTTTGTAAATGTAAATTGCTTCAAACAGAACTCACAAAGAATCACTGTTGTGTAGATGGGGATGGGGGATGCATTCTCTGCTCACTCCAGGCTTACTATTCTACTCTGATCCCGACAGACACTTATTTAAAACAAAATTCATGCACAGGGAAAGCTAATCAATTAATTGCATTATCATGTTGGAGTTGAGATGTGCACTGGGGTCTGAACTGCACCCTTCTGCAAGGATCAAACGTGGACAGATGCCAACCAGTGACTTTCAGTTTTTACTCATTCTCTAGGAGAGCTGTCTCCCACATCCTGGGTGTCACTACAGAACCACTTGCATCTGACCTGCATGAATCTGAAATTTCCAGGGTTGCAGAATGTTCAGATCCTTCCAAAATCCCTGTGCGGAAATCTAATTTCTAGTGTGAATGTGTTTGAGGATGAATTAAGCATTTGGAAGGTAACTGAGTCATGAGGGGAGAGCTCTCTTTCCTGGGATTTGTGGCCTAAGGAAAACCAAAGACAGAAGATGGTGGAAGGCATTGAAAGGTGGGTAAACACCATCAAAGCATGGTGTGCACTGTGGAAATGCCCCCAGGGACGTGGCATTGATTAACTTACCCAACATTGTTTTGATGGTCAACTTGATGAGATTTAGGACCATCATAAACACAAACCTCTGGGCTTACCTATATCAGTATCAATTGGGTTAATTGAGATGGGATGAGTTACACTGAATGTGATGGTACCATTCCATGGGCTATCTTTCTCTACTTCCTGACTCTGATTGCAATGTGACCAGCTGTCCCCTGCCCCTGTCATGACATCCTCACCTTTGTAGACTGTACCCTTGAGCTGTGAGACAAAGTCTTCCCTTCCTTAAGTTTTGTGCATAAGGGATTTTGTCCCATCCACATATAAAGTAACTGATGCACTTAGAATGTCTGAATAATTATAATAAATAATGTGTAGCCCCCCAATAAAAACAATGACCTCAGAAATCTGCCTCACCTCTTCTGTCTCATGGAATTACATCTAGAAGACCACCTACTAACCAGAGAGCAGGTCCCTAACACTGTGCTTCTGGGTAGCTCAGTTCCCACAATTTTCTGTTGAGGGGAAGCCACCAGTTTATACAGTTTAAAATTTAACAACCCAGACTTAAACAAAAGAACACCCCAATGTCCTCATCCATCCAGTCCACGAGCAAGTCAAGGAGAAGCAAGTCTTAGTCATGCCTACTCTACAAGCATGGCTCTGACCATCGAGTAGCTAAGAGGGAATGTTAAAGGAAGGGTGGCATTCATATGCTAAGAATGTGTGGTTTGAAGACAAGCCAGACTGTACCTTCCCCCTTGTCCCCCTTGGTACAGGGGCACGGGAAATTTGAAAGGGCCAAGAGTGAGAGGAAAGTCAAGGATCTAAGGTCCTTCCCTTCAGTGCATGAAGGTGTAGATACACGGAGAGAAGAAACATCTCCCCCCGCCCATGTAAAAGCTGTCTGAGGATTTAAATGGAGAAGGCCCCATTCCATCAGCCTTCTGCCCTGTTCTCAGGAGGCAGCCATCGTTCTTATTAACTGACTCGTCCAGCACACTTTGACTGAGCATCCCCTATATACCCAACTGATGTCATCAAAGCATCCATAAGAACAGTGTAGTGGGGGAAAGATGTAGGTTGTGGCGTTTCCATGCTAGGCATCTTCAGAAATCGTCTGTGCACATTCAAATCCACAGCTCTTTTTGATCACCTTATAAAAGCAGAGTGAGTCGGATCTCCTGATTGGTTGCCCCCAATGTGTTTTATAGGCCAGAGGCTGAATACGTGGAGGTTTCTGGTTATCTTAGATCTTGTGTTTCTGTCTTCACAAACACACTGAGTTAAAGCCAAGTCCAGTCTCCTGCCCGTCGGGAAAACAACGGTTTAATATTGAGAGTCCTACGAAATGACTCTCGGAGCTTATTTTAGAGTTTCTAGCATTTTGAAGGGCCATAAACTTGTTTCAACAGAGTTGCCACTGCCCAAAATATTTCTGGAACTCTTCTGAGGTTGCCTTTGGAGCCAATTCATTTGTGGCGCTGCCCCCTGAACGTCAGTTATTTACTTATGACCGCTGATAATACTAGCTTTGACCACAAACTTTTTTTTTCTCAAATGAGAAGTGTGAGCCTTCTGGGTGAGGGGAGGCTTCCAGGGCCTCTGTTGTTGGAGTCCACAGTGGCCATTGCCAATGCATTGGCCAGATGACTCTGTCATCCTGTTAGCCAGATGCAAGTCACAGAGGTCAAATCACTATAAAAAGCTGTTCTGAATAAATTCACTGGGAAAAATTGGGTCAATGCTTTACACAGATTTTTTTCCCTTCATCTTGCTTTTTTTTTCTTAGCTTTTTCCCTTTTTCGTGTGTGTGTGTGTGTGTGTGTGTGTGTGTGTGTGTGTGTGTGTGTGTGTGTGTGTGTAAAACATAAGTTAGCTTAAAGTTTCACTCTTCAGACACCATTCCTCCTTGTATTTTTGAGACAGTGTCTCTCGTTGCCCTGGAACCCACCAATTATACTAGGCATATTAGGGAGAGAGCCCCACCCCAAGAATCTGCAGGCTCTGCCTCCCCAGCACTGGGATTACAAGCTGAGCCATTTCTCTAGCCCCAGATAAAATCTTACTCTGGTACTCACTATCCAAAGCAAAGAAAAATGGAGGAGACAATGCCTGCTGTGAGGAAGAGAGCCAACCCCAGCTACTCAGTTACTCAGTTACACACACACACACACACACACACACACACACACACACACACACACACACATCCTATCTCTGCTTCCTTCCTAAGAGCCACTGTAACAGGGCTGAAACTGAGCAGAATTCAGTCTTTTGGAGTGGCAGCCATCTTGCTCTCCTGTAGGCTTGTTGCCCATGGCTGTCAATCACAGAGAATTTCCCAAATGAGGGAAGGAGTGCCTGACTACTGGTGTTGGAGCCTGGCCACTTTAGGATTTGGTTTTATAGAAGTCTACTACAGATAAAAGGAGAAACAAAGACCAAAGTTGGTTACCAAACATGGCCTGCATCAACAAGAATTCTTCCTCAGAGACTGTTAGGAAGACTTGAAGAAAGCAGAGGGACTGACTGCTCACAGCCCCAGGACGTGAGGGGTTAATAGCAGATGACAGAGAAGGTGACAGGCACTCAGGATTCCTTTTGTTCTCTTCTTCCTCAGCAAAGAAATTATTGTATTTTGAAATTAGCCCTGGGGCTGGAGTGATGGGCTGGACTGGTAGCTCGGTGGTTAAGAGCACATAATATTCTTGCATAAGGGGGTTCAGTCCCTAACACCCACATCCGTGGCTCACAACCACCTTAACTTGGGCTGACACCGTCTTCCAGCTTCCTCAAGTACCTGCACATATGTGCACTACAAATACATACATACAATTAACAAAAAAAAAAACTAGCCAAGTAACACATATGTACTGAGCGAGTGATCCTGGAAAGTACACAGTGACATGAACAAAGTGACATGGAGACACAGCCCGGAATGGGTTGTGAAAGACCGAGATTCATCATCCACCCTCCCGTGGCAACGGCTGAAGGAACGGCAAGGGGAGTTAGGTGGCCACCATTTGCAGTCTCGGAGCAGGTGTTGCTTGCAATGCTTTCAATGTTAGTTCATGGGATTCTCTCAACACAAATATGAAGTGGGTTCTGTTATTTTCCCTTTTTAAAGAAGAGAAACTGCAGTTCAGCCAGGGCTGTGAGTTTAGAAAATTGACACACCAACACATGGCCAGTCTGGGATCAGAATGCAGTCATTTCAATTTCGGGGGGAGGGGTGGGGGCGCTCGCACGCGCACACGAGTATGCACGCATGCACTAGCCCATGTGAACATATATGAAAAACCAGAGATTAAACCCCATGTGTCCTCTTCAACCATTTCATTATGTTATTTTTTGAGACGGGGTCTTTCTCTGAACCTAGAACTCTGTTTTGGCTAGACTGACTGGCCAGCATGGCCCCAGGATAGATGGTCCTGTCCCCATCTCCCTGGAGTTAGACAAGCACACACTCTCTTACTCAGTTTTTACTTGGATTCATTTGTACTTAATGTTACCTCAATAAAGACTCAAGTTGAAGGGTGTGACTTAAATTTGTGGGCAAATGAGCCTTGTGAGGGTCTTCCCTACAAACACAGTTCTAGGGGACAGGAAGTCGGAGAGGCTAGGAGGTCTGCTAACCAGGGAGAGACCCGAGAGCTATTCGGGGAAGGGCTGCTCCAGAGGAGGAGAGCTGAAGTCTGCCAGATTATTGTTTTTCCAGTTTCACCAATCAGATCCAAGTATTCCTACATGAGAGAGATGGAAGGAAAAGAGAAAGTGTAGGAAGAGTCACGCCCTCTAACATGGATACCCAGGAGGCAAGGACAGGTCAAAGCAGCAGAAAGCCAATAGAAATCCAACATGGTACACAGGACCAATGACAGCACAAGGGAGCGGGGGAACTGAATTGCCACAGTCTAGAGCCAAGTGACAGCTACAGTGGAAGCAGTGGCCAAAGAAAGGGCAAGGACTGGCAGATTTGGCATTTTTACACAAGTGTTGGGAATCAAACTCAGTGCCCCATGCTTGTAAGGAACTGAGTCATCTCTCCAGCCAGCTTAATCCCCAGCCAAACAAACTGGGAAGTGGCTGTAACCACTTATGCACCAGGCCTCTTGACCCTTGACCTACACTGTCTGTGTGAGCCAGCCTTCTGTAACTGTGACAAAAGACCGGAGGTGATCAACAAGAAGAGGGAAAGGGTTATTTGGGCTCAAATGCCTTGGCATTTGTCTGGGTTTCTTTGGGCTTGTCATGGAGCAAGCATCACAGTGGAAGCTCTTGAGACACTGCTCACTGTGTGGGATCCAGAAGTCAAAGAGAAACCAGGGACTGAGCTTCTTCTGTCCAATTCAAAAGCTGGTCCCTAACGGCCTCATTTCCTCCAACTCTCTTCCAACTAGTCCCATTTCCATTATTATTATTATTATTATTATTATTATTATTATCATTATCATTATCATTATTATTATATTATACATTTTACTTATTGACTTTGTGTACATCTGTTGGAGAGGATCATATAAGCCATGGCACATGGGTGGAGGTCAGAAGAAAATCCATGGGAGTCTCTGCTTTTTGAGTCTCAGGGCTCAAACTCTGGTCATTAGGCTTGGAGACAACTGTCTCCAAACTAAGCCATCTCTCTCCAACCTCCTCTACTCTTCCAGTCAGGGTCATGGCCTGAGGCCTAGCTTTATCATATATGCCTTGGGAGAATATTTCAGAACCAAACTAACCTCTATGTAACCTCTTCTCAGGCAGCTTTTAAAATCTATGTCATGTTCCCCTTACAGATAAGGGGACTGAGGTGCATTCCCAGCAAGCACCATCACTTCCCAGAGCCGTATCTCTCCTCTCCCTGTCACATAGCCTAACTTTTTAGCAAAAGAAGAAAAGAGACTTGCTGAGGTGAGAATGATGAAGCCCCACACCATCTAGAATTCTCCATTGCACAGAACCAAGTTCTTAGTGATATGTTCAGTGTTATTTCCCTCTGAAGTGCTGCCGTTCCCCACACTTGACAATATTCAAAATTGGGGTGCATGGTTTTAGGGAAGACAGGATGTTTAGAACTGGGACATCCCTGGACACATGGCTGCCGTCACTGTGCGAGCCCCTGGTTCCCAAGCAAGCAACATCAGCAAAATGCTCTCCTACACCCAGCTATATTAAGAAGCTTCCAAACTAATGTGGTCCCAGGAGTGAGCTGATTCCATCTGACTTCCTCACTATCGCAGGAGAAAGCCAAGGAGACACTCAGACCAGGGTCCAGGTTTTTGCAGCTACCCCCAGACTTCCAGCCAGATGACTCTTTGGGGACTCAGCATTGAACCCCACTTAGTAAATATTGTTTCCAGGAAGAAAAAAACCCTCTCTTCCCAGAACTCAGCTCAGTAACACTCTTTAATTACCACAAAGTGAGCACCAGAGTTACTACCTCTGCTGCCACTGCAGGCTGCTGGCTGGAGACCTATTTAATCCTCCCTTGTGCCCCACACGAAGGGTGCCAGGGATCCTGTCAGGCTGTAATAAATATTTAATACGAGAAGAGAGAGACTGTTCTTACCAGGCTCCGTATTCTGTGGACATGTGGAGGTGTGGGAAAGACTTCCATCTGTACTTAGCACACGGGTCCTCATGTCGTCACGGTGTACCTACAGCTATGAGGCAGAGGACAGGACGCTAGGACAGAGCAAGGCAAACAAGAGCCTGGTGTCTCCTGGGCAAAGCTCCTGTGCATGCCTCTGTGCTGAACCAGTCTGAGAAATACTCAGTTCTTGAGGGAAGAAAAATTACCCTGCTGGACAAGCCATGCTTTATTGTCGGCTTGGGATTAAGCTTGCTGGGGATGTGACTCAGTTCCTTACAAGCATGAGGAACTGAGGTTGATTCCCAACACTCACATAAAAATGCCAGCGGTGGCATTACATGCCTGTAATCCCAGCACTGGGGAGGCAGAGAAAGGAGGATTCCCGGTGATCATTAGCTGACCTGTCTAGCCAACTCAGTGCATTCAGGACCAGTGAGAGACGCTGCCTCAAAGGAGGGTTGCAGCATTTATGAGGATGACACCTAAATGTCCTCTGGCCTACACACACACACACACACACACACACACACACACACACACACACACACACACATGCACACACGCGCGCACACACACACACACACACACACACACACATCCACACATTTAATGATGATGATGATGGTGGTGGTGGTGGTGGTGGTGGTGGTGGTGGTGGTGGTGATTTTAATATTTTGAAGGAGAAAGTTACCTGAACATTAACTTCATGGCTCTTTGCTTTTAACAGTGGATATAATATAACCAGCCAACCTCAAGCTCTTGCCACCATTACGTCTCCACCACGATGGTCTGTATCTTTGAACCGTGAGCCAAAATAAACCCCTTCTCCATTAAGTTGCTTAAGTCAAGAAATTTATATCACAGAATCAGACAAGTGAGTGATACAGAAGATACAAGGCAAGTGGCTAATGCTCAACTCAGGCTGGACGTGTGCCCAATTAGAACAAGTCACTCTCCACAACCCTTCCTTTTATTTTCAACCCGGAGCTCAGTTTAGTATGTTGTATGTCCCTGTTTCTTTCTATGGTAAACATCTGATTATTCCAGCAAATACGACCAACAACACCCTTGCCCCACCCCCTTCTATAAAACCACATGGAATAAAGGTGTTCGATCTGTGGGACTTTTGCAAATGCCTTTTCCATTCCCCCACAGAGATCCTTAAATTAAATCTATCTCGATGTTGCCATAAATACTAAGTGAAGACACTTCATTCATTTCCCATTTCTGATTATACTCAGTTGACCCATCCATCTACATGCAACAGATAAACGAATTCAGTGCATTCCAGATATAAAATAACTCCTTGTCACGTGAAATTTCATGAGTTTGTTTAGTGGGGGAGGGGAAGCAGATGGCTCTGTAAGTGTGTGTGTGTGTGTGTGTGTGTGTGTGTGTGTGTAAGGACATTCCCAGTGTGCACATGGAGAGGCTAGAGGTAGACATCGGGTGTCTTCCTCTTCCCGTGTTTCATTTTATTTTTAAGACAGAGTCCCTCGGTGATCCTGGAGCTCCCCATCTGAGCTAGAGTGGGTGACTAGCAAACCTCCAGGCTCTGCCTATCTCAATCCCCTAGTTCTGGGATTGTGGGTGTGCATCAGCATGCTGGTGTTTACAGAAAGGCTGAGCATCTGAACTCAGGTCTGCTTGCTTGCACAGCAGGCGCTCTATCCACCAAGCCATCTCTGCTGTGGCCCCAGATTTTTTATCTTAAGGTCACCTTCCCAATAGTGCAAGGCTCTCATCTCACAGGGAAAATGAGGTCTACAAAACTAGGCTCCAAACAGCCTAATACAATTCATACTTTGTGGTGGTTTGGATGAGATATTGCACACCCCACCTACCCATCCTGATTCTCAGACATTTGAACACTTGGTCTCCAATTGGTGGCTGTCTGGTGAGGCTTAGAAGTTAGGAATTGTGGCCTTCTAGAGGAACTGTATAACTGGGGACGGGCTTTGGTGGTTTAAAACCCATGTGTCATTCCCAGGTCTGTCTCTGACTCTCTCTGTCTCTCTGACTCTCTGTCTCTATCTCTCTGTGTGTCTCTGTGTCTCTCTGTCTCTGTCTTCCTCTTTGTCTCTGTCTCTCTCTGTATGTCCCTGTGTGTGTCTCTGTCCCCCTCTCTCTGTGTCCTTATCTCCCTCCCTGTCCTTCTCTGTCTCTGTGTCTCTCTGTGTATCTGTCTCTGTCTGTGTCTCTCTGTCTCTCTCTGTCTCCCTTTCTCTGTATCTCTCTGACTCTGTGTGTCTCTCTGTGTGTCTCTCTATGTGACTCTGTGTTTCTCTGTGTATCTGTCTGTCTGTGTCTCTGTGTCCCTCTCTGTCCTTCTCTGTCTCTCTCTGTGTGTCTCTCTCCTCTCTCTCTGTCTCTCTCTCTCTCTGTCTCTCTCTCTCTCTCTCTCTCTCTCTCTCTCTCTCTCTCTCTCTCTCTCTCTCTCTCTCTCTCTCTCTCTCTCTCTCCTTGCTACATATTGTTTGAGATTGAGAACTCTGCTATCCCTGCCTGCACCATACATGTAGGCTGCCAAGCTGCCCACATCCCCCATGGTCAGCAGAGTAAGGAGGCAAGAGAGTACTTTGGCTCAATGTGCCTACACAGCAGTGTTGGTTCAAACTTTCAGAGTCTGGCTCTGAATATTTGTATTTTAGGCATACTTAAGCACAGCACAATTTGGTGAAAACTTTCCTGGGGATAACTCAATTCCCTGTGCACAGTAAAGCACACATAAATCTCCTTGAGGAACAAATGTAAGCTAAGTAAAGATCAGGCTGTTAACCACATCTTCCCCCAGCCTTCTGGGAGATTTCAGGCTATGCATCTCCTCACTCGAACTCTGTGTGCTTAACACTTCAGGTTCTCAGAGCTTACCGTGAGCACAAGGACCTTTCCTACTATAGTGCTGATGGTCTCTTATCCTTCTAGTACCGTAAGCCCAAAATAAACCTTTCTCTTTGTATAAGTTGCCTTGGTCATGGTATTTTACCACAGCAATAGAAAACTAACTCATGGGTCTCAATGTCTCCAAATTCCTTGATGTGCCAAGGGTCTTCCATAGAGAGGACACTCCAGGTGCCTGTGTCTGAAGCCTGCATTCTCCAGAGCCAGGCTATTATACACTAAGACTGTACCTCTAAAATAAGACCCCACTAGCTCTAGCTGCCCACAGGTCATGCTTCTCCAAACTTCTGTGCTCCTCTGGCCTGAGTTTTGCCAAGGCAATTTTAGGAATAAAGAAAAGACAGACATGCATACAGAAAAGCTGGGGTAAGGTGGGCTGAACACACCTTGATGAAGTGGTACCAACCGTGTAACAGCATTTATTAAAGGGGCAGGGGCTGTGGTTGGTCCTGCTAGGAGGACTAAGAGGTATCTGTAGGTAAGCAGTCTCGGGATGTACACACCCTAAGGAGGAAGAGGTATCCTAAGGAGGTGCACATCCTGAGAAGGAAGCTGCAGTTGTTTGCTTTCATGCACACCGGCCAAACATTTGTAAAACACTCACACTTGGACCAGAGGGAGGCTTTGCCTTTCCAAGGCTAACCTGAAGGAAGAGTGACTATTTCCTGTGTATCTGAAGCCTTAGTCTTTGTCATGGCCAGCGCATGTAAAGCAACACACACTCATTCCACACTTCACTCTCTCCCTACAGGGATCTACAAGCTAGAGAAACGAATGAATCTCTCACAAAGAGACACTGGAAAAAGTCACAGATACTTATGACTCGTAGTGATATAAAGTGTAGTCCCCTTAGTTTGTGGGTCATTTTAATAGTGATTCCATCTCTTCTAAATAACAAAAGACTTAAGACACTAATTTCAATCTTTGCCTTCCTCTTGACCCCCGTGTCACTGGTACTTCACAGCCACCTCCAGAATATACTTTAATAACACAAACTCCATGTGTCAATCCTAAGAATCGTTCTCCAGAGCTCAGTGTGTAATGGTGATTTCTGGAGCAGCAGATAATCTGAGTTCTATTGCAGCGTCACAGTGAATAGACAGAACCCACTCCTGACATTTGTCCACTTCCTCCATATGCATAGTGGAAGCAGGGAGCTTTCTATTTCCTTATCAGAGCAATACCCACACATTAGGTGGTGTTAGGCTCCTCACCATTGCGGTAAATACCCAAGAATGTAAATTACAGAAAACGAAGGCTGCTTGAGTTTACGGCTTCAGTCCACAGTCGGCTGGATCTGTTGCTCAGCCTGAGGTGAGACTGAACATCATGATGGTAGGAGTATGTGGCAGAGACTGCTTGCTCCAAGCAACCAAGAAGCAGAAAGAAATAGCAAGGAAGAGTTAGGACCAAGATCCACCCTTTTAACACACACACACACACACACACACACACACTCACACACACACGCACGCACGCACACACTCAGACATACTTACACACTCACACACACTTTTCACATCTGACCAGATACCAATAACCTGTTCAAATTTTTTTAGCCATCCAAAGGTTAAAACACAAGTTATGTGAGCACCCCCATAATCCAGTCATCTTGCAAAGCCCTCACAGACACAACCCGGAATGTGCTTTACAAATCTCCTAAGGCGTCTCTCAATCCAATCAAGTTGACATTCGAGAGAAACCCTCAGGCCACTTAAAACCTATTCTTCTGGAGTGCCATCTGTCAGCTGGGTTAAGGATCAGGATTAGAAGGGAATAAAGAGACAGTGATAAATGCTACCGGTCTCTTTATCTGAGCCACATCTGCTGGGGCCCTTGAATTGGCATTCTCTTCCATTTGGAGCCAACTCTACCTGCTTCTCTGGGGAGAGCACATAGAGATAAGCCATTTGACACTGGCCAGGCCCTCAGATTGATGGCTTACCTCTAATGGCACCTGATGGTCCTTTAAAAACATCTTCTACCGCAGGTACCTAGTCTCTTCTGATGGGAATTTGCCAAACACTAAAGCATTCAGTGACTGGTGGGGTTGTTGGGGACTAGGGAAACTCTAGAGCACCCAGCACAGATTCCTGGCTCTGTCTTTTTATATCCAACAGTGTGGGTGTCAACTGTGCTTTAGGAGAAGGGGACTGGCCAACATCTAGAAGCCTCATGCTCTGTTTTGTCCACAGATGTTTCTGGGAGGGTCTCTAAGGCATTCAATCAAAAAGGACAAAACTGAGAAAGTGACAAATTATCCTGACAAACAAGAACTGGGCTAAAATGTTCCCTGCTCCTCTGTGGAGTCTGTTGCATTCCTCTCTGCTTAAAACTGACAGCACCATGTTCTCTGCACACAATCCCCTCCTCACCAGCCCTCAGCTGGACTCCTCTGCCCTCTCCAACAACTGCCTCTGCTTCTTCAACTGTGCCTCCTGCCTGCCTACTGGGAAAGTTTCTCCATCTCTCTAACCTCTTTCTTCTCTTCCTTAGGCTTCTCCCCTCCCAGATGCCAAGGCTCCGTCAGATCTTCTGTGTATGTACTCTAATAGCAGCCCCCACTTTCTTGCAGTGCTTATGAGATTATTAAGTAAGTGTGATTTATAAATATGTATCTGTGTCTGGGAGTTACAGACTCCATGATGTACCATCTTGGATATACCAAAACCCAGATGTGTTCAAGTCCCTTCTCTACAAGAGCATAGCATGTGTGTGTTAGCTCTTCATGTCTTCTTGTATACATCAAATCAGTTCTGCATTACTTAAAGCACAGAGCACAATGCTATGTAAACAGATCACTGTTACATTCTATTGCAGTGACTTTCAACTGCCAATGACATAAGCCAATTGCCAAATTGAGAGTCAGAAAGCAGGTTTATTTGGGGGAGCTCTCCGGCAGGTTCACTGGTTCCAATAAACGGTTAGGGAAATAGACAAGCAAACAGGGAGATGGGGGAGGGGAAGGGGAGCATGTGCTCACACACACACACACACACACAGAGAGAGAGAGAGAGAGAGAGAGAGAGAGAGAGAGAGAAACAGAGACAGAGATAGAGAGACAGAGAGACAGAGAGACAGAGAGAACAAAATGCCTGAATTGTATAAGGAACAGCCTCTGGGGGAGAGGAAGCCCAGCCCCTAGATTGAAAAGTCCAGGGTAGGGAGCAGCATATGCCAGCCATATCTTCTAACAGGTAAGGGATGAGGAATGCTGGGAGAACCTGGAGGTCAGGTCTGCCATTATATTAAATAGGCACTGCAGGTCTAAAACCCAACACTTTCTAAAGCTGCAACCATTTATTACAGTTCTTCGTGTTGTGGTGACCCCCAACCATTAAATTACTCCATTGCTACTTCATAACTGCAATTTTACTACTGTTATGAATCATAATGTAAAAATATCTGATATGTAATATATCTAATATCTAGCCCCTGTGAAAGGGTCATTCAACCCTTGAAGGAATACCAACCCACATGCGAGAACAGCTGCTCTATTGTATAAAGCTTGGTGACAAGAGAAAGCCTATACATGTATAGAACTGATAAATGTTTCCCCATTTTTTACTATGTGTGTGTATATGCACGGGATGTGTTCATGTTGGGAGGGAGATTGCTAACCCATGTAGGCGCCTGTAGAGACCAGAAGTACATGCCAAGTGCTTTTCCCCTGTCACTCTCTGCCTTATTTGTAAGGCAAGGTTCCCCACTGAACCTGGAGTTCACCATGTTGGCTGGATTAGCCTGTCATCAAGCTCCTGGGATTCGCCTGCCCCTGCCCTATCTGCACTGAGGTTACAGGTACATCCTACAGCGTCAGAATTTTACATAGCTCCTGGGGTTCTGAACTCAGGTCCTTCTTCTTCTGCAAAGAGTGTTTTGCCTTCCAAATTGTCTCCCCAGACCTCCAAATATGCCTGATCCACAGTTGGTCAGAACCATGTCTATAGGACTCGTGGATTTTGAGGGCTGGCTGAATTTAGTTAGTATGTCTCAATAAACTATGAGCTCCACTTGGTCATGTCTGTTAGAATCTCTTTGTCTTCTCATCTACTACAAAGCCTAGTGCACAGCAAGAGATCAAAATTATCCATCGATTGTGTAGATAGTTGAGTGGGCTCTAATGCTAAAGAAGAGCTCACAATCTCCTGCCCATCCTGTGTTTTTCTAGTCTTCTTTCAAATGTCAGTCTCACTCTTCCTGGGTGACTCAACAATTCTCTTCAGCTATCCCTGGCCAGGGCTCACACAAACAAGCATTGAGCACAGTCTGACAAGCCTCCTTGCTTCAGATCCTCATTGTCATTCAGGTACCACATTTTCTGTGCCTCTCCCCATAAATCAAGCTTTCCCTCTCTTCTCAGAGCAATCAGCCTCAACCTTTGCAATGTTATTTTTCCTAGAAAACTCTTTGCTCTTAAAAGAAAAATGAAAGCTATTAAACACTCCCTGTACTGACCCATCTTTTCCTTGCAGAAACTAATGTGTTAGAGAAAATCCTTATTGACATACTCTGGATCTTGGTCTCAGTTATGACCACACTGCGTGGGCTTGTGTGCAATCAAAGCTCACCCAAACTAAAGGTAGCATTTCTGACATTAAACACTACAATGTTGATGATGCTGTTATCCATGGTGGGAAAAGAGGATTATGAGGTATCAAGATTTAGCTAAGGATTTAGATTCAAACTTGGGTTCCTATTCTAAAAATCCCTTTGCCAACTGTGAGATCACACCCAGTTTCTTAACTTCCCAAAGCTTAGGTGTTTCTTTTGTACTATGGCTACATGGGTGACAATGTACCTCACAAGGTCACTGTGTGTAAAATAAGTGATGTTTGTGAATGCTTAAAATCCCGACACCTCCAAAACTTAGTTGTTATAGTTATTATCAACACTAGCCTAGGTCACTTTAAATTGTAGGGTCAGATTCCCTATCTCACTCCACAAAGTATCCTTCCCAGCTCATCAGGAGCCCAGCCAGTTCTTTAAGAATGATCAAGAGGTTAGGCCACACCAGAAATAAGGAGGGAATAAAATACCCAGTGTATAGGGCAAGTCCTTAGGGACTCATCTGAGAAGGATGAATTTAACCTCACTAATTTATTTTTTTAACATTTAAACTTTTCCACTGGGATTCAGAGTCCATGATGCTTAAAAATTCCAACCTATTGAAAAAAGATTTTTCAACCAGTAATGTTCATTATAGTTCATTTTTGTTGCTGTATCCATTTACCAGAGACTGAATAGTTTATAAAGAATAAAAGTTTAGTCAGCTCGGGGTTCAACAGATTGGGAGATGCAAGGTCAAGAGCCTGCCCATAGTGGTGGCATTTTTGCTGGTGGCATAGGAGATGAGGTGCTGAGAGGGATAAAATCAAGTAATAAAATCAAGCCAGTTTCTGTAACATGCACTATATCCAGACAATGCACTAATCATTAATACATTAGACCGTGAAGGAATTAACTTATTAATAAGGGTTCTGTCTCATGACCTAATTACCTTTAAAGGTCTCATTTCTTTTCTTAAATAATATTGTATTTATTCTTAGAGAATTTCACCTAGGTGCCTAGTATATAAAAGTATATAGTATACTTGGACCATGGTCTCCCCCCATTCCCTATCCCACTCCCTCTGAACCCCTTCTTTGTTCAACACATGCTCCCCTTCCCAGTTTTCATGTCTGTTTAATGACTCACTGAGTTTAATTAGGATTTGTTGCAAGTGTGTGGGTAGGGTATTCTTCCCTTGTGCATGGGCAGCTCCCCATCCATGCTGCAATATTGATGGTCTGGGTCTTGGACAGGTAACCACAGCTACTGTGAGTTGTAGTGGTCATGCCATGGCTCAAAGGCAGTGTTTCACAGCACCCCTTCTAGCCCCCCTCTCCTGCAACTTGAGCATGGAAGAGGGGGTGATACATATATCCCACTGAAGGCTAAGTTTCTCTTCTGAATGTCTCACAATGGGAATTAAACTTCAGCATAAACTTTGATGGGTAGTGAAACACCAACAAGCATCCATATCTTGTAGATGGAGCTCTTGCTTGATAAAGGAGAACTCCAGAATCCAATGAGGTAATGGTGGGGAAAGAAACAACTTGGGTGTCAAAACTTCCCACAAGGAGCCAGCTGCCCCATCTCTAGACTCCTGACCCTGCATGCCCCAATATGCTAGCTTCCTGAGACTTCAGTGAGAAAATACCACAAACGTGACAGCATAAAGCAATGGATATACGTGCTGTCATGATTTTAAAGTCCTGATATCTGAGATCAAGGTGTGACCAGAATGGCACTTGTGAACTCCAGCCTGAATACCACCTGTGCAAGATTGAGCTGTCAGCTTCTCATGGTGGATGAGAGGGGGTCCCCGAGGGGAAGTCCCTGGGACCCCTGCTATATTCTGCCCAGTGCCAGCAATCTTTGCATTCCTTGGCTTGTAGCTGCACCATGCCAGTGTTACTTCTGTCTCTGTACAGTTCAACTCTCTGATTCTGTTTGTGTCTTAATTTACTTACAAAGACACTCGGAGCCCCTTCTAATTTAGGATAAGTGCCATAAGATCTTAACAACCACAAAGTCTCTTCTTCTAAGTGTAGTCATATTCTCAAGAGCTGAGTGGATGCATCTCTAAAGGAGAAATACCCATGAGTCCGTTCTCCTCAGTGTTTGATTCATTTGTGTCATCCCTGGGATAAAATGCCTGAGAAAAGCAACTTGAGGCAGGAGGACCTACTTTAGGCACAGCTGCAATCCACCACATTGTAGGGACATTGGATGCCTGGTGGCAGGAATATGAGACTCCTTGCATCTCAGTGGATCAGGAAAGTGGGGACAGGCTGTACCCTGAAAGCCCCACCTCCAATGACCTTCCTGTGCCTGTGAGGTCCCATAACCTCCCCCAAGCAACACCACCCGTTGGGATCCACTGTTCAAACAATGATCCCATGAGTGACACTGTACAGGCAAACCCTAAAGCGCACACGTTTAATTCTCCCCGAGTGTTTGAAAAGCAACTCTCTGGTACCAACATACAGCCTCCAAGAATCCTAGCAGGCACCTTAGCCTTTTCTTGGTGCCCCCACAGCAAGCTGACCTCAGCCACACGTTAATCTTTAAACCTCCCTTCTCTTTTCCTCTACAGTGAGTCCCCTGCTGGAATGCTCGTCAGCCTGGCATGCAGCGAGACCAGCTCCTCTCCCATGTCCTCCCTTACAACATTTTCTCTGCAGTTTCTTCACCTTTTGTGATATCAATTAAGCCCAGCTTCTCCAAAGATGCTTCCTTGATAATATTTGGCTGAGGAATAAACACCTTGTACCTTTTACCCGAGAGGCACTTTTCCTATCTATTATCTATTCCAAGACACCAGCCCCAGCCTATGGCATGGTGACACAGGAATTTGGGGTGGGTCTTCCCACCTCAACCCAATCTAAAACCTTTCACTCGGACATGTCCAGAGGTTGGTTTCTGCAGCCAATTCTGAATCTCATCAAGGTTACTTCACAGGAGGCCCTGACTGAGAACTAACACAAATACATTAAAGTCCCTGTAGAATGCAGTGCAGGAATTTTCCAGAGTTGGCAAGTTAGCTTACAAAGACGCATAGCTTTATCCTGCTTTCAGTTGAGAAAAGTAGCTCGTCATTGTGTAGCGTGTACAAAATGCCCCAGCATCCTTTGTCTCTGCTCTAACTTCATTACTGTGGCGTGATTTAAAAAAAAAAAAAAAAAAAAAAAAAACACTGACCAAAAGCATCAAAGGGGAGAAAAGAGTTTGCTCAGCTCAGCATTCCAGGTGACAGTCCCCACTGAGAGACATCGGGACAGGACACTTGAGGCAGGGGTTGAATTGAAGCAGGATTGAAGGCAGCCCCACTTGCTGTAACCATACATTATTTACATCCAAGGAGCTCACTTCGCAGCTGAGACAAACAGCAGGAACCATAGAGGACGCTGCCCTCTGGCTGGCTTGTTGACTCTCTAGCACTCAGCTACCTTTCTCAGGTACTGCAGGACCACCTGCCTGGGGAACCACTGCGCATGGCAGGCTAGACTCTCCTACATCAACTAACAATCAGTAGAGTCTCTCGTAAACACGGATGCCCACGGGCCAATTTGAACTGGACAGTTTCTCAACTGAGGCTTTCCTCTCAGGTGATTTGAGGCTGTGTGGAGTTTACAGACATACTAATCAGGACAGTCTCTAACTCAGGATTCTTCTGTCCTCTGCCAAATCCCAGGAGACATATGTGCTACAAAACATCCCAGGCTAGGTTCCATGAAATAATAACAGACCAACTACTTAGCTGACAGAGAAGGGCATAAATCAAACCCTACACTTGACCTTGGACAGCCTGAAGCTCCAAACCATGCCAGCTCTCCAAATCTGATTGTGAGGGATAAACAAGCAATGCAAACTTCTAAAGCTAAGCAGCCATCGCCCTGCTGACCCCCATCACCCACTTCTCTTATAATGAAGAGTCTGTCAGGGAAGCTCACACATAGCATATACCTGCACAGGTCCAGACTGCTGTCAGCTTCCAAAGAACAACACCTCGACTGTGCAGAAACCTTGAGCACATTCTTTGGCTTGGTCTTCACTGGTGATACGGTTGCTGTATACTGGTTTAGACATTTGTCTGGCTGTTCTCTCAAGACCACAATAGTGATCATTCACTGGGATCCAAGGACAGTCAATATTTCTTAATTGAGCTCAGCATGTGCTAGACAGAGTGAAATGCAAGTGAAATGCAAGTGAAATGCTTTCTGCTTGAGACAACAGAAGTCACACCTTGCTAACTGGAACTGTATTAAGAATGCATCAGCTAGCTCACAGAACTCCCGAGAATGTGAAGGATGGTAGTAGGGTCTATCAGATAGACCCTGGAAGGAACATCACATCCATCAAATGAGGGCACCATTTCTAGATATGACTACAAAAAAAAAAAAACTTTTATTTGCCAGATATAATGGTTGTCTTGGAGGCTTACTGCTGAATAAGCTCATCCTTTCTAGATCTTTCTCAACTCTGGCTGGCTGGTTCAACTCAGCTGTTCTGGCCCAAATGCCTCTCCAAACTGATTCAATACAGCTTCTCTCAGCGTCTTACTGAATTGTTCTGCTTAGCTTCAAACTAACTCTGGCAATTTGTTCTAAACCTCTGTCTCCTTTTGACTCCCTGGCTTCAACTGCCTCTGCTGACCTGCACTGAGCTGCATAAACTCAACTCCATTGCACTACACTCACTGCACTGACTCCCAGCCGACTCAATGCCACTGCGGGGAAGTCACTCATGAGAACTGCACCAAACTCCACCCAACTGAACGGACTCCCCTGTGCTGTTCTTAAGTAGCCTCTCATTCTTGTCTGTCTTGTGAGAGTTGGGTGTGTCCTATCTCTGACTCATTCTGTCAGATCTTTCTCTCATTTGTCACTCTGTCTGTCCCTCAATCACTTTCAAACATGGCTGCTTCCTTCTACACATTAAAGGATGTGTACTAAGGGCATGTCCGTATTCCAGCCACATTATACTGTAACCCAGGGCATGTCTGCATTCTAGACAGCCACACGGGTCTTTGGGTGTGATCCCTTGCAAGAGCAGCCATAATGTTGGATTAAAATTCCTCTCCATCTGATTTCTCTGCTACCATCACAGCAATTGAACAAACATCCCCCTGAGCTGTGTGCAGGATCACTCTGCAAATTCAGTGTTCCGGAATGATTACGCTTGGATTATGACTCTGTTAGGCTTAAAGACAAGGAGGCTGAAGTTTTCTCTTCTTTTAGTGAGGTCTTGTCCTCTGCCAACACTCACATAATGGAGTTTTCCCCAAAGTAAGAAGGGAATTGATTCAGTTATGGATGGTAAAATACACCGAATAGTCCCTGTAAAGGGAAATTTTTAAAACGCATGGTACGAATCTTACTCTAAAGCAATTTAGTTCAAGTACACACAACAGCCAAAAGCATCACCAGGCTGCAGTGATGACTTAGTTGTTGAGAGCAGTTGCTCTAACTGAGAGGCTCCACCCAGCAGCTGACTGAACACCACAGCCAAACGCTGGCCAGAGCTCACGGCTCTTATGGAAGAGTTGGAGGATCAACATCTCAAAGGGACAGGAACTCCACAGCAAAACCAATAGAGTCAACTAACCTGGACCTCTGGGGGCTCTCAGAGCCTGGACCACCAACCAAAGAGCATACATGAGATGGACCTAGCACCCCACAAGCACATACGTAGCAAATATGCAGCTCCATTTTCGTTATTTCCCCAACAACTGGAGCAGAGGGTTGTGCCTAAAGCTGTTGCTTCTCTCACTGGGCTGCCTTGCTTGGCCTCTGTGGGAGAGAATGTGCCCAGTCCTGTGGAGACTTTATGTGCTGGTGTGGGAAGATGCTGGGCAGGGGGGGCACTTAGGGGGGTTCTCCACCATCTCAGTGGAGAGGGACTTAATGGGAGGAGAGATTGTATGATGAGGGAACTGGCGGGCAGCGATTGAGATATAAATTAAAGACAGACAGACAGACATAACACCTGAGTTTTGTTCTTTGCAGCCACACTGGGCAATTCACAACTGCCTGTAACTCCAGCTGGGAGGGGGTTCTTACGCCCTCTTCTGGCCTCTGTGGGCACTGCATGCACACATGCGCAACATTAAAAAATGAAATAAATCTCTTTAAAAAGAAGAATTTTAAACTTTTCCTTTTAAATTAGGTAAAAGTATTAAACAAATTACAAAATAGGGAACCATTAGTCTGAGGTAGACATTGAGGAGGTCTTACCAGCCGCTAAACAAGGAACTAATCCATATCACTGTGCCTTCCAAGTTTCTTTTCCTTTATCTTCAACTAAAACTTCATAGTGTTGACTGAACATGCCCAAAGGTATTCCTGTATGTCACTTTAATGTTTCAAACATGTGCTCTATGCTTCTAAACTGAGCATGTGTGCATGAGAATGCATTCATTCTCACATGAGGACCAGAGTTCAATCTCCACCACCCACTTAGGGAGAAAAAAGCTGCCTGTTTGTAATTCCAGCCATGGGGACAGAGAGATTGCAGGATCACTGGGGCTCACTAGTCAGCCAGACTAGACAACTCAGCCAACTCCAAAGGAATAACGCCTGATCTTGGCTCTGGCCTCCACATAAATGCACACACACGGCTGCACATGTGCCTGCAAGCACAAGACAGAGGAGAGAGAGAGAGAGAGAGAGAGAGAGAGAGAGAGAGAGAGAGAGAGAGAGAGGAGGGAGAGGCAGAGAGGCAGACAGAGAGAGAGAGGCAGAGAGGCGGAGAGGCAGAGAGGCAGAGAGAGACAGAGACAGAGAGCAACAAAGAGAGTAACAGAGAGAGTAACAGAGAGAGACAGAGAGACAGAGAGAAGAAAAGAAAATTTGGTTTCTTAGTGAAGCAACACACTTTGACCCCAAATAAAGAGCCTTGAGATAGGAAGTCAGACCACTCGAGTCCTGGAAACCAAAATATTACTCACAATTTTTTAGTGGGACAGTGTCCACTCCCATCCACAAGCTAGCATCCCTGGGGCACGAGGGACACTTCTGCAGCCTCAGGTCTGGAATTAGGCTATTTTTAAGTGAGCCCAGAACTGTAGCATAACTAAATTTCCAGATGTATTCAGCAAACTGGAAAGAGGCAGTTAAATTACATACTGGAGTTTCACTTTCCCATTCCTGGCCCCCCGGAATCACCCGTGAAGGCGGCTCCTGCTTCCATCAGAGAGCACCACTGCAAAGCTTCTCTCCAGAGCTCTGTTCACGGTCTGTGGATGGGGATGCACTTCAGGACCTCCATCCCCCAGTTACACTCATGGCTTGTAGATGCAGATGTACTCTGGAGCCCCCCATCTGTGTTTGTGACACGTGGACATGGTGTGCCCCCTCCCCAGCTTGTTCATGGCCCTGTGGATGGGGATGTGTTCTGGAACCTCTATCCCCAGAGCAGCATTCATGGCCTGTAGATGTAGACTTGCTCTGGGGCTTGCAACACAGTCACTCTCCTCCAGGTTTTGGCGTTCTCCCTGGTGGCAGGGGCAGGACAGAAGAGGGGAAAGCCCGTTAGGAAGTTGAAGAAGGGACACCTGAGAACAGGAGAGAAATCCTGCCCTAGAAGGCAGCTCATAAAGAGGACAAAGCTAAGGTTGGCACTTTCCACACAAATCTCCCCAAATCCCCCGACACAAAGGAATGCTGTAAGGACCCTCAGAGTTTGTCCTTGGGGCTTCCTGATGTTCCCCAGTGGTGACCTGGCTCCTGGCACCGTACTCAGCACCAAGGCACCAAGGCAGTCCTAGCTCAACAATGACTTCCCAATATGACTTCCTTCTGCCTGCAGCCTTGTTTCTGCCTGGGGACATCTGGCAATAATCACTTCACTCATTTGCACTGAATGAATGGTGTCTTATTTCCTCCCTGTGCACAAAGCCTCAAGTATGGCCATTAGAAGCTCTCATGTGTCATCGGATGCTCTGTTTTGCCAAGAAAGTCTTGTACCCTGTTTTTAAGTTCTTAGAACAATCCCATTTTAGGATATCTTCTATCTGGACTGGCTTTTCAACAGCTCGCAACACATGCTTTTTTGAAAGATGACTTATCCTCGAGTTTCCACATTGGGTGCCGCTCTGGACCTCCTCTTGGAATGTCCTTGTATTGCTATCCAATGTCCCTCCTCGTTCAGTTGAGAAGGCAGCAGTCCTCATGTCTACTGAGGTAATGACCACAATGACTCCAATGGTCAACTCCAAGGAAATCTCTGGGGTGTTGGAATTCTTCTGTATCCTGTCTGTGATAGGTATCAAGAAAGTCTAATGGGAGGAGGAAAACTGGAGAGAGCAGTGGCAAGGGAGAAAGACAAATCTTGCATGGGTTCTCTTATGTAGAATCCAGATTTGTAAATATTATAAACATCCAGAAAGAGCAAAACCTACAGGGCCCAGCTATCTCAGTCAGTAGAGCATGAGACTCTTAATCTCAGGGTTGTGGGTTCAAGCCCCACATTGGGCACTTTCCTTTGGGCTAGAGAGATGACTCAGTGGTTAAGAGTACTGACTGCTCTTCCAAGTCCCAGCAACCACATGGTGGTTCACAACCATTTGAAATGAGATCTGATGCCCTCTTCTGGTGTGTCTGAAAAATAGCTAATATATAGATATATAGATATATATGTACATATATATATGTATTATATATATATATTATCTGAAAACAGCTACTATATATATATATTTAAAAAAAGAGTCCTGATGTGTGTGTGTGTGCACGCATGCATATGCGTGTGTAACATGGTTGATATGGTATGGAAACAATATGAGTAGAATACCATGAGATTGCATGAGAGGGGATAAAAGTAGAAGGGGGGATTAATTGTGGGAGAGAAAAAGACCAGCAAGAAAAGGGAGCAGGGAGAGTAACTCGGGAAGGGCAAAGACGTGTAAAAAAGAAGGAAGAGGAGGAGGGGGCGAGAGGAGAAAAGGAAGAGGAGGATATGTGACAATATATTTTACTTTAAATCCCTGAGCCTAAGTCATATCCAAACTAATCAATTCATAATTTCTGGGTAGACACAAGGTATCTGTATTTTTCCCAAGTTCCCTCAAGGTTTCCAGAGTGCAGTCAAGGTCAAGAGCAGGAGTGTGAGTAATGTTTGTTCTACATAAAAAGCTGTTTTGTCAGCAGCTCAGTGTCCAGTTCCCAGAAGCAACTTCTGTCAATCAGGACACACCTGCCCCAGCTTGGGCAAGGGACTGGCTTTGTGATTGTCTTCTCCAAATGACTTCCTTGGAGGCTGTGGTTTCTGAAACTGCGCCCCAGTCAGGAACCCAGAAGTAGTCCCGAGAGACACAGAACAGAAGGACCCTATGTTTCCAAATTCACTGTACGACCATCATCACTATAGACGATTTAAAAGCTAACACCCATTGTTCTAAAGACATGAGAGGCCTGCCTGGTCTTGTGGCTCGTGCTTTTAGTCATAGCACTCAGGAGACGGAGGCAGGAGGATTGCTGTGTGTTTGGAGACATGCTAAATGTACTGTTCAACAAATCGATCCTTAAAAATGGAGAGGAAAAGGTATAAATGACCAGAACAAGCAAGGGTCAGCATCATGTGTCAATCTGATTTGTCCACAGGGTGCCCAGGGGGTCACATGAGTGGTACTCCCCCCACCAGCTGAAGACCTAAACAGACAAAACACCCACGGACAGAAGCCTCTCTTTCCTGTGTGACATCGGGCTGAACCTCAGCTCCTTCCTGTCTGCAGCCTCAAAGCAACCAACCATTAAGCTGGTCTAGCGCCTGCAGCCTCCAGCTAGAACTTTCGTAAACAGACCTGACAAGGCAGGTCTTGAGAGCCTCAGCCTTCAGGGCGTTGGTTGCACCAATTCCCTGAAGAAAATAACCACACACACCCTCTCTCTTTCTCTCTTCTCTCTTTCTGTTTCTCTGGTAAAATTCTGACTAATGAATATATCTTTCTCTTTTTTTGGAAAAAAAACCTTATGGAGTGCGCATATATGTGTTTAAGTGTGTGTGTATGTGTGTGAGTGTGTATATGTGTGAGTGTATATATATATATATATGTGTGTGTGTGTGTGTGTACATGTGTTTATGTGTGTATGTGTGTGGATTAGTGTGTATATAAGTATGAGTGTGTATATGTGTGCATATGAGTGTGTGTGTATAGTGTATGTGTGTATGAGTGTGTATGTGTGTGTGAGTGTATGTGTTTTATGTGTGTATGTGTATGTGTGTGCATATGTGTATATGTGTATATATAAATGTGTCTGTATGTGTGGATGTATATATGTGTGTGCATGTATGTATAGTGCATGTGTGTATGTATATGTGTGTGAGTGGGCATAGGTATACCTGTGCCATGATATACATGTAACAACTCACAGGAACTGGCTCAGATCATCAAGCTTGGTTTCAAGTGCCTTTGCCTGCTGAGCCATTAGCTTTTCTACGTCCTTCCAGCAGTTTTGGTAAAGTCTTGAGAAACTAATACAATGTTACAGGCAGAATATTCCTACTGATCCAGTCAAGGAACAGAAAAACTCCAGCATCATCTCCTCCCACTCTCCTCTGCCTCTTCCTCAACTCCTACCTGTGTTTTTCTCCATTTCTATAACTTTGTCATTTCACAAATTGCACAAATGAGAGGGCTTCTTTTTACCACTAAGTTATACCACTTTAGAAATAACAAAAAGCCCTTTTTCTGGACCTTTCTAGGACTAGAAAGACTGTGGTTAGGCTCACAGCCCTTCCTAACATATGCTTCAGTTCTGAGACACAGCTTTCTTTATAGCAGCCATTGTATACACACACACACACACACACACACACACACACACACACACAATCAGAGAAGTCAGGTGACAGAGGGCACCTTCCCAGGCATTTTCCTAGAACTCTGTGATCACATCTGCCATAGAACAAACTTTGAAGCCGGGTTCAATTGGAGCTTTACCACAGTTCAATTTCAGTTGTTCCAGCCCTGCTTGAGGCTATGGGAAGGTGCACCAAGCTGTCCTCCCTCTCCTGCATTGAGCTCCTCCTCCACGATCTGAGGGTTGGGGCAGGAGTTCCACCCCAGTGTACCCACCCAGCAGGTCACTGCCTTCAGGACCCACTGCTTTCTTTTAATTACTTTTTAACTTCAGCAATGAAACCATGACCCTGTTCTGTTCACAGGTACTTCATTCCTTCTCCTCCGTCTCTACCTTTCCATTCTTCTGCCACCTCTTGATGGTCCCTTTGGTCCCCCCACCCCAGTATCCTCCTTTCTGCCTTCACATCTACTCTTCCTCTTAGGCCCTCACCCTCCCTCCCTCACACGGAAGTTGCTGCATCTGTAACCGCTTTGTGTAACGCTTAAACTTACTTAGTCCCACTCTCTCCCTTTATGGCAGCATATTCTCTTCTTGTAATCTTCTAACCCTCTGTCACTGAAACAAGCAAACGAGCCCTTCAATGCCTGTCTGTCTCCATTTGGGCCGGTGTGTCCTACAGATGAACCTACAGGAGTTTCCTGTCACTGTTGCTGGGGTGGGACCATGTATGCCCCAGAGTGAAACGTTTTCTGTTGACTGATTCAATAAAGAGAAGATACCTATCTAGACTCCTTGTTTACTACGGTTCGAGGTGTGTTAACTGTCTTTAGCCCTGAACGCTCTCTGCTATGGTGCTAACTGAACTTCTGTCCCTAACTTGCAGCTGGAGAGGAGTTGATGGATTCGGCAACAGGATCTATTTCCATGTCGAGAAAGCTTTTGTCTGATGGTTCTGTGAAGCTAAAGAAAAATCAATTTTTGTTTCCAGGACTTGGTTCTCTGCTACTTGGAATAGATGAGGCACACACAAAATCCAATCCACAAAATGTGCTCCCATGGGCTTAGTCTCTGACCCTCCACAGAGTGTATAATTTAGGGGTCAATGGCAGAGGTGGGTTAAACAGCACCCCATGAGTATGCCCTGGTCAACTCCTTCCCTCCTCTTTATTGACCAATGGACAGAGACGGAACCCAGGTACAGGTGACAGGAAGGGTCCAGTCCTCTCTTGCTGCAACACAGAGCTTGGCTGTCTTCGCTGTCTTCGCTTCTGGGCGCTTGTAGTCTTTCACTGAGGGTTTCTGAAACATCTGCTTTGTAGGAGTCTTCTCCGGGTGAGCCTGTAGTAAAGTGCCCATCGAGGAACTTCCTTGCTACAAGGTAGAGAGCTCATAAGAAGTGTGAAAATGACGCATTAATGTGTAAGGCTAAGAAGAGGCACAGAGGAATCAGAAAAGAGGGGAAGTGTCCAGGGAGCTGAGTGATCCCGGGGAGACATCTTACAAATTGAGTTTCAGTAACTGTTTCCTATAAAATAAATATGACATGCAAGGCCAATGTGTGAAACAGAACATGCAGTTTTAAGGAGCACTCTGTCCCTCCCTGGGGACCCTTGGATCTCATCACAGAGCCTAGAGTTGTGTGGAACACAGGCAGGGAAACAGCTCATAGGAGCTGTTGGCTCATTCTGCTGTCAATCTTTCGGTGGTGGGAGGTCTTCAGATTTTGAGAGCAGGTTTGGTTTCTGGAAACATGCTGCTTTCTCTCAGAGTAGATCTGATTTCTAACATGAATGAACAATCTGCGATTTGCATTCAGGACCTCAAAAATCAAGTGAGAAAATTGAATGTGGCAACTTTTTTTGTCGTAAGAATGAGACATGTAAAGAGTAATAACTGTGAGGGGCAACTGCAAATCAGTCAAAAGCAACCTCAGTTTCGGAATAAAGAATTATCCAGATGAACCCTTGCACATGACATGTTTGAGTCCATGATCCCCAGTGTGTTTAGTTTTCTTTAAGGTTCAAATCCCAAGGAAGAAGGATCCTATAGTAGAAAGAAAAGAAAATGCTTACATTCACACAGACTTAAGACAGAAGCCCTGGGTAACTCGAGATGCTCACATGACCTCAGACAAGGGAAGTGACTCTCTGGGTATAAGTCCTCTCCTGTAGACAGATGAGCATACTCAGAACTGACAAAAGTAGAGAGACACTCAGGTTCAGGGAAATGCAGAGCCATATTACCACAAATTTATTTTGTACCAGGCAGGAAGAAAGTCTATGAAATACTCTCGTACACTCTAAAAGGACATTTGGGTCACTAGTCAATTGCTTGTCCTCAATGGTAGTTTCATGGATATTCATGTAAGTAATTTCATACAGCACTAATTTGAGTTGTAGGTGTTAATCTCTAAGTGTATTATATCATTACAAAATGACTGGTTTCTAACTAGCCCTAAGACATTCACAAATAAAATTCAAATGAGATGTCTTGAACTGGACCCCTGGGAAGTCTTGACAAAATATCCAAATGTCAAGCTGTCATTCTGCCATGTTTCTTTCCAGTGATTTATCACCAGCTCCCCACACACTCTAGACACTTGGCTCCTTGTGGCCATCTTCATCACTCTGTCGATGGCTTGTTTTTACTTTCTCATGCCTCTCAGCTAGATGCTAAGCTCCCCCAGGGGAGGGTTTATTTCCTTCTTCTGTGCATCCACCTTTGAGCACACAGCATACAACTGGAGCTTAGAGAGGATTTCTTAGTAATAAGCCAGTTAAGTAAGAAAGAATAGTTTTCTGAAGAATCATCCTCCTGTTGTGACCTGTCACAGTTTGAGATAAAATGGGCAAGGTAGAGACTATATCACAGTGACTGAACAAATAGTGTTGAGAGGAAGATGAGACTCACCTCGGACTCTGAAGGCGAGGAGAGTTTTGGCAGGAAGGCCTATAGACAAGCATTCTCTTCACGGCTCAGAGAATCTGAAGGGTGTGCAGAGAAAAGGCTCACAGAACCACAGTCACAGCTCCAGCGCAGAGGAAACTTGAGCCGTAAAACAGCCGAGCATCAGAATAAAGCAAAAGAAAAGGTGAATGGACCCGGCTTCTGCAACACAGAGTTCATTAATAGATCTCCTTGTCCTTTCTGCAAGGCCCAATTCCACAAAGGGAGAGCCTGTGGCCTCCAGCTCTTCATGGGTATGACTCTTCATGTCAAGAAATCAAGTTTCTATTTATAATAGCCAGAAGCTGGAAAGAACCCAGATGCCCTTCAACAGAGGAATGGATACAGAAAATGTGGTCCATCTACACAACGGAATATTACTCAGCTATCAAAAACAATGACTTTATGAAATTCGTAGGCAAATGGTCAGAACTGGAAAATATCATCCTGAGTGAGGTAACCCAATCACAGAAAAACACACATGGTATGCACTCATTGATAAGTGGCTATTAGCCCAAATGCTTGAATTACCCTAAATGCCTAGAACAAATGAAACTCAAGACGGATGATCAAAATGTGAATGCTTCACTCCTTCTTTAAAAGGGGAACAAGAATACCCTTGGTAGGGAATAGAGAGGCAAAGATTAAAACAGACACAGAAGGAACACCCATTCAGAACCTGCCCCACATGTGGCCCATGCATATACAGCCATCCAATTAGACAAGATGGATGAAGCAAAGAAGTGCAGGCCGACAGGAGCTGGATGTAGATCTCTCCCGAGAGACACAGCCAGAATACAGCAAACATAGAGGCGTATGCCAGCAGCAAACCACTGAATTGAGAATAGGACCCCGTTGAAGGAATTAGAGAAAGGACTGAAAGAGCTTGAAGGGGCTAGAGACCCCCATATGTACAACAGTGCCAACCAACCAGAGCTTCCAGGGACTAAGCCACTACCCAAAGACTATACATGGACTGACCCTGGGCTCCAACCTCATAGGTAGCAATGAACAGCCTAGTAAGAGCACCAGTGGAAGGGGAAGCCCTGGGTCCTGCTAAGACTGAACCCCCAGTGAACTAGATTGTTGGGGGGAGGGCGGCAAGGGGGGGAGGATGGGGAGGGGAACACCCATAAAGAAGGGGAGGTGGGAGGGGGATGTTTGCCCGGAAACCGGGAAAGGGAATAACACTCGAAATGTATATAAGAAAGACTCAAGTTAAAAAAAAAAAAAAAAAAAAAAATCAAGTTTCATGCAAGTTGCTCCCAAGATGCTGACTGGGGAGTGGGCATGGCCTTCAGCTGTCTTTGGTGTTCCAGCCAGAAAGAACTCAGTTGTCATCGCGGCCTACAGTATCTGCCACAACGTGGGATGATCCTCTTAGGAAGACGCCTTTGATTGTCATCCAGAAAGTGTGGGAGCCAAATTCTGACACAGAATTCCTTACCACAAGATATAAGAGGCTGAGACGCCAGTGGTGAGAAGGTTCAGTTTGGTCCACAGAGCTGGGTTACATCATCCAGGGATTTATAGCTTTATCTTTGACCATTAATAAATTAGACTGTCACTTTCTGTGCTGAGTTCATACGCTTTAGTGTCTAGGAAAATGTGTAACCTCTGTTATCCTTTCACACCATAGAGATGGCCACCCCATGGGGAATATGTTGTTCTTTACTGCTCTCCATCCAAATTTCCCAGTTGCCTCTCTTTCTTTAAGCTCATATAGACTTCAGTGCAACTTCCCTAGCTCTGTAGAATTTCTTTTAAACTGCTTTTTTTTTTTACGCAGAATCATACTAATACCCAGGCTGTATTTGAGCACACGGTGTTGCTCAAACTGGCCTTAAACTCGCAGCATGCCTCAGACTCCCAAGTGCTAGGATTCTGGACACTTTGTAGCATAGCCAGTTACTCTATAGCTCTTATTTCTTTAAGTTTATTCCATTTATAAAGGAAATATAGAGCATCACTTCAGAACTGAATTTAATTTTTAAAAATGATGGAGTTAAGAAAAAGCAGAAAGAAGAGAAACAGAGAGACTGTTGGAGTAAAGATTTGGTTCATGCCTCTCTTAATTGTTAATTCCCAGTGGTCTCTTCTGCTTGTCCTTTAATGAGAGAGAAGATGATCTATGCTTCGACCTAGAATGAACTTGGGGTGATAGATTGCCTGACCATTTGATAATTACATTCTATGTGTGTAAAGGAAGCTTCCCCGGCCTGCACTGAAAGCTAAGCTTGGTTGATTCCCAATTCCCACAAAGGCCAGAGGCAGCACTCTGTGTGGCTTGAAATGCCAGTGTTTCATCTGCTTTAAAGGATGCTGTGTTTGGTAAATTCTTTGTCCTGGAATTCACAAAAAAGGTCTCATACCTTGATGCAGAATGCACATTTGGAAGCAATTATCCAGCCTTGTGAGCTGTTTCTGTTTAGTGCCATGTGTTCACTAACATCAAAGGACATTTTCCTTTGAAAACAAAATGCAAGCAGGCCAAAGAAAATATACCTTCTGTCCTACCACGAATAAATAATCATCTGTAATTGGTTCCCCTACATTTTTCCAACACCTTGTATGTAAAAGAATTGTGAAGACTCACATGTCAGTGTCCCCCAGCATCAGAATTTTGAAGCTGTACTGGCAGTAAGATGATATTGGGAACTATTAACCTTAGATGAAGCTGGGGCCCTCAGCATGGAGTTAGTGACCTCATATGAGGAGGAGACTGGCATTTGTGTTCTGGTCTGAATGTGGAGTGTGCACTGCAGGCTCATGTGTTTGGACACTTGGTCCCCAGCTAATGGTTCTGTTTTGAGAGGTCATGGAGCTTTCACAGGTGGGATATTGCTGGAGGAAGTGAGTCACCAGAAGCAAGAGGAGACCTTGAGGTTTATAATCCAGACACACTGCTGATGTTGCTTGGCTAGAAGTGTGGGTAGGGTGAGCAGTTTTACATTTATATATTCCAGCCCCTCCTCACCATGATGGACTGTATCCCCTCAAACCATGAGCCAACATGGAACCAGAAAATGTTGGCCAGGTAGCAATTTTTGTTTAAAACAAAACAAAGCAAAACACCCCACATGACCTCTATACCACATCTAGGCTTTCATATTAATTATAACATGGTTTTAAGTGCAAAGATTGATTTTAAATCTAAAAATATCAGTGACAGTCATTAACTTTCTTGAAATAGCTTCAAATGTAAAATCTCCAATTCTCTGTCTCGCTGCTTATTTAAAAAAGCATAGCACATCTGATGCATTCAAGACCAACCAGGAAAAATTTAATGCAGTTTTACTACGTTAGCAACTAATGGGAAAGATTCCTCCTTCAAAGAAACAAAAGAAGGAGGTCGTGGGCTGGCTAGATGAGTGGCAGTTGAGAGAGTATACTGCTTTGGCAGAGGGCCTGAGTTTGGACCCCAGTTTGCCTCACACCTGCCTGTAACTCTAGCCCCAGGGGTTCTGACACCCTCTTCTGGTCTCAGTGGGCAATATATAGCATCTCTTGTTTAAAAAAAGAAAGAAAGAAAGGGATCTCTGCTTCCAGGATATTGCAGGTCACACCAACCCAACCGCTAATGAGGCCCCAGCTGCCACACCTTCCCTAACATAACACTGTGAGGGAAATGTATCCTCCTCTACCCAAGTTATCCCATTGAATATTTTGCCCCAAAGGTGGATACCCAGGGCAAACTCTTCCTTCCCTTCATCCTCTGTTCTCTGACTGCAAAGCTTCCATCTCCTGAAAGGACAGGAGCAAATGTAAGTGAAGAATCCTCTAAGTTCTCAGGATAACCAAGTCCACATTTGGACGACTAAACGCACATGGTAGGCAATGACAGCAAGGGCTGGTCCAGGCTGTCAAAACCCTGTTCTTGAGCAAAACCGGAATGTCATTTTACTGACTCTTCTTTTTCTTCCCCCAGCTCAGAGAAATAGCACCGCTCTACTTTCTTCTTAAAAATAGGAGGTAGGAGCATGTAGCTGGTTTGATTCCTTGACATTTTCCAGGAAACCACTGCGAACTCTTGGAGTGTGGTACTGGACACATCAGAGGCCTCTGTCTGGCTACTACTACTACAGCTGCTACTAAACTGCTTGCCATTGAACAACGGATACTTTGTTGGAGCACCTGCAAATCTCACCATCAAGATATAATTTGTTTACAGGAAGTAGATCTGAATCAATTTGAATGAGTTCTTAGAAAGAAAAAACCATAAAACCAAAACAGTCCTCAGGATCTCAGCTCGAGTCTTGGGGCCAGAATCGCTATTTGCATGCTGCCCACCACCGCAGTCAGAGGAAAGTCAGTTGATGCTGCCCACCACCGCCAGAGGAAAGTGCTGCCCACCACCGCAGTCAGAGGAAACCGCAGTCAGAGGAAAGTCAGTTGCATGCTGCCCACCACCACAGTCAGAGGAAAGTCAGTTGCATGCTGCCCACCACCACAGTCAGAGGAAAGTCAGTTGAGAGCCATGCTGCCCACCACCGCAGTCAGAGGAAAGTGCAGCTGAGAGCTATTGCCTCTTGCTTCAGGATGTGAGACTGTAGTGTGTACTGAGGTGTTTGATGAAATAAGTGTAAAACTTGGCAAAGGCTTCGATGGTAGCCCAGTCAGTGGGATGCCTACTGTGTAATCAGGAGGAGTTCAGATGCCCAGCACCCACAGGAAGAAAAAAAAGCCAAGTGTGGTGAGACACAGTTGGAGTGGTGGGAGTGGGAAGATGGTCAGACCCACGGGGTTCACTGTCCAGCCAGCGCAGGTGAGGGGATAATCAATGAGAGACCTATCTCCAAGAAGGTGGAAAACCAGACATGGTGCTGCCCAACTATAATCCCAACACTCCAGAAGGTGCCTGAGGCAGGAGGATCAGGAGTTCAAGTTCTAACTGGCCACGTAGTCACTTCCAAGCTCGCCTGAGATCCATGAGACCCTGTCTTTTAAAAGCAATTAAATTTAACTTAAAAGGTGGAGCTCAACTGAAGAAGACACTGAACATTGACCTCTGAACTCCATAGGTGCATGCAGACACATAAGTGCACCCACCTACACATTCATACACCTACAGGAATTTGTGCATATGTCACATACAAATACATACATAAAATAAGTCATTTCAAAATGTAAAAATAGGGCTGGAGAGATGGCTCAGTGGTTAAGAGCACTATCTACAGTTCCAGAGGTCCTGTGTTCAATTCCCAGCAACCACATGGTGGCCCACAACCATCTGTAATAGGATCCAATGCTCTCTTCTGGTGTGTCTAAAGTTAGTGACCATGTACTCATATAAATAAAACAAATAAATCTTTTTTTAAAAAACATAAAAATAAATAAAACTAAATGTCTCTTGTGTCTATGCATCTATGACAGAGAAAGTCATAGATTATCTCCATGAATACCTAGAAACACCATATGTGATGGTTTGCATAGGCTTTGCCCAGAGATTGGCACTATTAGAAGCTGTGGCTTTGTTGGAGGAAGTCTGTCATTGTGGGGGTGGGCTTGGAGACCCTCCTCCTAGCTACCTGAGGATGCTCAATCTGTTCCTGGTTTCCTTCAGGTGAAGATATAGGATTCTCAGCTCCTCCTGCACCATGCCTGTGTGGATATTGCCATGCTCCTGCCTTGATGATAATAGACTGAGCCTCTGAACCTGTGAGTCAGCCACAATTAAATATTGTCCTTATAAGACTTGCTTTGGTCATGGTGTATGTTCACAGCAGTAAAAAACCCTAACTTAATACACCATGTCTGCGTGTGTGTGTGTGTGTGTGTGTGTGTGTGTGTGTGTGTGTGTGTGTGTGTTTAATGTAAATGTCACAGGATTCACACCAGCTCCTCCTTGGACACTCCAAAGAAGCAGTCTGTAATGTGACCATTTCCTCCATGCTGGATATGATCATCACCATCAAGAACCAAATAGCTGTGAGGACGTCACAGCACTGGGCCCACTGACTAGTAATGCTTCCATAGAGGGAAGAGGGAGGGTGATGAGTCTTACACGAGGCCTTCATAAGAGCCTCGTGGGACTCTCTCCTCCCCAAGCGTCTAATCTCCAATACATTAGAGGTGGACAGCAGTCTATAGTGGGACCTCTCATGGTGTATCTGCCCATAAGCCACACAGGGACTTCTTAGTGGCACATTTCCCTTAGGCACCCACGCTCCTGTGAGTAACCTCAACAGACTCATTGGTCCACCAAGGTGACCTGGAATGGAATCCTTTGCTCTGTTGGGGCCCTCTCTGTCTGGGCTGAATAGCTATCTCTTTATATATCTTTGAAAACCCCACACAACACAGCCCAAGAGCAAATATAGGTCAATCTGTGCACTTGACTATCATCAGATCTAATTTTGGTAAGAGGCTCCATGACAAGACTCATGGAGTTTTTCTGTATTAATTTTTGTTAGTATACAAAATAATAGGTGGGTTCCACTATGACATCATCATGTGCAGTGCTTATTGATCCCACACTACCTCTTCTTGACCCTCCTCTCCTACCTGCTGCTTCCCTTCTTGTCTCTAAACAACTCCCTTTACACTTATGTGTAGACAGACAAAAAGATGATTGATTGGTAGACAGACAGACAGACAGATTCCACATATGAAAACGAACGTGATATCTGGACTTTCTTTCCTCCATTATTTGCTCTTATTCTTTCCCTCCTCCAAATCCCCTTTCTCTTTCCTAATAGTGCTCTCTCTACTTACATGTCACATGTGTGTATGTGTGTGTGTGTGTGTATTTATACATAAGTCTAGATTCTGATGCACACAAGAGAAACTGTGAACTATTTGTCTTTCTGACTTTATTCACATGACAATGTTCCCCAATGTCTTCTGTCTTTCTGCAAATAACAACATTTCACTCTGATTCACAGCTACGTAAAACCCCATGGGGGACTAGCACCATATCTCCTTCATCCATTCACCCACTGATGGGCATCAAGCTGGTACTCATTCTTATCAGAAGCATGTGTGCCCAAGAGTGAGGTAGGACTCACACACCCTTTTAGCCTGTGTAACAGAGCACCTTAGCTTGCTAATGTTGATATCATTGATACTCCTTCAACTGTGAGGATGGGTAAGACAGAGGCTTACTGTTGAGAAAGAGGAGGAGGAGGTAGTTGTTCATTCAAACTGCAGCCACTCTGACTTGAACACACATCCTGGCTTGCTCAAGTCCTTAGAAGAGCTTACAGAGAAAGCTGTTTCTAGAACTGGACATGAAGTCCCACCTGAGAATTCACAAAAGCAAACAACTCACCTGCAGTTTTTTGGCCTCTCCAATACCCCAACCATAGCCATTAGGCAGGAGAACTTCCTACACTTAGAGCTGGGATGATAAGCCTTCACGGAGGCATCCAGATAAAAACTCACCTCACCCAGGAATGGGACCAAAGCTTAAACTCTTTGTACTCCCTTCCTGATGCCATGGGGATTGCAAAACTCTTTGTGCTTTTAAGGTCTTCAAAATGAGTGACAAGGTTATCCATTTTCTGGCAGAAAAAAATTAAAATCCATCCTACCACAGGCAGTACTGGAAATGTCTTCATAAGATTACATCCAACCTAGACAGACATGATCTGTGACCAGCTTGTGCTAATGACATGCTGTATTGAATGAAAGGAGGTAGATTACTGCCAGACTTTATTCTCCATCTACTTCTAGGGGTGACGTGGGCACTAGAAGTTAAACAATTTGATTCTCTCGGGTTCAGAAAACTCAGCCCAGACATTGATGCAACTCTAGGTCTCATAAACCATCTGGGTTTTGCAGAAGGGACCCAGGACCTTCATGCAAAAGCTGCAAGAGGAGGGCTGTCTCCGTTCACCTCAATGCTGCAGAGGACCTGCCAGACCTTTACCTTCTGAGGGTCTATCTCCACTAATAGACGGGAACAGTGCTGTGTGTGACCTTATAGCAAGAAAAATGTCCTTACATAGCTACAGAGACACATAGTTAGGTTACATAGCTAGGATCTTGCAACTGTCACCATCATCGTCCAAGAACTGTACTCAAAGCATTAACATTGGTGACTCCATTTCTACTTCCACTAATTGCTTTTCTTTTCTTTTCTTTTTTTTTCTGCTTCCCATGACCCAGAGGCATTTTCTTCTTGTTTTGATCCCAGTGGCAGATATAAAAAGGGTGGTCACAGTGCTGGTCAATCAGCATCCAAAGATGTTGCCATGCATTGGAGAGCCAGCTTCAAAGCTCTGGGTTATCATTCAAGCATTGGAAAGCACCCTTCAGCTCCTTCATTCAAATCCCCTCAAAGCATCAGACCTTCCAGGACTGAGACAATGGCTCAGAAGCCAAAGCACTTGCTACAGAAGCATGAGGACTCAGGTTCTGATTCCCAGAACCTACATAAATACAGGTATGGTTGCACAAATCTATTAATCCCAGGGCTCCTGGAGCAAGGTTTGGAAGGTAGAATCAGGAGCAAGCCTAGAAGCCCACAGGCCAATCAGCTCAGCATGCACAGTGAACCACAGATCATGTCTTAAACAGGGTAGAGGTCAAGGACCAACATCCAAGATGGTTACGCGCGCACGCGCGCACACACACACCTTCTGATTTCTGTGGCTTCTCAGATGAAGACATTGGCATATTTTCTTTGCCCACAAGTCTTAACTAAAGTGAGTCCATAGAAAAGCCTGAGATGTGCTCCAGGGCAAAAGAGAGCTCAAGTACAGAAGTTAGCTCACTAGTCCATCACCATGGAAAGGACTCCTTTCTAGAAGGCTACTGCTGGAAATCAAATTTGGAAAGGTGAAGTGCCTGCTATGGTAAACTGGAAGTGTGTGGTGCCATCTGAGGAATCGTCAGCCACCAGGTTGACAGATATCAGCTCAGGCACCCAGCACTGCTGTCTCCACTAAAGGATAGATTTTTAGACTCAGATGCTTACCACTCCAGAACACCCAAATACTAATAAGCCCCACTGGTGGGGCATGTGGACAAGCAGAATTACTGCAGCTTTGTATGGAGCTAAGCTCCATGCTTGGGAGGCAATAGTTGGTGTGTTGTGAGGATTACCGGGAACAATGGGGAGCACGAAGAGTAACAATCATGAAGAGTCTGACTGCAAACACTGCAACTCCAGTTCCAGCGGATCCAGAACTCTCTTTAGGCACTGCATGCCTGACTGCACATCTGTGGTACACATGTATAAGTAGATACCTTTGGAAGACCCAGGAATCTTGGTCCCAGTGTCAGCAGAGGATGGCAACAGGGCAGATGAGTCAATAGCAAGAAGTGACGTTAAGCAGACAAAACACCAATGCTTTCCCCTTGAATTACTTTATGTCTGAATACTGTCAGAAAGGGCCACCCTCTCTGGAGGAAAGGTTTCCCACACTCAGCCCACTCTGAAAAAATAACCCCAGAGTCCCCTCATACCCCCCAGAGGTGTGTCTCAATCAACTTGGGAATGAGACCAACCGTCCCTACTCAGAGAATGCCTGGACCTTTAGGGGATTATCAACACCACCTCAGAATTCATCTGATTCCTAAGGACCCAAATCATCTTAATGATCTAATAATCATCACAAGGGAAGGGGGCTGTGTCAATCAACCTGCAAACCGGGTTTCAGCTCAAGTCCAGATTACAGTGAACCCAAAAGGTACAAGGAAATGACTATTCATTTCCCCACACCCTGAGTGAACAACTAGAATGTTGCCACATGGTGCATGTTACAAGGACAGGATTCCACACTGGCACACAGAGCAAGAGCTGCTGCTGTCGGGAAAGACTGAGCCCATCGCCCTTGCTCTGCTAGGACAGTAAACCTCCAACTATACCATGTCCTAAGTTGCAGACCGCAGGCGTCATCCACAGCTTCAGAGCATGTTCAAGACCAGCTTGAGCTGCATGATATTCTGCCTCAAATAACCGAAATAAAATAAAATGTGCAGTTCTGACCCATTTACTCACCCAAATGGGCACTGGCAATAAGGAAGTGGCTGTGGAAAGCTAGGACCCCAAAGCAAACTGCTCTGTCGCTTGGGCCTTATGACCCAGAATCTCCATGATGCATGAAATCTCCATGGAAACCAGCAGGATTGTTCAAAGACTCTGACTTGCTTCAGTGACGGCAGCATCCTGCAGGGCTGGGAGGCTTCAGAACACAGCACTGTCCTGGCTGTCAGCTAAACATTCTCCACTGCAGAAATGGCTCCAAGATTATAGCTGGGCCTGCTAAATACTGAACACCTGACCATGGCTCACCCTGGGCTGTGTGTGCCTGAGCTGTCATTTTGAATGGGATGTGGTAGGACACGGTACCTCCCAGGGCTAGGAATTTCAAGTTCCGAGATGTATGTTTATGCGTACTAATGGTTTTCTGAATCCAAGCTGAGCAGTTTCAAAGACACAGCACATCATGCAGATGCCTCAGTCTCACCAATACCCAACCCTCATCTTTGCATTCCTGCCTCAAGCCAACCTATAAAACCAGCCTATTCTATTTTCTATCTTCCTGAGGAACACCATGGATTTGTTTTGGCTTACAGTTTATAGTCCATCACTGAGCGAAATCAGGGCAGAAACTCAAGACAGTAGCCTGGAGACTAAAGCAAAGACCACAGAGGAGTGCTGCTTACTATGTTCTTTTTGGTTGACTCCAATTTCATTCTTTTATGCAATTCAGGACCACCTACCCAAGGGTAGCACTAACTACAGTGGTCTGGACCCTCCCACATCAATTATTAATCAAGAAAGCACCCCCAAGCCTCATAGACTTGCCTACAAGATAATCTGATAGAGGCAGCTTCTTAATTAAGGCTTTCTCTAGCTGAATGCCTTTAGTTTGCTTCAAGTTGACAAATACTAATGACCACAGACACCTAATGGGGATTCCTTCTCAGCCATTGACTGAAGAGAGAAATGGACTCTGGCCCTGCTGGCGGATGGTTCCAAGCAATACAGGAACAGGAAATGGGCTAATAGCCCACTCAGTGGTGCTCTGAAAGACAGAAGAGAACTTCAGTCAACACACTGTCTTCTGAGAAGAGGTAGTCAGAGGCAGAGACTTCAACTGATTTTGGAAGAGGAGACAATGTCACAGCAGTTGGTCAGGGACTTGGAGAGAACAAGACTGGGAGATTAGCAACCAGATATGAGGGTGGCTCTGTGAATACTGATAGATGTGGAGACATGTAGGCGTGTGACTGGGTTTCCTCCACAACAGAGGCTATGGGTGGTTAGGCAGGTGTGAGCAGACACTTGCCCAGTTGCCTAGCATACAGAAGAGGCTTTAATACTAGGGGTGGAGGTACTACAAGTATCTGTTAATGGGAGCTTCTTTCCACTGAAGCTGGTCTAGCTACCATTGCTGTTTAAGCTCTCAACACAAAGACCAACATTGGACAATGAATCATGGGACTTCTCCCTGGGGAGATCAGCAGTTATCTGGTTGTCATTAATTGGTCTTGACCTCTCCCACAAAAAGGAGTCATGATTTTAACCTCATAATATAGAAATGAATTACTCTCTGTACACAAATACTTCACTGGTATGAATATGTATGTGTTTATGTAATGCAATAGAAGTATAATAATGGGATCATGCCCTTGATGGTCTAATGAAGAGCTTAGCCCTAGAAATGGCAGGCCCATGAGAATCCAATGGCCCAGTAGAATGTTTTCCTGAAGGCTCAGGTATGATGTCACTTAAAGGATATCCTAAGTGGTTCTTTCTCGTAGGAAGCACTCTATACTTAAACTGGTAGACTACTGCGTCCTTTCATCATGCTTAGACCTGATCCCAAGATTAACTGGATGAGATGAAGTTAACCTCCTTCACCATTAGCACTGGTGGTCACCTTGCAGAACTCCAGGTATCCATTGCTATCTAGTTAAGTTGGAGATGTTAGTTCTCAGGGAAAGAGTTCTTCTACAAGGGACAAATACAATAGTTACATTACAAGCACCCTTGTTCTTGTTGAGGTCCTTGTGTCTTCTCAACTAATGAAGAAGGGTTCTGATGGTTGATTTCAGGTAACTGGATTACTGCTATATAAAGAAGAGAAAAGGATACTTCTTGAAGCTAGTAGTTCTGTGGATTGTCTAATATTTTCTTATTACTAACTACTAAGAATTTGGATCCATTAGGAATCAAGATGTAGGTCATGCTCCCTATACTGACCAATTATGTGTGTCAACTTGACACAAGCTGGAGTTATCACAGAGAAAGGAGCCTCCCTTGAGGAAATGCCTCCATGAGATCCAGTTGAAAGGCATCCTAGCGATCAGGGTGGGAGGACCCATTGTGGGTGGTGCCATCCCTGGGCTGGTGGTCTTGGGTTCTATAAGAGAGCAAGCTGAGCAAGCCAGAGGAAGCAAGCCAGTAAGTAACATCCCTCCATGGCCTCTGCATCAGTTCCTGTTTCCTGACCTGCTTGAGTTCCAGTCCTGACCTCCTTTGGTGATGAACAGCAATGTGGAAGTATAAGCTGAATAAACGTTTTCCTCCCCAACTTGCTTCTTGGTCATAATGTTTGTGCAGGAACAAGACACTACCAGATAACCAAAACCTCAACCAGCTTAGGTTCTGAGCTGAAAGGAGGAAGATAAAATAGGCTAGAAAGAAGATTGTTTGGGCAGGAACGTTCTTGTGTTAGGATATAATACAGATAGTAGAGAGAGCCTGTGTACCTGTGTCTTTCACCAGGTGTCCCCTAATGTCAACACCTTTCATTGCTGGAGGACATTTTTCAAACCAAGAACCCAGTGTTGGTCCATTGCTAGTAACTAACCCTCAAGCTTGACTCCTGTTTCAATGCTCCTCCATTAATATTCTAGGATTCAATCCAGAATGTGGCTTCTGTTGTCACATCTCCTCAGTCTCTCAGCCCCATTTGCTTTTCATGATCTTGACAATGACAAAGGGAAATCATCATAAATTTTGAAAGACGTCCCTCAGTTAAGGATTTTCTGTTGTTTTTTCCTTCGTGTTTAAACTTGGATGTTGTCTCCTGCAGTTGTGGATTTAAGAAAGAATGCCACCAAGTGTCTTTCCTGTTAGACCATTATCACAGGGGACAGAGCTGCCACATAGTATCACTAGTGATAGATGTTACCCTTCATCCTCTGGTTAAAGTCATGTGCACCAGCTTCACCACTGCCAAGTTGCTACTGTTTCCTTTTCTCTGTGTGTGAGTCACAAAGTCCAAATCAACCTTAAAAAATGGGATAGAGAGAATGGTATGCTTCCTCTCAAGAGGTGGCCAGTGTCCACAAATGCCATCAGGAATTGCTCTGTGAGAAGAGCTGCCATGGGCTGGGAGATGGCTCATCTGTTAAAGCACTTACCACATGACCAAAGCGTAAGGACTCAGATAAATGCCAAAAAGGTGTGTAATTACAGGAGCTCTCCTGTAATTCCAGCCTCAGGAAGGAGGAGACAGGAATGCCCACAGCAAGTTGACAAGGAGACTAGACACAGTAGCAAGCTGTGGATTTGATGGAGAGATCCAGCCTCAGCTAACAAAGTGGAAGAGTGATGGGGGATGATTCCTAACATCAACCTTGGGCATCCATGAGTGTGCACTTATGCAGGGAAATTGAAACAGACAAACAAGGAGAGCTATATTTACATCTACTAATCACCCATCTCTCCGTAGGCCTTCATCTGTATTTCAGGTTGTCATTAAAAAGTAAGTCAATTGTGTATTATACAGACATTTCCTCCGGGAGAAAATCTCCCATATTGGAGGGAATCTCATTAAGACATGGGATGTTCGGGTTGGGGATTTAGCTCAGTGGTAGGCGCTTGCCTAGCAAGCTCAAGGCCCTAGGTTGGTCCCCAGCTCTCTGAAAAAAAAGAAAAAAAAAAGACATGGGATGTTCTAAAGGAAGGTAAACATTCCATCCTTCAAGGAAGCTCACTGATCTCAAAGTAAACAATTCAATGGTTTCAGGAAGTCCCTGAAAATGACAATTGTCTAGGCCCCTCCTTCCCCAAGTGAACAGAAGCAGGAGACACTCTGGGAGAAGCTGAGCTGCCCAGAAGTGACAGAGACCACCCCAGCCACCCAGAAGAGTCTCAGACATATTAAGTGCCAGGAAGAGACACTCTCCAACCTTTTGAGCTGCCTGCAGGCCGTGCAGTGTGCTACAGGTCCCCAACTTTGTGATCTGTCACCCATGCTGAGGAGGGTTTTGGTGACGTAGCTGTCCTTGAGTCATTACTGTTCCTGTACATAACCTCTCATTCATATTACCCTAAGTGAGCCCAATGCTCTCCTTAGTTCACTGAGGTGGACTTCAGCGATGTCTTTGCTGATGATAGTGGCTATCATCCAGGGTGAGTGAGCACATTTGCCCACATCTCCCCAGGAACACTCACACAAATGCACAGTGCTGCATGCCTTTTGTCCCAGCACTCAAGGGGCAGAAACAAGTGGAGCTCTGTGAGTTCCAGGCCAGCCTGGTTTACATAATCTATTCAGGTTAGCCCAGGTTACATAGTTGGACAGAACCTCAAAAGGAAAAAAAATAAGTTATCTATTGGCTGCTTCAAATTGCACTTACTCCTTTTGTATTTCATATTGCTCCATTCTTGTCCATGGGGAGCTACTTCAGCCTCTTTGTCTTTTACGGGGAGAGCCTGGCACTTATGTAGCCAGTGTCACCTGATGAGGCCAAAACGTAGCAGTTACTACTATGGATATTTGGATGCTCACACGTGAATGTGGATGCCAAGAAAGTGGTACCATATGGTGTTAAGCTACTACCTGTCATCGCCAAAACCTCCCTTCTATCCTGGGCTCTACAAGGTAAGAACTCAACTCCTGCAAATGCTATTTCCCCTGTCAGTGGACTTGCTGCTAGATTCTGCCAGTAGGAGGCAGTAGAGGGAGATCAGCTGGAAGGAGAAGGATTCTGCCCCCTCCTTCCTGCCAGCCCTGTGTAGTAATGACCCTTCATCATAGTGGCTGAAGTTACTTCAGCCTCTAGACACTTTCCAACTTCAGGGCCTGCATTGCATTATATTACACATGACATTGCATGACATTACATGCTATCTCATGTACCTGGTATGGACTGTGTGGATGGTGTCAGTCCTGGCTGCACAGAGGGTATCCTCCAAGCTCCCAGTTTCTTACACCCTTACCCTCTTCTCTCCTTTACTTTTACAGTTTCATGTGCAGCCTGCTCTCTGTATGGAATCAATGTCCACAACACACATCATCTGTGCTTTCTTACTTGGATCCTCGCAGATAAAGAAGTAAAACACATAAGCATACAACTATAATGAGAAGCCATCTGCAAAAGGAAAGTGGTTGCTTTGGTGGGGCCTGCTCACAGGGGCTTCTCTATCTGTCTTCCAGTACTTCTGAAGTCCCGCCGTGACAGGACTTCATAAGCCTCTGTCCTTTGCAGAGGCATGGTACAGCATGTACCCAGAGCAGACTACCTCCCACACGCAATGATAGGTAAGGGGGCCAATTTATGTAACGTGCGGGTAATTGCCAGGTGGGTGGGGACAGAGTGTGAATTGCTGGAAAAGAGCGTAAACAGAATCCTGAGAGAGATAGTTATCTAGGGAGAAATGTTTTCTGGAAACAGAAAAGGCCATTGCAGGGTTCAAAGACAGCAGACGCATTTTACTACATCAGAAGCTCTTATTTATAGAAAGCAGGGTGATGACTCAGTCGGTCAAGTGCTGGCCAAGCAAACGTGAGAACCTGGGTCTGGATGCCCAGCACCTGTGTAAACGGTGAGTAATCACCACTTATCCATAACCCCATGCTAGAATGGCGGCAACACACATGGGCCCGCAGCAATCTCTGGCTAACCAGCCTAACCTAATCTGTGACGTGCAGGCTCAGTGTGGGGATCCAAGTAAGAAAGTTCCCAAAAAGAAGGAGGAGAGCTATTAAAAAGGACACACGGCATAAACCTCTGGCCTGTATGAACATGTTCTCTCTCTCTCTCTCTCTCTCTCTCTCTCTCTCTCTCTCTCTCTCTCTCTCTCTCTCTTCTCTCTCTCTTCTCTCTCTCTCTCTCTTCTCTCTCCTCTCCCTCTCCCTCCTCCCTCTCTCCTCTCTCTCGCTCTCTGTCTCTCTCTCTCTGTCTCTGTCTCTGTCTCTCTCTCTGTCTCTCTCTCTCTCTCTCTCTCACACTCACACACACACACACACACACACAAATACTATGTTTTTTTTACTCCTTACCATTTGTAAAAAGGGGTACACAAAAGAAACTCAGGTGGACATAAGAGAAGCAAATGGACTCTCAGAACTTTCTCCAAAAATGCTACTCTGACTCATTCTCGGAAACGTCAAGGCAGACATCAGCGCCCTCTGCTGGTCAGGATGCAGAGCACACCGCAGACTGAATAGCTTTGGATTGAACCACCCAAACTGTCTTTTGAAGACCCAACTCTCAGCCCCTCTGACTGTGGCTGCTTAATGCTAAAGTGAGATCTTTGGGATGGGCCCTAATCGAAGATGTCTAGTGTCCTTAGCCGATGAAGCAAACAGGCATAGGCAGAAGAAAGAGATCGGTACCCAAGCCATGTACAGTTAGGGAGACTCAAAAGAATCCCACCCAGCCAGGGCCTCGGCTTCAGACTAGACTCTCTGGAGATATGATAAAATAATTTCCTGTGGGTTTTCATTGCATTTTTATTTACTCACGTAGGAACGGTTGTGTGCCACAGCACATGTGGATGTCAGGGAACACGTTTCTGAAGTTGGTCTTCTCATTCCACCATATGGACCCCAGAGATCAAACTCAGGTCATCAGGCTTAGGAACAAGAGTTTTTACCCACTGAACCATTTTGTTGGCCTGTGTTTCTGTTCCTTAGCCTAGTCTGTGGCGTCTTCTTATGGAGACCTCATCAAACTAATAGTTTGAGTACTTCGGTCACAGCCCCTCATGCTAAGACCCCACTCCAGAAGAATACATTTCTAGACAGAACTGGGACCCAAGTCTTTACCAGGTCTTCTGTGCTGAGTGGACTGAGATAGACAAAGAATTCCCTGTAAGGAGCATGTGGCAGTGTGCCTTAGTGGAAAGAGCCTACCTGGAACCCATGTTCTAAATGCTAACCACAGCATTCCCTGCATGAGAGAGACAGCAGCACACAGGGCCCTTATGTTTCCTTCTTGATGAAATACGGCCAGTACTCATGTACTAATAAAACCATGCTCCAAAAATGTTCTTCTAAAGTACACATTCGATAGTAAAAAGTAGACTGTGACTCAATATATAGCCCAGGCTGGCCTGGAATTCAGAGCAATCCTCCTGCCTCAGACTCACTTATTCAAAATTGTAGTATTGACATTCTAACTCCCAAGTGGTTGTATTTTGAGATTTTCTATCTAAAGACGTAGTAGTTACGATTCATGGGTCATTCTAGAACTCTTTTTACTCTGTTGTTATTCATTAAAAAAAAAAAAGCGGGGGCCAGGAAAATGACTGAGTGGGTAAGATGTCTGATACCAAGCCTGATAACCTGAGTTCAAATCCTGGTCCCCATGATGAAAGGAAACACTGGCTTGAACAAGTTGTCCTCTTACTTTCATATGTACACTGGACACACACATGCACACACCTATATGCATACGCTCACATAAACTAATTAATAAATATAACAATAAGTCACGTTTTTAAAGAAGAGACACCAAAGATGTGTGTCCAGGAAAGTCTATAGAAGTACACAGACAGAAAGCAGCCACATCCACACCAGACAGACAGTCCTCACCAGGAGAGGTAGGGGAATGCCAGGACAATGAGGTAGGAGTGGGAGGGTAGGTGGGGGAGCACCCCATAGAAACAGGGGGATGGGGAGGGGATAGGAAACCAGAAAAGGGGATAACATTTGTAATGTAAATAAATAAAATATCCATTCACCAGAAATAGAATATTGACCTTGAATATTTAGCCTGCAGACACTGAGAAAATAGTTGAATATGAGGCTACTGAGTCAGGATATTGTTATGAAATAGTGTAAGTTGTCAATCCATTCTGAACTCCCCAGTGGTAACATGCACTTCTTGCTACAGCTCACCAAATGCTCTGGATTCCTGAAAGACACACATATACATCCTTATATTTTAAATACCTTAAACAGCTCAATGGGCACTTCCAAGCCTCCCTGTGGCTAGCACACTCTCCCCTCTAATAATCCTGAATTATTACTTTCTAAAATCTATATGTCATCTCTGCTACCCCAGACCAAATCAGGATGGATGGATGGAAGGATGGATGCATGCATGTATGCTTTCTCTCCTGCTCCCTCAAATCTAATCTCTGTGCTTCACCATCATGGCCATTCTAAAAACTCTTCTTTCTCCTCCTCTCTTGCCCAAGAAATTGAAAGTCCTGCCTCTGTCTCCCTGCCCAGCCATTGGCCACAGACAACTTTATTTCACCAATCAAAGCACAGGGGTAAGGACCCTCAATGTCTTACAGGCAGACGCGCCAGTTCCTATGTAATTTGGGGAGCTGAATTAACATGAAAACCATCCACAGCACTGCTGTGCGAGCCCAGGCTGAGCAGCACACTCACAGCAACGCCTTACCTGATAACGCAAGAAGCTAACATCTAAACCAGCAAGTCTCAATCTGTGGGTCACAACCCCTTTGACAAACCTCTATCTCCAAAACTATTTTACTTTATGATTCATAACAGTTGCAAAATTATAGTTACAAAGTAGCAATGAAAATAATTTTATGGTTGGGAGTCACCAGGACATGAGGAACTGTATGAAAGGAACACAGCATTAGGAAGGTCAAGAACCACTGATCTAAACCAGCTCAGGTCCACTTGGCCTACCCCATGTGTCCCTGAATCCAGCCTAGCGCAAGCCTTTGGAACACCCCACTCAGTCTTTTATTTTTGAGGTGCCTCTCCCAACTAACTCCATTCATATTTCCATCTGGTATCATTTTCTTCCCATCTAAAGGATTTGCTTTGACACTTCTGCAGAGTGAGAGTACTATCAATACATTCTCTCAGTAGTTCATGTCTGAAGAATCCTGCATATATATTTTAAATTGTATTTTCAAAAACAACAATGACAACGATGATGACAATAATAATAATAATAATAATAATAATAATAATAATAATAATAATAATAATAAATCTTTACCTAGATTTTTTTTCCTTTGGGCCTTCCTCTTGTGCCAAAATTTTTATTTGTTCTGTGCTCATGTTTCTTCTTCTGGCAGCTTCTTAAATAAAAATTAATAGGGTTTGCTTTCAAGAAGTTTTAAGGGGGAGGGGGAGGGATTAGGGGGATGTTTGCCCGGAAACCGGGAAAGGGAATAACATTCGAAATGTAAATAAGAAATACTCAAGTGAATTAAAAAAAAAAAAGTTTTAAGTTTGCAGAAAAAACAAGCAAGGCTTGTAGAAGGTGTCTTCTACCTCCTTCTGTTTCCCACTACTCGCATCTTGCAGTGATGTGGTGTATGTTGCGGTGGATGAATTAATATTAATGTATTATTGTCACTAAAACCCATGTAAGGTACACTTCACTCCAAGCTGTTTTCCGAACACTGGATGCCGTTTATCTCCATGGCAGAATCATTTTACCAACTGTACTGGCTGGTTTGTGTCAACTTGACACAGGCTAGAGTCATCAGAGAAAGAGCCTCAGCCGAGGAAATGCCTCCATGAGATCCAGCTATAGGGCATCCCTGGGCCGTAGTCCCGGGTTCTATAAGAAAGCAAGCTGAGCGAGCCATGGGAGGGGAGCAAGCCAGTAAGCAGCTCCTACCCCTCATGGCTTCCGCATCAGCTCCTGCCTCCAAGGTCCCGCCCTGCTCGACCTCCTTCAATAATGAACAACAATATGGAAGTGTAAGCCAAATAAACCCTTTTCTCCCCAACTTGCGTTTTGGTCATGCTGTTTCATGAAAGCAACAGAAACCCTAAGACACCTCCTTAGAGTTCCTTTTCCACTTCTCCTTCCCTCCCCTTCCCTCTTGAGTCACCCATCACTGCTCCTTTTATTGGCTTTGTAGACGTGGTTCCCCAGCTGCTTTTCACTCAGTACAGGAGGATCCATACGGTCAAAGAGTTTCCATCTTAACCACTTCTAGATGTTCCTTTCAGTGGCATTATGTGCGTTCACAATTTTGTGCAGCCAGATCTACTCCCCATTCCCCAAACAGAAGCTGAGCTAGGGGCATGTGACAGCCCCAAGCCAGAGAACAAAGGACATCCATGTTTTCTTATAATCGTCAGGGGGTTTGATTATCTTAAGGAGACCTCTTCAACATGCCCAACTTTCAACTCTTTTTTTCACTCTTCATATATGAAATAAATCAAACGCTCCTTTAATTGGACATGTTAATAACCAGTAACAGCTCCAGGCTCTGACAATTTTATGGGTGAGTCCATCTAGACTTTCAAATAGACAATTCTTCCCCTGTGTAAGTAAATCACTGTGCAGCACAGAGCATATGGACACAGGCCCGTGCTGATTTAACAGGCTGCTGTATAGACAGGAAGCTAGCATATGCATCAGAAGATACTTAGAGCAAGTCCAGGTGTAAACACTGCTCAAAATGAAAATGGAAACAGGGTATCAATTTGGTCCTGTAAGTAATGTTGATGCTATGATCTAGTTTGCTTTTCTGTTACTGTAACCAACAGGGACAAAAACCAACATGGGGAAAGAAAAAGTTTACTTGGCTTACAGGTTGCATACATTACATCATCCAGGAAAGCCAAGGCAGGAACATTAGCAGGGATTACAGAGGAACACTGCTTACTGGCTTGCTAAGTTTGCTTCTCTTTTTTTCATTAATCAATTTATTTATTCACTTTACATCCCAATCACTGTCTCACATCCTCCCTGCCCCACCCCCACAGTCCCTTTCTTCACCCCGCATCCCCTTCTTCTCTGAAAGGGGGAAGGCTCTCCCTAGGTATCACCCCACCCTGGCCCATCAAGTCTCTGCAGAACTAGGCACATCTTCTCCCACTGAGGCCAGACAAGTGCCTCAGTTAAGGGAGCAAGATCTACAGGCAGGCATCAAATTCAGGGACAGCTCCCTCCCCACTCCAGTTGTTAGAGACCCTCAGTTTGCTTCTCTTATTCAATCCAGGACCACATTCCCAGGGGTGGCATTGCCCACAGTCAGCTGAGCCCTCCCACATAGATCATTAATTAAGGAAATGCATTCCAAGACTTGCTTATAGGCCAATCTGAGAGAGCCAATTCCTCATCTGGGGGTCCCTCTTCCCAGCTGACTACATTTGTGTCAAATTCACACAACCAAGGAACACATTCAGTCAGAGTTTATCTCTTTCATGGATAAAAAGCTAGGCAGTTCTTCCAATAAGATTTGTTGAAATTAAGCATCTCTTCTTTAAAAAAAAAAACTAACATTTTTATGTTTACTAAAATCTTTACATTTATTTATTTGGGGGTGGGCATTCATGCCAAAGCAAGTATGTGCTGTTTCTCTCCTTCCACCATATGGACTGTGGGGATCAAACTCAGGTTGGCAGGCTTGGCAACAAGTGATGTTATACACTGGAACATCTCACTAATCCAAATTATATTGTCTTAAAATGAAAAGAAAATCTCTGTGAATCCAAGGCATAATTAATCATACAAATGAAATTACTGTATGTGTGTGTGGTCACATGTTGTAACACCACCATGTCCCCTGCCCATCTGTCATACAGGACAATGTTTCCATAAGGTGGCCCCCAGAAAGCACTTTATAGAAATCGACTTTAGGGAATATTGCAGTGATAGATTCCTAACAAGGGGAGAGGAGGGGAAATTGCTGCTGGCTTCTTCATGGCGTTGTCCTAATAGTCCAGACTAAATAGTTCTCACCTAACACAGTGGACAGTGGGTCTTAGGAGGTTTCAATTGCTGACAGCTTGACCTGCCGTCACTCATACAACATTCCACCCACCAACACAGACATCTCCTCTCCGGAATGCTGGGGACACAATCTAAGATGGACCATCCTTAGGGCCATAAAACATAAAACATGGAGCTTAAGTCATAGTAAGCATGTTCTCTAGCCATACAGAAATCACACTGGAAAGATCTGTGGACCTCCCCCTCACTGGGAGCTAAGAAGCAAACTTACTAAAGCCTTGGGGTTAAGTGAACAGGAGTTTCATTTGTAAACATAAGTTTTATTTATAAAAATTTTAGGTTTTTTTTGGAAGACGGTACTTCCTAAAAGGCCTTCCCACAAACTGAACTCCAGGTCTGAACAGCTGCAGCAGTGAATTAACCAAGAAGAAATCACACCAAGTCTGCATGTGCTCTTTCAAACAATGGGAAGGAAAATCTGATAACCTGATATGCTATGAACTCAACACTACATTGACAACAACGCCCAAGGCATTACCACTGAATTCTATGATCTTCCTAAGTAGATGCAAAAATTCTAAAAAGTTTAGTGGCTTGAACCAAATAATGTAAGAGAAGGATGCTACACCATGACCAAAATTGGTTTATCCAGTAATGCACAGTTGGTTTGACATTTGAAAAATCAAATCTTTAGAGTCACCATATTACAAATTTTTAAAAATTCATCTCAATAGACAAAGAAAATATATTGGATAAAATCCAAAGTCTATTACCAATTTTAAAAAAAATCTCAGAAGGCAGTGGGTGGAGGGAAACCCTCATCTTTATAAACCATGGTGTACTCTACAAAAGATACATTGAATCTGGACTGTAAAATACACTCTACAAAAGACACAGTTAGGGGCTAGAGAGATGACTCAGCAGTTAAGAGCATGGACTGGTCTTCTAAAGGTTCTGAGTTCAAATTCCCAGAGACCACATGGTGGCTGTCCTATGCTCTCTTCTGGTGTGTCTGAAGACAGGTATAGTGTACTCATATAAATAAAATAAATTAAAAGAAGAAAAGATACAGTGAATCCACACTGTAAATAATCTATAAAAAGTTATAATGAATCTACACTCTATTAAGCGTAGTCTACAAAAGATACTGGGAATCCACACAGCCCGGATGCTTTGTGTATAAGCTTTCCATCCACTTCTGATCCATACTGTTCTAGGAAATTCGGTCAATGTGATAAGGCTGAAACAGCACCATTGCCAAAAAGAAGTAAAAACATCTTCCTTTGCAGACAACCTGATAGTCTACATGTTTCCAGGAGGGCTTGGAGAAAGGTAATGGAAGACTAGCACGGCTGTAAGATCGGTATTCAGAGATAACAGATATACAGATATACAGAGCTGGAGAGATGGCTCAGCAGATAAAGAAGCTGCCCTCTGGACTGATGACCTGAATTCCACTCCTGGAACCTACATGGTGGAAGGAGAGAGCCAGCTTTTAGGGTTGTCCTCTGACCTCCACACGTGTATGTATATGCATGCAAGTGCGCGCACGCACACCACCACCACCACTAAATAAGGGTGCTGAGGAGCTAGCTCAATGGTTAAGAACATTTGCTTTCGCAGATCACTGTGAGTTCAAGCCCAGTCTGGTCTACAGAGAGAATTCCAGGTCAGCCAGGGCAACACAGAGAAATCCTGTCTCATAAAAAGCAAACAAACCAAAAAGAACATTTGCTTCTCCTACAGGGGACCTGGGTCAGTTCGCAGCCTCAAAATGGCAGCTCACAACCACCTTAACTTCAGTTCAGGGGAACCGACTCCCTCTTCTGGCCGCCACAGACATTACATGCGTGTGCTGCACATACAAAAATCCAGGCCAAAAAAAATTCATACACATAAAATAACTCTTAAAAACATAAAATGTAAATAAATAGCACTGTGTTCAAAACATTAAGTCATAAGATTATGTATACAATGTACCTTAGAATAACATTAAATAAATAAATAATAAATTAGATAAATCTGAAAGGACATTTACTGTCAGTGCATTAAAATGTACATGCTCCACTCTGTTAAGACACAAAACCCTACCCACCCTCATTTCAAAAACATATTGTTCAAAGAAATGAAGTACAGTAATTTTATTTTTAAAAACATATGGAAACCACTTCCTCAGCTAGGTGACCGAGATAAACAAGTGAAGAACGTTAGGAGACTAAGAGATGGTTCATTGGTAAACCGCGTGCCACACAAGTGTGAGAACCCAGTTCAGACCAACAGAACAGGAAAGATACTAGAAAGGGGGAGGGAGAAAGACTAAGGAGGGAGGAAGGGAAGGAAAGAGAAGGAGAAAGAATAGGGGAAGAGATACCAGGAAGACTGAGAAAGGAGGAGGGGGGAAGATTGGGGAGGGAGAGGAGGAGACTAAGGGGAAATGGGGGGATAGAGAAACAGATGGAAGGAGGGAGAAAGGGAAGGAGGGAGGGAGAGAGAGTATCTGACCACAGAACATCACCAGTTCTTAACTTTTTTTTGGTATTTAACATTTTTTTCCATATATTTTTGGTCATGTTTTTCCCCAGCTCTTTCCCAATCCTCCCCATTGGCCCACACTTAAGTTCTTAGTAACAGTGCCTGCATCCTGTTAGAGAACAAGCTTATTGCCCGGAGACCATCTGAGACTCTGGGCCAAACGACTCGTACTCGGCGACTTCTTAGCTGAACAACCTACTTCTGGGTCATACCACCTCCCTGAACGCCCGGGTCGTTTTTTGTTTTTTGTTTGTTTGTTTGTTTGTTTGGGGTGGGGTGTTTGTTTTTTGATCCCACACCTAGGCACTGCTAGCTCCAGAGCCTCAGAAAGCTCAGGCGTGCCTCTAGCATGCTGGCTGTCTGCTTCTCAGGCTCGTGCAATGCCGCCATCTAAGGGCCAACTGCACACAGTGCACAACCGAGGGATTTGTTCTGAATTCCCTAATCAACAACTCTGACTTCTGTCCACCAGGTCTCCATGAAAATGGAGCTAAGGACACCAGGCAAAGGGCTTGTTGTTCTTAGGATGACCCTGAGAGCTAGGATGCTCATTCTGGAAATGTGGGACGTGCCAGTATTTCTGTTTTTCAATACTACCCTATGTTTTATAAGGCGACCCATGGACACTTAGCACCTGTTAGTGGAAGAAACTGTTAAGTGTTATGGGCAAGGAAAACAACATGTTTCTATCCTCAAGGATCTGATAGTCACATATAAAATAAAATGAGATCATGCTACTGCTAACACCCACTAGACCAGGGGAACAAAAGTTAATGGTGCTCCTGGAAACTTCCTATGCCTGGCATGGATCCTAGTAGATTTTATAAGCCAACTCATCTGGACCTTATATGGCCACGGCCCTTCAGAGGGAAAAGCTGAGAGCTTCCATGGACAGCCGACGCACTCAGCTCGAGCTCCGCTGTCAATAAGCAGAGATGCAGACCTGGTTTTACTACAAAGCACTGACTCCTAACCAGGTTCCAAATGCAGGATGCAAGTCAGTGTCTGACTCTTTTTACTTTGGGGCTACCTTCCGAGCCCTGCACACGGATAAGTCAATCACCTAAGGAGTGTCTGTCTAGCCCCACTTCATCCCCCTTCAAGTCTGAAAACACAGAGATCAGTTATCATCCTAAACCTTCAGTCACCTTGAACTTCTCAAGACAGACTGCCCTGTACAGCTTCCCAGAGGACAGCCGTCCAGGATATCGAGGCTACACCCTGAAATAAGCATCTCCTAAGAGACAGACTGGTCCCCCTAAGTGATGACAAACATTGGAACTCCTTTCAACCATTCTGCAGGACCTGAACTGGAACCGTGGCCAGTCAGACGATGTCATGACAGCGACTGTTCAACCATGCACACCTCTTGCCCCCTGCCCTGATTCTTCTAAGTTTAAACCTTCTTTCAGAACCTTGACGAGAGACTTGGGGCAACACTGAACTCCTAAATGTGTTCCTCTTCCACAGTAACCACAGGAATAGATCTCCCACCGGGTTTCTATCATTGCACACCTCTCTAATTGGCATATTATAGCCAGTGACCCACTCTAGCGTCTTAGGGTTGCTGGGGACCAGCATTTGCCTGAAAACACATCCTTTACAAATACATATCCCTGCATGGCCACAAAGCCCACGCTCATCCATGTTTAGGGTTTCCATTGCTATGATGAGACACCATGACCAAGGCAACTCTTAGAAAAGACAACATTTAACTGGAGCTGGCTTACAGGTGCAGAGGTTCAGTCCATTATCAAGGCAGGAGCATGGCAGCATCCAGGCAGGCATGGTGCAGGAGGGGCTAAAATTCTATATCTTGATCTGAAGGCTGCTAGGGGAAGACTAGCAACTAGGAGGAGGGTCTCAGAGCCCACCCCGACAGTAACACACTTCCTCTAACAAGGTCGCACCTACTCCAACAAGGCCACACCTAATAGTGCCACTCAAACCACCACACACGTCTTCTTCATCGTCTCAAGGCTAGCAAAAAAAGTCCAAGATAGGACCCATGCATTTCAAACTTTGTCTTTTACTGGAACTATAAGACTTAAGTTGGAGAGATGGCTCAGCAGTTAATAACCTTCAATGCCCTTACGAAGAACCTGGATTCAGATGCCAGCACCCACACTGAGTATCTTATAGCCCTGTAATTCTAATTCTGATATCTTCTGACCTCTCTGGACACCAGCACACATGGAGTATTCATACACACATGCAGGCACTCACATATACACATAAAATAAAAACAATTTTTTTAAAAATACATGTATAGTTTAGTGTTCTTGTAGGACTCCTAACAGTGGAAGCAGAGTGCCTCTGCCTATTGCCTGGTCTTGGGACCCTTTTCTTCCTATTGGTTTATCTTGCCCAGCCCTAATAAGAGGGTTTGTATCTGGTCTTATTGTAACTTGTTACCCCATGTTTGGTTGATATCCCTAGGAGGCCTACCTTCCTCCCTTTTTAAAAGAAACAGAGGAGGAGTGGACTGGGGAGAAGGGAGGTCAGGGGAGGCTGAGAGGAGGAGGGAGGGGAAAGTTTGGTCAGGATGTAGTATATACGAGAACATAATCATTAGCCACTAAGACAAACAGGAACAGAGGAGGCCATTTCAAGCAGACACGATGTGGTAGACATCCACAGAGATGTGTAACTGGTTCCAAGGTCCCAGAGCCTACTACAAGCAATAACTCACCTCACCGAGTCAGCAAATGATAACACCTTTGGCCTCACCCTTCATCTTCCTCTCAGGTGTGCTTCCTTCAGTGGAGACTTTTCTTGTCTTTCTCAAGCCCCTAACCCAAGCCTCCCCCTTCTCTAACTTTAGGGCATTGCGTTCATCCTGCCAAGCTCTATACACTTGAGCTAGCAAATGACATTGAACAAAACCTTTGCCCATCATTTAAGATGGATCTCTCCATTCCTCAGAGCAAAACACCTACAACATAGGGAGAAAATGCACATATCATCTCCTGGGTGGGCTGCTTCCCAAGCATAAACCAAAGCAGTAAAATGCCAGAAGATACTTTTTACCTGGGCAGAAGATAGTGTGTTGGTTTCTTTGTCTGTAATAAAATAACATGGCAAAAGGAACACAGAAAAGGTGGATACATGTAGACTAACAGCATTGAGAAAAGGTGGATACATTTAGACTAACAGCACTGAGAAAAGGTGGATGCATTTAGACTAACAGCAATTGAAAAAGAGTGGATTGGTGCTGCCTACTTTTAGCCTAGGTCTTCCCAGGTCAATTAACATGATAAAGATAAATCTCTGTAGGCATGGCCAGAGGTCATAATCTACTGGATAATTATAGATCCTGTGTAGTTGATAACAACACTAAATATCAGAGATGGAGTGGAACTAAGCAAGTGAAGGGCACTCTTAGCTTGCAAGACATTGAGAAGCTAAGCTGGAACAGAGGTAGCTGCTCTTCAAAGGTGCCAGAAGGTTCGATGGAGGCCACTGGGATAGAATTGCCACTAACGGTTTTTCTAGACTGTGGATTTGTGGTGCTATACTGTTGGTCTGCCAGTCAAGATGTGCCCACTACTGCAGGGATAGTGCCAAGCATGGCTGGTTTGAGAGTAACCAACTACTTTATAATTGTATTTATGGTCCATTCCCCAGAAACTCATACATGCGTGGTACTAGAAACCTGGACTTTAGTGGGGAAACTGCTGCTGTTTATTGCTAAATGGACATGATGTACCTGTCCAAATTACCTTCTAAATATTTATTTCAAGCCCATAAATTAGTTCTGCTGTCTGCTTTGGCAGCGGGAGGTGGCTCCCGCAGAGACCCATAACTGGTCAAAGTGCTAAAAGTATGCAGATTTGTTGAACGCTCAGCAGTAAATGGAGCATCAAGCTCCCCCGCTCCGTGGCTCAGCAAAACTGTGGAAGAAAGGCAGAAAGAGTCTAAGAGCTGGGAGTTGCGGTGGAGATGTGAGGTTCTGTCCTCACGGCATACCACAGCTTTTACACTCTTGAACAAGCAGCAGCTGTGACTTTCTGCACAACCCATACAGTATTGAGTCAGTCAGCACCCAGTGTGGAAGGGAAGGGGCTCATAAAGCCCCACGCTTCCCTGAGGCTCTGCTGGCAGTTGGTGACTTCCTTGGAGGAGGGACACTGTCTTTTGCTTTATTTATCTATTCACTAATTTGGGGTGGGGTATGGCTGCACGACTCGAGTGTGCAGGGCAGAGGTGAATTCTGGGGTCAGTTCTCTCTCCATCCTTCTGTGGCTTCAGGTGATGAAACTCAGATGCCAGGTTTGTACAGGTGCCTGTAACTACTGCGCCATCTTGCCAACCAGAGATGTTTTCTCCAGTGGTCTGGCCAGCCCAGGCTGCTGAAGCAACCCTAAGGGCACTCACTGGATTCTGGGAGGGAGAGACTACAGTAGTCGTGCAATGAGAAAAACAGGCTATGATGAATCTCAGGGTTATACGAAACCATGGTGAAATGTTGATGTCAAACCTATGTCCACTTTTCACTGAGCTCCTGGAGACTATCACCTTCCTCATATTCTTCACCTATAACAAGAGCTGCCTCAAAAATGTTCTGAACTCAATTGAGGTAAACGTCATTTTATTCAAGATAAACATCTTGCAGAAGGAATCAGCAAGATGTAGGCTGGGGGACTAGAGACAGCAAACTGAGTGAGTCCCCTCTTGTCCAGTTGGTTTTGTGTCTTTTTCTTATTCCTTTCACAGAACTTAATTTCTGTTTTGACTGGTTTTCCCAGAGAAGCTGGCTACTCTGGTTCTATGGAGGAATGTTTAAGTGAAACCTTGTAACCAATTGCCACAGTAAGGTTTGGTGGTAGAGGTGGTGGTTGGTTGGTTGGTTTGGTTTGATTTTGATTTGTTTTTTGTTGTTTTGCTTTTTAAGGTCTGGACAGCATTCTGGTTAGTTAGTATTAGAGGTACTGTTTGGGTTAAAGTCAAAAGGTGGTGGCGGGGGATATCTTCTTATTTTAGCAATTATTCCCATTGCTGGACAATAACATTCAGTAAGTGACCTACAAAGGAAGGTTATATTGTTCCCAGGTGGAGGTTACAGTCCATCATGGTGGCAGAGGCATGGCAACAGGCGTGGGAGACAGCTGGTCACCTATGTTCCCAGCCAGGAAGCAGAGAACCATTAGGAAGCGGAGCCTCCCAGAAGAGGGGATGCATTGTGGGCAGGTCAAGGTGATGACGGTACTTAGGACAAAAAGCAAAGGGGAGAGGAGAGTAACCGTGGGATGAAGAGCTGCTGGCAAGGTGAGAGCTGCTGATACAGCAGAACTAACGGGCAGGGCAGATGTTTACTCAGAGTGGGTGAAGGGCAGCTGGGAGTGTTGACCACTTGATTCTCGGCCTGTAATAACTGAAGGCCCTATGGGTTCTGGGTTATGAAACACTAACACTGAGACAGATGGGTGAAATGGAGAATAATTGCATTTGCGGTGATCATAAACTGTGAAGTGAAGTTTAAGGAAACATCAGATACACAACTTTGGCCTTGAAGAGGATTTTGTTTGGTTTCTGGTTTTGGGTTTTGTTTTGTCTTCAGATCATGGCTTCCTGAGAATATGTAGCACATAAGAACCGAATGTGCCGGAGCCTGCCTAGGCACGCAGGGTGAAGCGCAGTGACATAAAAGGCCCACATGACAGATCCTCTGTGGGTTCTAAATACCAAAATCTGGAGAAGGCGGCCACCAAGAAATGTCGAATAGCAGAGAAGACGCCATAAGAAAATAAGGCAAGGCCACCACAACAATCCAGCACAGAGGGAAGTCAGTCAAGAGACAGATGGAAACAGCCCTTGGATTTAGTAGCAGGGAGATCATTCTGTGTAACCATGATGCCATCCGTGGCTTGAATGGCGTGGTGACTGCCCCCAGCAGTCATTGTATAAAGGTGGTGGTACTGGGAGGGGCCTTCATTAGTAACTGTTCTATAATAGAACACCTGAAAAAATTCAACTTACGGGAGAAAACAGGTTTATTGGGGCTTATGGTTTGAGGGTACAGTTTGTGGTGACAGGGAGGGAGGGCATGATGAGAGAGCAGGAAGCAGCTGGTCATATGGTGCTTGCTCCAGGAAGCAGAGAGCAATGAACCCTGGCGCCCAGTCGCCTTCCGCCCTTCCCTCCAGTCTGAGCTCCCAGTTCACAGGACCATTTCATTCACAGTTGAGCTTGGGGACTCCCACTTCAGATAGATCTCTAGGAAAATAAATGCCTGCACAGAGAGCCCCCGGGGTCTGTCTTCTAGATGATTCCAAATCCTGTCAAGTTGACAACGAGGATTAACCATCACATGACCTGTTGGAAGGTCCATAGCTCACTGAAGGTAAGACCTAGTATACACACACACGCACATGCACACACACACACTGAAGGTAAGACCTAGTATACACACACACGCACATGCACACACACACACACATGCATACACACACACACACACACACACACACACACACACACACACACACACACACCTCTTCCAGCTTGGTACTAGATGTGAGCTTAAACACTCTTGCTAGGGAGTGTGATTACTGGCCAGCCTCACCAGAAACGAAACACTATCATTCAAATGGGCCTTTTCCCTTTTGTGAGAAGTGTAAAAGGAAACAAAGATTTTGAGTGTGTCCAGAGCACGATCAATTTTGTGTGTGTGTGTGTGTGTGTGTGTGTGTGTGTGTGTGTGTGTGTGTGTGTGTGGTAGAACCTAGGACAAAGAAGATAAACCCAAAATTCGCAGTCCCTTGTAACATGATCAGTAATATTCTGTTTATATTAATTAATACAGGAAATCATTATGGTAGCAGTTATTCTTTAACCAGCTATTTTCCACAAGACACAGAGACCTTTCAGATTTATAACAAGCCTTAAAGCCTTACAGATGGGCAGATATTAACCCTCTAAGCTATCTTGTCTGCTGCCCTGACAGAATGCCCATAGATACTGGTGTCTCTCCTATTTGTGCTGCCCCTGCTTCGTAAGGCCAGCCTTCATAGCCAGATGCTCACGGTCCACATTACCCGTGGTGATTTCCTTCTTCCTCCCTCTTCTCTCCCCTGTGGTCCCTACATGAGACTGCAAGCCTGGGGAACCTTTGTCCCCTCTGCCCAGCTACTTTTATTAACCAATTGGGGATAGTTGCTTTATACTTGAGAATCTGCCCATCTTTGGGCCACCAGATCTTGGGATACAGAATTTAGCATTTGATCACATAACAATGGACTAAATCCCAATTGGCCATAGGCAAGGTCATGGCTGGTGGACTCCATAGCTGTCTTCTCTGCCCTCCATCTCTTCCTATTGAACGTGCCGAGATGGCTGAAGGTCTTGTGTGGAATGATGGGTTTGTTCGGACAAAGCTAGGTTCTGTGTCGGTAACAGCAATGAGGCTTAACAGTCAGAGCTCATCACATGTGTCTGTCATGCATTATTTACCCACAAGACTTTATAAACCCTGGCGCTTGCTCTTCCCCAGCCCTTACAGTGTTCCTCTCATGAGCCCTCAAACTGAGTGTAGCCTTGAGCTAAAGCTGGGCTTCCTCCAGCTTCAGGAAAACCCTGGAGCTCTGGGCCCTCATCATCTGTTACCTCCTGTAAGCACTGGCTCTCCCAGTGCTCAGGGCTCCCCTCATCTGTCACTCAGGGGGCTCCAACCCCCTCCTGGTTCTCAGAGCTCCATTTGTCTGACACCCTGTGGCCCCAGCCCTCTCCCAGTGCTCAGAGCTCCCCTCATCTGTCACCTCATGGTACCATCCTTATCCTGGTACCAAGGCTTAATCCACTAACAATGCATTTAGTATCTAGGTCACTTTGCCCTTTTCAAAAGATTGTTTTTGCGAAGGATTCTCACAGACATTATTTTACTTACAGCCCAAGGTTCTGGTAAGAATTAATTACGTGTAACTTGTGTATATACACACATCGGTCCTTTCCTACCATCCCAACACGCTTTTTCCCAAAGCGTCTTTATGAAACTGAACATCTTCAAAACACTACTTTCCTGGCAATTCTCATCATCTCCTAGACTGCCCTTTCCCTGGACTTTTGTGTGTAGCACACACTGTCTGGTCTCTTGACTAGCATCTACATATGTGCGAATGTGTACGGTATGGTCATCCTACATACTCTGTGCTGGCCCATGTTTTCCTCACGCTGGATGACCCGCAGTCTATTTTCCTGGTGCTCTCCACCCTCTCACCCCAACCCTTCCAAGCAGGAACATTCTCAGAAGAGTTCGTGGTTAATGGCGATTGGAGATACACCTGTTGCTCGCTCTATGCATTATGATGCAGCCTTCCCCTCTGAGTGCTTCTCGGAAGGGTAGCCAGAGGGGTGTGTTTTCCGTATCTATTATGGATCTGTTCCATTGACCACTTTATCACTTTATATTCTCTCTCCTCTCTCCTCTCTCTCTCTCTCTCTCTCCTCTCTCTCTCTCTCTCTCTCTCTCTCTCTCTCAATGAGTCACTTCTAAGGCTCTACATCTAGAAAATCCAGTCTGCCTTTTCCAATTTTCTTTTCTGCACAGGTTTTCTGGATTGGATGGAATGCCATGTGCCTGTAATTTCAGCATCTAGGAAACTGAGGAAGAATCATGGGTTCAAGGCTAGAAACAGTGCTTCCAAAAAGCAAATGTATTTGAAGAATGGAGAGATGGCTCAGTGGTTAAGTGGTTAAGAGTACTTGTTCTTACAGAGGACCCAGGTTTGGCTCCCAGCACCTCCTGCATGGTGACTCACAATCAACTGTAACTTTAGTTCCAAGGGATCTGATACCTTCTTCTGGCCTTCTTGGGCATTTTTGCAATATTAAATCATAAATATATTATACATTATAATATTAATAATTATTATACAATATAATATATTGTATAAATATATTATTAGTAATAACCATATCTTATATTACATGAATATATATATATATATATATACATACACACACACACACACACACTGACTTGACTCTGAGCTGTACCTCCTCATCTATTTGCCAGCACAATGGCACCTTCTTCATGATTTTTTGCAAAGATTAGCTCAGTTAATGGGCACAAAGCTCTTACACAGCACAGTGCCAGCACTCTCTGGTGTGTCACAGAGAATGTTAGCTGTCAGCCTTGTGACTTTAACCAACTGATTGTCTGGAAACAATGGATACCATCTCCAACAGTCTCTGCAATCTACCAAAGACCAATCATTTCTTGATGCTTAGTTTTTAGGAGAGGCATTGGGGACACTGTTGCTGGGCTTTCCTGGTGTCCCTTTGCACCTCTCTGCTGCATCCATACTTCTCTCCTGGCTTGTGCTTCCCCAAAGGGCAAGGAAAGCAAAGGAGTGAGTCAGGAAATCATTGCCAGGTCCCATACGGAGAGCTAGGTTTCCTAAACAACTCCTGCTCAGTAGCGTCATAGAGGGGATCCCCATCACAGCAGCCTTGATCTTCTAACGGAATGCACGCTACAGAACCTTGCCTGAGGCTGGAGCCTTCTGCTCAGGGCAGTGTGAGACTTAAGCATGTCTTCCAAGCAAGGCACGCCCCAGACATTCCTAACGTTGCCCTTCTGGCTTCCTTGGGCTTTCATGCATGTGTCTAGGCTAAAATATACCAATAGTAACATAGCTGGCTGGACTTAACCATGCCACCAGCTACCTGGTCCACCTTCAGACTCGGCCTCCTCCAGCTCACCTTGTGCCATTCAAGAGGCGTTAATAGGAGACAGTGGATCAGACACTACTAGCCAGAGCATGGACTTCAAGCTAGGGTACCTGGATCACTTTAAGTCCCTGCTCAAGTAGATCCAACTCCCAGTGCCTGCACGGGCCTCTCTGGGGTCTATCCTGAAAAAACTGACCTCCAAAAGGTTGAGGGGACTGTAGACTTGTAAGCTACAGGGTGCACCAGCCCTTCTTGGTATGGATGGAGTCTAGGGGATGATGGGATGGACCTGAGGTCTTTGTTGTTCTCCCACAGGTTCCTCATGACTGAGGAAGAGTTCGTGCTCCCCTTTCCCACATACGTTTGACTTTCTTGATCACAAAGCCAGTCCTACACTCTGCATTATGGTTCCCAGAGGAGCCCAGGCCTTTCCTTCTGAATCCAGTCTCTTTTATTTCACCCTTACCCAGGGTCAATGTTGTAACTGGCCATAGTAGATCATGCTGAGGGGTGTAAAGCCACTTGGGGCCTCTTGCACTTTCTTGCTCTAATGATGACATCATCTTTTTCTTTTCACTGTTTTCTTTTTTTCTAAAGGGATGATCTTATTATGTCACCCAGTTTTGCCTCAGCCTCCTGAGTGTTTGGCATTTGCCCCAGTGAACCACCAGGCTAGGCCTATGTAATTCTGCATGTTGCCTCATATAAAGTTTAGACAATAATAAATAGTGGTGATAATGATCAGATGTTGTGGAGTTGGGGTTAAACCAGTCCTAACATATGATAGACACAGGGTGCCCAAACCACACACCTTCTTCACTCAAACCAATACCACCCAAAGGAAGGATCTGCAAACTGATACCCAGAAACCCAGCATGACTCTCACCCCCACCAGCATCCTTCGCCCTGAGCTGAGGGTACCGGTTTTGACAGAACCTCCACGGAAGTGTCAGGACACTCTCGACAATCTCTTTTCTCCCTTGCACCCACATAGTCAGAAGATTTCCCAGGGTAAACATGTGAGAAGCAAGCCCATCATCTCCACTGAAACCCAACCTTGCCCCATGTGGTCCCACTCAAACCCTAGGCTCAAATTTGGCTTGGCCCTCCTGGAGGCCTTGCTGGGATGGGGTTTTAAGACACTGATCCTCAGTCTCCATTACCCTCATCCCCCAGGCATGGTGTCTCCTGGGCTGAGACATCATCCCGTAGCCAGGATATCCATAGGAACCATGGGGGTGAGCACTCCTGGGCTGGTCCACAGTCCAAGGCTAACCCAAGCTAGGGCTTCCCCAGGCATCAATTCAGAGGGGAAGCTGACACACCATAGGAATATAGACACACCTCTGAAACAACCACACTCTGCTTTATTGGGTGTTCCGTGGTCATATAACACAGACTTCTTAAGGAATAATAAACACGAGACTTGTATTTTACCATAATTATCTTGCCATTAAGACAGTGGTTACAAAAAATAAAACAAAAATTTGAAAAAGAAAAAAGAAAGAAGTACCTTTCTGGCTACACACATGATCAGCTTTAGCACTGAAAGGTCCCCCCTCGTGGGTCACAATCACAGGTTCAAGGGTTAAAACCGTCTAGCAGTAAATTCTACAATGATGTAGAGCATCAAGTCACTGCAGTCACTCAGTTCTGAGACGCTGTTGCCTTAGGTTAGCATTTACACATGACATTCATTTCACAGACACAGAAAGCAAACCAACAGGTAAACATGCTTACACGGACTGCGGAAATCTTCCGGTTTAAAACTGTTGCGTTTGTCTTGTTTCTTTTTTTTAAGAAAATGCTCGAAAACAACCAAGAGGCCCGCGGCCCCATACAAGAAACATCGGGAGTGAATACTGAAGAGCTGCAAATTTCTCAAAATCCAAACAAACGAACCAAAAAAATAAAAAATAAAATAAAATAAAAACTGTGTTTTCCAATGTTCAAATTTCCTCTCTAAGCGCAGGTAAGAAAAAAAAAAAGAGCAAATATATTAAGTCAACCAATTTTTAAAAGTGCAATTTACCTTTATAACAATGAAAATTAACAACAAACCCAAAATCCCGACCCTTAACCCCAAAGACAAAATGTGTGGACACTCAAAGTATCGCTAATTTTTGATGCTCTGTTTTACACAAGCAGATTGGATTCATAAAAGCCTACAGACCTAACACTGCTTACAGGGACCTGTAAACACATTTGGAAAGGAGTATGACAGACATCAGCAAATACAGAAAGAAGCCAGCTAGTGAAAGCCTGTCACTATGACAGGAAGAGGAAGGGTGATAGATATGAGGTGACATGGTCTCTAAGAGGCGACATGATCTCTAAAGCGGGCCATGCGGTTCCATTTGTATAGTTTTCTTCCCACGACATATTGTTTCCTAAAATAGGGTTGCCCCTCTTGTAAAAAGACTTGAAGTCTAATTATCCCAAAGATTTCTACCTTTGCAAAGCCTTCCCCCATCATGTTAGACCTTTTGAAAAAAAACTGTAAAGAAAAAGAAATGTTCCTCCGACCACCACACTCACACAATGAGAAATCCCAACATTCTAAAATCCCCAAAGACACTTCCTGGTGAAGGCTGGGCAGGGCTCCTCCACAGAGAGACTGGTCCCAGTTTGGTCGTCTCATGTGAGCTTGGGGACTGGGTTTACAGATTTAACTGGAGACTGTTACTCCTACAGTCTAATTCTTCCCCCCATCTCTTTCCACCACAAGTGACTCTATTCTGGGCCCACATGTGACAATATTGGTGACATAATCAGGGCCATCCCTGTGTCTGGCAAGCCTCAAGCTCAGCCACCTCCTAGTGACGGGAATCAGCTAGCACCAATCTTAAACAGACACCAGGATAGCACAAAACTATGGAGTGGGGGGCAAAACTAGGGTCCACTCAGGCTGTGTCTGAGGCCAAATTCAGATGCCTGGCTTTGAGAACAGACAGAAAGCCAGGGAAAAAAGCACATTGTCTCGAAGAAACACAAACCAGGAGACCAACATCTGAATCTCTCCAAGAGTGCAGAAGAAAAAGCCAGAACAGACCGGAGACACAGAAAAATGGTAGAGAACCTTCAAAAGGTCTAATCTGTTGCAAAATCTAGGCCAATGAAGAAAACCAGTCTCTTCTCAACAGCTGACCCGGAAGAGTAAGGGATGGGTGATACAGACACATGGAACCTTTCCAGAGGGGCGGCGGTAGCCTGCCAGCCTCGGAATCAGCTTAATGGTTAAGTAATTGCATCATTAGGATGTCCAGTTCAAGACCCAAGGATTAATATTGAATCAGGCTTTCAATTTAGTATTAAAAAAAAAACAAACAGTCCCACCCCCCCATCCCTCCCCAGTCCCACAAAGAAAACCATTTTTAAAAATTTTTAAAAAGAAAAGAAGGCAGCTCAGGGTAATTCACTAAATCTTCCCCGTGACAGGAAGGTGCTGACTGCACAGCCAAGGATGTGATAAGGGCACCCTTGCTGGGATCTGCATGGTGGCGCATGTCTGCATGTTGGATGCAGCTCAGTGTGGGGTGGGTGGCTGGGCTTGGGTGTGGTGTTCATGACTGTGTAGGGACTTGGGTGAGCGAATTCAGAAACTCCAGGGGAGACTGAGTGCAGGGGGCCCAAGAGGAAGCCCCAGGAACTGGCTGCCCACAGCAACTATCACAGGCTCTCTCAAAAAAAGAAAAAAAAAAAAAATGGAAGGAAGGAAGTCTCAGAATGTCCTCAGGTGTCCCATCCCCCATCCCCACGTGGCCTGCAGGCCTAGGAGCTTTAGCCCAGGCTGGTGATGTTGGCACGGCCACCAGGGGGCGCCACAATGCGCTGGGTGGTGCGGCGGGGAATGTTGTCGTCAATCTGAGCACCTAGAGAAGAGGGAAGAGACAAAAAAAAAGAGTGTGAGGGTCTTCAGAAATAAAATCAGACTCTTGCGGTAAGCCCAGGAACACTCCTGGGGGAAAAGCTGAGCCAAGCACACATATCCCCACCCCTTTCTCCAAACCTCACTAACTAAGGTAAGTTCAAACTACAGGAAGTAGGAGGACCTGCCTGCAGCCTACAGGTCATACTCAGTGCAAGCATTCTCTCCCTGGGCAAGTATAAATTTGATGCAAAGTACTAGTGAATATGGCTTTTCTGACACATGCCTCTCACTCAGGAGGAGTATGGATGGTTCAGGTAAAGAATCCCAGACCTGAAATTCCCAAACCCAGAATGCTCTAAACTCTATAACTATTTTAGGGTTGACAGGATGTGACCAGTGGAAGATTCCACACTTGACCTGATATGACTAACTGTAGTCAAACTTGAGGTACTAAAAATCCTGTATCAAATCCCCTCCAAGACTGTGTCATATGCATATGAAACACAGATGCATGGCATGCTCGCTTTTTAAGATTTTATTTCTATTTTTTTTTTTTTTGGTTCTTTTTTTCGGAGCTGGGGACTGAACCCAGGGCCTTGCGCTTCCTAGGTAAGCGCTCTACCACTGAGCTAAATCCCCAGCCCCTTATTTCTATTTTTAATTATGTGTATCTACGTGTGTGAGTGCAGGGAAGTTATACACATAAGTGCAGTGCCTGCGGAGTCCAGAAGAGGGCGCTAAATCCCCTGGAGCTAGAGTTCCAAGTGGTTGTAAGCTGGCTGACATGGGTGTGGGAACAAACTTGGGTCCCCAACAAGATCGGAGTTCATTCTTAACTGCTGAGCCATCTGTCCCTGCCCACACTCTGTGCTTGGACTTGGGTCTTAGTCACAACATAGGGTTCATTATCTACATATTTTTCCAGTTTTTAAAGAGGCAGACTAGCTTCCAGTCCCAACCATTTCTTTTACATAACGGACTGGCAACCTGTGCTGTCTATGTGAACGATTCGTAGATGATACACATTGTGACCAATCTCACACTTTAGGACAACAGGGCCTGTCTGCCAACCCAAAACACCATGACACGGTCCTCGTTCATCACCAGCACAAATGGTATTTTCTAAAATCCGGCAGATGGGACAAGAAAAGGAAAGTCTGTAATGAACTATGCTGTTCACAGGTCACAAGGCCTTAGATATCTGTCTAAAGCTAAGGAAGTGGAGAGTGGAAAGGACCTGTTATGGGCCAGGAGAAAGAGGGGCAGAACTTTCCAAGACAGAAATCTACTCTTCTCCACTCACTGAGAAGGTGTGGCTGTCACAGCAACTCTACAGGGGGCTCTGCTGTGACACAGAAGGCCTGAGCAAGGTGAGACGGCTGAAACTCCAGGCTCCACACTCATCCACCACAGTTCCTCTTTAGCAATGGGCGTGACAGATCAGGGATTGTCCCTTCAGTCTGAAAGGGGTCACCCACGGGGAGTGTTTCAGCACCACATGGCCCATCAGAAGATGCTGAAACTCCGTTGTCATGTATAGTCTTCCGGTCTCTGCAGTGGCGGAGCCAAAAGCCTCAGAATGGCTCCACAAAGCTTGCTGAACCTACCCAGAACGCCCCCCACCCCCCACCTTACCCCCCCTCAGCCGTACCAGACAAGCTGAAACCAGACTGGTGCAGGTTCCGAACAGGCGGCGCCTGCTGCTTGGCAGGGGATGTCTTAGCTGATGAGGCCGGAGTGACCGTCTTGGGCGTCACAGACACCTCGCATACGGGTCCATCATACAGGCCACGAGGGACCCCCCTCAGCTCAGCCAGCTGAAACACACAATCGTCCCACAGCCTATGTCATGTTCACAGAGGACATCTTCCCTGCACCTTCTCAGTGTGATAGAATGGTAGCCAAGACAGGCCTGTGATGTGTGGGGATAAGCCCCTCCCCGGTATGGATAGGTACAACAGAGACAGATGTGCAACCAGCCCCCAAAGTTCTAGGTCAGAAGCTCTCCCAAGGTGACTCCCCTACAACAAGTTACTCAACTGGTTTCTTTTAACTTTCCCCACTACATCAACATCACCTTTGAACCCTCCAAGAAGCCCCCGGTCGTACTGTAAAAAGGGTCTTGTGTCATTTTCAGAATGAAGTTGTCTTCCCAATAGCACTCCTCTCTTATTTCCCTTAAAGCTCCACCCCCTCTCCACCTCGCAGTTCCTGACCACCAGCCATGCACGGTTCACCCTGCCCTGAACACACTGTACACCACAGATCGTATCCGTCTTCTAGTGTCTTTATCTCCACCCTTTGGCTTGAGAAACTCTTACTCAGCCTTCAAAACCCAACTGACATCTTCCATATCATTGTCCTCCATGACTCGAGGGCAATGCTTCTTTCCTCTGGCTCCTTACCCCACACTCTGCAACAAAGCTCTGATCATCCTTGACTCATCCAGGGGCAGGTTAACCTTCCGGATGAAAATGTCAGGTTTTCCTGATCCTCATGTCCCCCGTCTCAGTATTCTGACTCATGGTGCCTAGTGGACATCTGTGGAGTGGAACTCAACCCGTGACATTTAAAAGTTAGCAAAAGTACTCACCCTGCTCCTTGCCTTGATGCGTTTGTACACAAAGTCAGGGAAGGGCTTCCGGGGAATGTAGCGTCCTGAGCCTTCTGTGACATGCAGCGTGCCGTCCTCCAGGACAATCTTGCCCTGGCTGATGACCACCAGTGGGGAGCCTCGACACTCCATGCCTTCAAAGATGTTGTACTCAAGAGCCTGTGGAGGAGACAAGTCACCTCAGAACAATCCTGGACTGGACTGATGGAGTTTACTGACAAACCCCAGAGAAGAAGAAGGCTGTTCTTGCTGGCCACCCCAGGAACACTTGATTTTTCTGCCTAGAATGTGGACTACCTCACCCACATCTCCAAATCTGAGGGGGAAAACAGCTGAAGAGAATAATTGTGTGTGTGCGTGTGCGTGTGCGTGTGCGCGCGTGTGTGTGTGTGTGTGTGAGAGAGAGAGAGAGAGAGAGAGAGAGAGAGAGAGAGAGAGAGAGAGAGAGAGAGAGAGAGAGAGAGAATGTGTGAATACTTTACAAATATAAAGGTGGGTCTTATGGGGAAGACCTATAAACCCAGGATTCTGGGATCGCAGGTCAAGGCCCTGCCTTTAGCTATATAGTGTGTTCAAGGCCAGTCTGGGTGACTTAGTGGAGTGATTTAGGTCAAAGTAGAATGGAGATGTGCATCTCAGTGGTAGAACTTAGTGGTTGAACCCTTAGAATGCACAGGGCCCTGGATTCATCCACAGTACTATACAAAGAAGGGAAAAGAGGAACATTAATGGGGTGGGGTGGGGTGTCTTCCCATTTGCACCAAGTCTCCCCTGAGCAGACTGAATTCCCAAGGCGTGCCTCTGAACAAGGACCAAACTTAATTGTGAAATGAGGCCATTTTCTCATGGACCTGCCTGGATTTCCAGTCTGTAAGCAGCCTGTGGTTAAACCAAGCCTCCACAACTGGTGGTACGTAAAGACAGTAAGCCGTGACAGGCTTGAGGTTTAGTTTCCTAATCGACCCACCCATGTTTAGGGGCTCATGTCCCTGAGAGTGAAAACAGGCAATTTGGCACACCCTCTCAGGAAACAGGCGGTTTGCCTGCCTGTGCATCTGTCAGTCAGAAGCAACAGAAAAACAAGAGACTTTCTGACACAGAATGCTCCATAAGTCAGAGTAGTGTCCCTAATTCTGACTCAGCTCAGGCTGAATGCCTACGGCTCTTTCCATATGACTGTCTGCAGGCACAAATGGCTACAGCTGGAGGGTAACATGTGGCACAGAGCATGTGCTTCTGGGAAAACTCCGGCCAAGGGAGGGGAAAGAAAAAACCTAGAGCAGGGGTTCTCAACCTGTGGGTCAAGATCCCTTTCAGAAGGGTAACCTGAGACCATCAGAAAACACAGATGTTTCCACTAGGACTCATAACAGCAGCAAAATTACAGCTATGAAGGAGCAACCAAAACAACTTGATGGCTGTGGGAGTCACCACGACATGAGGAATTGTAGCTAAGAGTCCCAGCATTAGGAATGCTGAGAACCACTGCCCTTGAGGTTCTGTGAGAGGGCAGAGCCACACCAACACCCGGGTCACAGGCCATCTCTGCTCGGTGCAGTGGCTGGAGAGGACAGAGAAAGGACGCGGGGCTGAGCAGCATGGAGAAAAGTACCACTGCCTGGGTAGTGCCGTGACTGTTGCCAGAGCGGCTCAGAGCGGCTCAGAGCGGCTCAGAGCGGCACAGAGAATCATGGGATTGCCGTAAACAAAAGTGGAGAGGCGCAGCTGCTAGCAAGTGGCTCCTCACAAGGACCGAAAGACTCTGGGCGCCATCACATCTCCCTTCTGTGTACGAGCACAGTAGCCAGAGGGAGCCAGGTCCTTCAGGGGGTACTCAAGTACCTGGGGTACCTGGGATGCATCACCTCTGAGGTATCCCACAGCCCATTTTCAACTCAAGGCTGTCAAACACGCCCAGGCAGTGGGAATTTAAACCTCAAGGCTGTATGAGTGCTAGCCTTCAGTTCAGAGTCTTGGGGGACCTTCTCCCCATCGCCATCCTTAATGTTGAAGCAGAGGCGTGCTGGGATGGTTCACACGATCTCCCCAAGGTCAGATCTCCATCGCCCTGATCCCATATGAAGAACATGCCAGCTCTGCACTTTTTTTACCCAGTCCCAAACTAGAGACCTCATCTCAGGGGTTGTCCTTCACAACATCTCTCACGATCTCTCACGATCAGTTTTGTCTTGGAGATGGCGAAAGATGGGTGCTGAATAACAGTGGATTGTGTCACTTAAAGCCTGCCTGAGAACTTATGTTTCCTTGGTGCCACCCTCCCCAGACATATGTGACAATGACACAAAAAGAACCTTGGTGAGAGGATCCTGTCTCCTCCGAAATGACCTTGGGAAGGGATGAACATCCTCTAAGATCAAGGTGAACCTACCACTTCCCTATCACTTCCTAAACTAATGATCCATCCCCAAACACAGCCTTGACCTTGGCCCTGTCATGCCGGGCCTGCCATCCATCAATGGAGTGGCCTTAGATACTTCTCTGACATGCCTAACCTATGAAAGGATACCGTCACAAAAGCTCCCAGTCCCCTGTCCACTGCTGGCTGATCCCTTCCCTTTGCATGAGCACTGGCCCCTGGCACCCGAGGTCTTGGATAACACCCGAGCTGGGGCTAGTGGTCTAGGAAGGAGCTGACGGTACGGCTTTTGGAGCCATGTTCCCTCTCCCTTAAAATACAGAGGGAACCAATGCCATGACTCTAAGTCAGTGGTTCTCAACCTTCCTAAGGCTGTGACACTTAATACAGTTCCTCATGTTGCGCTGACCCCCAACTGTAAAATTATTTTTGTTGCCACTTCGTAACTGTAATTTTGCTAGCTGTGAATTGTAGTGTAAGTATCTAATATGTAGGATAGCAGATATACAACCCCTGTGAAAGGGTCATCGGACACGCCCCCAAAGGGGTCTTGATCCATGGGTCGAGAACCTCTGCTCTAAGTGATTTAAAGATGTTCAAAGATGGGATCTCAGACTTCCTGTCAATGGCTGAGGTGGGAGGGCCACACCACCACTAAGCATGGGCATTTTAACTTCACCCACATGAGTTTCCAAAACTTACAGTGCAAACCCTAACGGAGGATTAGCAATATGGAAGTTAGATTTTTCACACTGAAGCCAGAACCTAGAATCTCATTTGTACTTCGCCAAATGGGCAGTGTCACACAGGCATGCTTAATGCCAGCCCCTACAGCAGGGGGAGACAATGAGGTGCCTGGCAGAGCCACACGGGATACTGCCCAGAACAGGGTGACATAAAAATGCCATGCAAGTGGCAACCAGTCCCCGCAAACCCTCACTCCTCCCTGCTCTCTTGCCCGTCTAGGCAGAGAGGTCCCAAAGCCACGTAGCAGCCCAGCCACCTGTGTCTTTGATGAGCCTTGGCATTCCTTTTTATTCCCTCTGGGGAGGGTACTTTCCCCACCCTACCCTATGCATGCATATGCAGTCTGGTGTGGAAGAATGTTGAAAAATTAAGGCTTCTAATTCTGGCTCAACCGCAAGATCACTATGTAACGTTAGACTGGTCACTTAAGCTCTCTGCACCTCTCGGTTATTTATCTTCCTGCTTGAGATAATCACAGCAGACCCTTTAGTAAGAAGGTCCGATGAATAGTGGGATTATGAAATGATAGACGTATGCACAGAAAGGTCAGCCCTGAGGACGCCACTGTGGAGCCCAAGATGGATATACAAGTTAAAGCAGGCTTGGCACTAAGGCTGTGCTGAACCAGCAGGGCAAAACCAGCTATAAAGATGGAGTCCAGCAGTCTCCTCATGAAGTACCCACCATGGAGGCACCCACAGGTACCAAAGAAGCTGGCACTGAGCCCAGCATGCCCCACCCGGAACATCAGAATTTGAGATTGTGAGGAGCTGCTGGTGTCTGACAGCCTTGCTTTAGGCTCACTGAGTCCACAAAATCTCAGAACACCCGAATCCCTGGCTCTCAGTTGGAAACACCAGGATGCTAACAGACTAATGAATACTAACATCCCCCAGCTCTGTGACCAAGAGCTTCCCCAAATTCTATAGTTCCTAAACTGTGACCCACTGCCTGCATTATTTCTTCTATGAAAAGAGAAGCCAATTTCCATTAGAACAAGAAGCATAGCTGTCAATCACTCCTGAGAGAGGACTGACAGGAAGTGACACTGCCCAATGACTGCCTCGGGAGCAGACACTTGGCTGCTCTAGCTAGGTCCCTTGCAGTAAGCACAGGACACAAGGTGCTGCCCAAACCATGACAATAGAGTGGTGCCTGACTTCTAGAAGCTTCTGAACCAGTGGCTCTCAACCTTCTTAATGCTGAGACAACATATTAATGTTGTGGTGACCCCAACCATACAATTATCTTTATTGCTACTTCATAACTGTAGTGTGCTACTGTTATGAATCGTAATTAAGTATCTGATATATGAACCGTGTCAAAGGGTCATTCAACCCACAAAGGTGTCACAATCCAGGGGCTAAAATCCTCTCCTCTAGGAACCTTGAAGGTGTAAGGACAGAGGCTATTGTCTCTGAAACATGGCCAAGAGTCTTAGTCTTGTAGATCTCAATAAAGAAAGTAAAAGGGATATTCTGGCCCTTGGGATGCTGCAAGTTAACAACACATCCTGGGAAACTTTACTCCTGTCCAATTGAGGTCCTTCCTGAATCCCTGGACTGGCCCTGTCTCTTGGTCCCTGCAACACACATGTCTACTCATGGCAAGTCTTACACTGTTGTGCGTCTTGGCAGAGATGGTCTTCACACTGTCAGGGTCCCAGATGACCAAGTCTGCATCAGATCCCACGGAGATACGACCTTTCCGTGGGTAAAGATTGAAGACTTTGGCTGCATTGGTGCTAGTCACAGCCACAAACTGGTTCTCGTCCATCTTCCCAGTGACCTGAGGGGCAAAGCACATATGTATGTATGTACACACACACACACACACACACACACGGAGTTAGAAAGCTGAAGGTAGAACAGTCATAAAGGATCACATGTTGACATGCAATGCACCCTGAGATTTCCCTTCCAACAAAGTTCCCAACATGTCTGGGCTTCTAGTCAATAAGTCTCAGCCCAGCATCCGGCTTTCCAAGGTATTGGCCAATCATTTCCTGAAATCCTTCCATTCTAAACATAAGAGACCAAGGAAATGAGTGTGCACTAAAAAGAAGAAAAAAATTAAATGGCCAAAAAGCATATTAAAAAAAATTCATTCCAATCAGCAACCAAAGAAATTGAGTATCAAATAGCAAAGACAAAATTCACCAACTCAGTAATGTTTTGGGCTTCTACTCCTAAAACCGGCTGAGGAGTGCCATCTACTGTGTCAGATGTTGTAATCTTTGCATTAGGAATGTTAACATGTATTCACAGTCTTTAACACTCCTTTAATCCCAGCACTGGGAAGGCAGAAGCAGGTGGATCTCTGTGAGATCCAGCCTGGTCAACATAGTGAGTTCTAGGACAGCCAGGGAAGTTACACAGATAAACCCTATCTCAGAGGGGGGAAAAAAATCAAGCATTTTACTGAGTGTGGTGGTCCCACCTCTCATCCCAGCACTGAAGAGGCAGAGGAAGGTGGATCTCTGTAAATTGGAGGCCAGCCTAGTCTACATTGCTAGTTTTAGGCCAATCCAGGCCACATAGTGAGACCCTGTCTCAGGTCAGGGGGAAAGGAGATAAAAATAAGTTTCTTATTTCTCCTGTGGATTTAAGAATGAAGCATGATATATCAGGAATTGCTTTGACAGGCTGTGAAGCAGTGTGAGATGCTAATGTCACCTATATGCTGACATGCTGTGCACATGAGTGCTGGCAAAACCTGAAGACATTCCCCATTTGCTATAGCTTGCCTCTGACACAGGGTGATTTGCACTCACACAATGTAAAGAATTCATTAAGAATCAGAAAATCTGTTATTGCCTTTTCAAACTGAGGAGGGGAAAGATTCCAAACCCCCAAGGTCAGTATCTGTCCAAAACAGGTTGAGCAGAAGCCCATGGTGGGTATGAACACCAAACCTAGAAGCCCTCAAATACACTCTCAAGAAAATGGAGTGAGGACTGTTGACTGGGAAGGTCACCAAGGGACTAAAGAGGCTATTTCCTCCTCGATGCAGGACTTGGGTATAATATTTAGAAGGACATCAGCTTTTAGGAATCGTCTTGATTCCTAATACCATCTTCCAAGTTCTAATTTCTAGAATGCTCTCAACTGGCCAACATTAGCCTCACATCCAGAGACAGGGACATGCCTGGGCCAGCCACGAGGAAGGCCATCAGTCCTTACCACAGCTTTATCCCAAATGACAGACATCCGCTCCTCAGTGCCATTGGTGCCCTCTGGAATCAAGGTGAAGTTATCCTTCCCCACAGCCTTCTGGGCAGTGTTGAAGGTACAGTGGGCACTGCCAGTGACCTGGAGGTCTCCACTGGA